>NW_028281373.1:0-602500 GCF_059751285.1 Brachycentrus maculatus
TGGACCTTCTGTTGGGTCGAGTGTATGGTAGAAGGGCAATAAAATTCGTTCGAGGACCTGCTTATAGGAATTTTGGTTCATTGTTCCTTCCACGAAAAACAACGGCCCAGGTAAATTGTTAATAATACATGACCATATCATTGTTGCAGGGGGGTGTTTGATAACTTTTACCACACAGGCCTCATTATAACGTTCCATTGGTGTTCTCCTGACGAATCGACGGCTCTCTGTCACGGCTTCTAACCGGCACTCATCACTAAAGATGACCTGAAAAATAATGAAAATTTAAGTTTAATTCAAATATATAAGTTTATTTACTAAAATGATATGTTGAAAATTCAATTTAAATAAATACCTTTTTCCAATCATCTACCGAGTAATTTCGATGTAGCCTGGCCCATTTTAATCGATCCGCTTTCATTCGTGGTGTCAATTTTGGTACTTTTACAGGGCGCCTGCATTTCAGATTTACTTCGTAAAGACGTCGCCTCAGTGTTGATACCGATATATTTATACCCTCTTCTTCCAATTTTATTTTTAATGTTTTTGCTGATGCACTACGGTTTTCTAAGGCACTTTGAACGAATTTTCGATCAGTCCTCGGTGTTGTTTTTCTAATCCTACGACAGTTCTTTCGCCGATTGCTGGTGGCGGGTGACTGATTTTTTATTGATTTTGAAATTCTGTCCACTGTATGACGAGAAACATTTTCTTTTTTTGAAATTTCTCTATCAGATAGTATTCCTAATTTCAGTAGCACTATAACACTAGACTTTTTTTCCTCAGAAATGTCTTTACTTTTTCCCATTTTGTCCTTTTCAAAAAAAACACTTGTGTTTACAAAAAAAAATTATACTTTATGAACTAAAATTAAAAATTAAGTTTTTTTCACAAGACACGATAACTATATAACCTCTCTGAACAAAACAACAACCAGAACTCAAGAAACTTCACTAATAAATGAGATAGGACTATTTTTTGAACTTTCAACTATCTGTCTACCTGTGCTAATTAGGGACCTTTCTCAGAAAAAGGGTTTGAAATTTTGTAAAGGCTTAAATAATCCAGGTATATTTTACGTATTATTGAAGGTAATATACATGATATTAGATGTCAATAGAAAACTTAAAGTATTTATGTAAAATAAATATAATAATCCAAAAGATTTCAGAGTATTCAAAAAAATAATGGGTGGCCCTAATTCATTGAGTAGATACTGTATATATTATGTTATGACAGACACATTTTTAATGAATTAATTGATAATAAATCAATTCTCCTCGGACTTTACTGGGCACTGTTGAATTATTTGCACTACAATAGATTAAACATCTACCTACGTAACGTACGACCGTATACACTACTACATACCTTATTTTAAATATGTAATTGGTATGCTATACTAAATATAAATATTTATATACATATATGTATATATATATATATATATATATATATATATATATATATATATATATATATATATATATATATATATATATATATATATATATATATATATATATATATATATATATATATGTATATTTATATATATATATATATATATATATATATATATATATATATATATATATATATATATATATATATATATTTATAACTTATAGTGAATATAATGTAGCCTCAGATCGCTAATCAGTCCTAAGCTCTTGGATATACCGTACAAGTATAGGGGTTGCAGATGACATTCACTAATCGTGAAGCACCTAACTGCTATTATATATATGGGTAAGAAAATATAAGAATATGAGATTGTAAAAGGAACCAGCAATGGTAAAATCGGTAGAATCTTAGTAAATAACGTGGTTTTGAGATCCTTAAGGTACATTAGTGTGACTCAAAGTCGCACCCCCCAACCCCGGGCTTTTATTGTCTCGATAATCCATGTAGCCGAAAGCTTCTCTCGACCAATACGTTCAACCCAACAACAATATTTTCATATCACAATAGGAATTAAGAAGGTTACTTACTTCTCTTTTGTAAAATATGCATCACTCTTATAATGATTACACTATAACATTATAAAAAAAATTTACAGTGCGATATGTATTTAATATTTATACGGTAAAATAGATTACGCAATGTATAATAAGGAATTGTGATATATTAAAGCCACGTTTGTTCCTTTAGGTCAAAAAGTTAATTATATTAGATTATTAACATAATGCACGTAAAAACATAGACATACGCCATTCAAGTATTGTAGCATGATTGCAACACCATTCAAAGAACATGTCTTTTCCCGTTTGTAATAGAGATATTGTAAAAGCTTGCACATATTATGTAAATTATTGCTGCTGGTATTATTTAACAATTTGCAAATGTATATTATGCATGTGGTATATGTAGTTAATAGAGTAGATCCACATATCTGCCAATAATCGTATGGGTTTATTAATACTTCTTACGTAAACGCGGGCACGTCGTGAACTATCATTACGTCTAGTATCTGGTGCTTTACTGAATCAAGTATCCTGAGCCTCGGGGGATTTACGTGGTAGTAAAAGCTCTACTACCTTTAATCAAATTAGGTCACCTCTGTTCAAATTACTGAAACCGCGATATTACATCGCAACTTAATTCAATTATTCGTACAACTTCATTATAATATTTTTTTTAAATTCAACCACAAAACAAATGTCAGAATTAACTACTATAATTTTTCTGGTTACTTACGAGTGTGTGTATAATACTGTATTATAGTACTCGTATATGCTTTATGCAGTGAAATTTAATTTTCGATTTTCACCGATCAAAAGTTCTTAAAACACATGCATAAAAAATATGCATAATTTCGAACAGAATTAAATTAGGATTTTTAAAAGTAATGGCGTTTAAGTAGTTAGATATATGTTTCAAAACAGTAAATTATTATTGCTTGCATTTGGAAAAAAGAAATACCCATCAAAATATTGGTGACTTACCAATTATTTCAACTATGTCGTATAGTAAATTTAAACAAGTAAGGTACGTCCAGCTTTTAACGAACTATAATAAATTTATTAAAACATCGTAACCTAAAAAGATAATTACTAGTATATTCCAAGTAAAATTCGTCATTCATCTTCCTATTCCGCACGTTTTACCTAATCAGAGGTTCCCAAACCTTTTTGTTCTATAGAACACTTGCTGTTTTTTTTTCTTAACCTCCTAACTTACCAAATACTGAATTATACTAAACCTTTTGAAGTTAATACTTCAAATATATTTTGAACTGGCATAATTCTACTCAACGGACAATTATTAACAATTTTATGAAACTTAATTGATACCTTTATAAAAAAGACAAAAATTGCTAGAGAATATTTGAAATTTGGAAGAAACAACAGAACTTATTTATTATTATGGAAGGAACGCATGAATGTCTCTTACCGACATTGTATATTTATATTTATTTATAAACTTTAAGGTTAAGAGAGATGTGGGCCGCCCTATAACCTACATGTTACTCGTCTACGCTACACTACGCTTGTCATTACACTTCTACATAAGTAGATAAATTCAATTGGTTTCGATATATGATACGAATAATGACCATCAAACATAATATACACATTGTATATTTAATTTCCATTTAAATATACAAATACAAACCAAAAGTATATTATGTACATGGGTGATTTATATATCAACTTCAGTCAACCTAAAAGACCTATTGGTCATTATCCTAGCCCTAAGCAGTTGACCATAAATGATACGAGTATTTGGAGCAAATTCGACTCACAATATATTATAAATTCTTGTGGGTTAAGGCGAGCGATATTTTAATTTAAATTACGTAATATAGTATATTCAGTGCAAGTATGGATTTGATTGTAATTATTAATGTTCCTGTACTAAAGGGTTCAAAGTAAGCCTTGATGTTACTACAGTGAAACCTCTATCTATCGTTTTTAAAGGGACCTATCGAAATAAACTATGAATGCGGGAAAACAACACATGCGGGAAAACAATGAATTCGAGATTAAGAGGTCGATACATAAGGAGATACGATCGAGTAATGATACCGTCCTCCCAATCTGCATTCCCATTGGTAGGTAATGCAGATTGGGATGACCATTCTAAGAAGAATACCAGTTTTAGAAGCAAGTAAAAAATGCATAGATAAAGAGAACCAAAAAATATTTAAGTTTTTTGCATTGTAAATAATCTATGATCGACATTAGTTTTTTTACTGTTTTATTTCCATAAGTCAACAGTATATTTTCAGCTTTGTATATAATTTTTTTTTTGCATAAGTTATTGAATGTGCGTAGTAGAAATTTTTCAATCTTTCAAATAGTGTGCATGCTTCTGAAAATGAAGGTACAGGCAGAGGCTCCTCTTCATCAATATCGACCTCTTCTGTTGTATCCGTCAAATGTAACAAAATTGGAAAGAATGTAAAAAAACACAAACAAAAATATCAAATTTGGAGCGTAATTGAAACGATGAATGCGATAAAATTATGATAGGGAAACGATCAATGCGATCTTTTTTTTATGAAATGAATCCGGGCTAAAAGAAATAAACGACACATCCGGGAAAACGATTATTCGAGGAACGATTGATAGAGGTTTCACTGTATTCATACGATATGTATGAACTTTAGATTGTTCAGTACTATTTTAGTAAGAAGAAAAGTGCCTGAAGTCACAGAATTAATGTGAGAAGATTGTTATTAAATGTAAACACTGTACGAAAATCGAATGGATATAAAAAAAAAACAAACCAATAAATTTAAACAAAGCATAAAAAATAACTTAAAATATTAAGGAAAAGGTTAAAATATGTTTTTAAATAGGTTCGTTTCAAATATCGGGGATAGCGTTATGAAACAGAATTATATTATACAATTAAAATAAAAATCTGAAAAGTTCGTATCTCTACATGTTAATATTATACGTATGTATATGCTTTTCATTATATTGCTCAATATGAAATACTCGTATTATAATCTCACTGAGTAGGTATTTCAAATTATGAGAAAATATTTAAAAGTTTGGTATTGCTTCTTCTTCTTCTTCTAACCCTCATCCGCACAAAATGGTGCATAGGGTACTGCATCGTATTGACGCAGTGTTATCTTGATCTTGATTACTTACATGAAGGCAAGGACACTCCTGCGCTTCAAGGACCTTTCCAGGGTAATATTAAATAAATATTAAAGTGTAAAATCACTGTTATTTATCATAACCCCCCCCTGGGATTCGAACCCAGGACTTGCATCACGGTAGCTAAACACGCTAACCATTAAACCACGGAGGCGAACTGAAAGCTGGTATTACTACCCAAATATAAAAACGGATTTAGATTACATCGTTGTATTTAGTAGAATATTATAATTAGATTGTCAACAACTTACGACTTGTTGTTATAGATATCTGATTAAGATATTATTATGTCAAAGCCACCGAGATCAATATTTTTAAAGTAGTTACTTTTTATTATTTCAGGGTGAATGGTTTCAAGCGAACTCATTATGTGATATTTATGTATCTATGCTGAAAAACATATTATTGCATTCATATAATCATAGGCATATATTTGAGACAGTGGAGTGACAATGGGGGTAAATGCCACCATAGCTAAAATAATGACAGAAATCTCTTTTTTAAATAATAATACTACATAGTACTCTTTAGATACATAGTACAAAAATCTGAGATGAAATGTCAAGAACATCTATAAAAAATAAATAAAAACCCTTATCCGCACCCCAATGGTGCATAGGGCACTGCTTCATATAAACGCAGTGTTATCTTGATCGTTTATACATGAAGGAAAGGTGATCAGCCCTCCGCTTCAGGTACCAGTCCAGGGTAATATTCAATAAATATTACAGTGAAAAAATCAATCATATTTTTTGACCCCCCCTGGGAATTGAACCCGGGACCTCCAGAACGGTAGACGAGCGTGCTGACCATTACACTACGGAGGCGGACTGCCAAGAACATAAATATTTATTTTGATTCTAATCACAGCAAGAGAGCTCTTTGTAATATATGAAAATGATGGATAATATACGCACATCTACATAGGCTATCATTCGTTTCAATGTACTGACAAAAGTCACTGATATTGGTAGTATACGACGACCCAGAAAATGTCGAATATTTATTCAAATTGTGAGAAGTATCATTTTCTCATAAATTAATTGTGAACAATATAAAAAGATAATCGAAATTGAACAAATTGAAAGTCAATAATGTAATAAAGGACAGAGTCGTATATGTCATTCAATGAGCATAAAAAATCTCCCATATACTCGCATACTTTGATATAATCCAACTAAAGTTACAATATCTTTAACTAGTCTATTGTTATTAATATTTTACCTGATTTGTATTCCCTTGGTTTCATAAAATGATATCAGAATAATTTTAGAATATTGTAGACGCTTTATTATCTTTGTTTAGAAACAGTATATACCACGTTTTTTCCTTCCAAGCCTCAATCCTTAGTATTGTGAGTTGAAAAGTCCTTGCACAATACAATATTTTCATGATTCGTAAATACTGGTTTGTTTTGATCGTTGACCTCACGTCGGAATCTTATCATTGACTGGCTTATAGAGAAAATATTTTGCAATGTATATCCAGGTAAAATCCCGAGCAGTTTCGCGTGCAAGGCCGATTCTAAAAAATTGTCCTCGGGCGGAATTAGATAATCCTCGGTCTAATAGTGCTAGACCAATAAAACATGTCATAAATTAACACGAGTAACATTTGTGATTACTAGTTGCGATAAAAGTACTATAATTTATAACTAAAGTACTGGCCAGGGAGCTCGAGGTTGATTAATCGCATGGCGTTGTTTTATCAGCAACAAAAAATATTTGGTGTAACGAGACCAAACATCTAACTTTACTCCCATTTTTCAGATACGAAGATTAGGTACTAAATTATAATTAAAAAATGTTTTATTGTTCAACGACATTCGGCCAAATAACATTATTCACTTTGCAACAACCGTGCTAGATCTTAAGTAATGCGAACAATATCTTTTATTATTACTGATATCTCAACAAAAATGAACAAGTTTCGTCATGGCTAATGACCTGTTTAAGTTTAATTCTATCTTCCGTGTAATCTTTTTTTATTAAATTTGGCCAGAATTTCGTATTCTCTTCTAACAAAACTTATTCGCCAATGTTTAGATATCAATAAAAAATATTCATTACAATCCCTAGAAAGTCTCCCTGGGGGTGGCCACATATAAAAGTACATACAAAAAGTGGTCGTTAACGTAGGCGAGAATATTTCTCCATCACATTTCTTTCAGGGGGTACTCGCGTTTAGTACGCGTACGGCTAGGCGAGACACCACACGTGTTTTCAAGCTCAATTTGTTTTAGAATATGTATTGACATTTTACATTTTTTAGAACATTTATTGAAATTTTACACTTTTTAGAATATTTATTGAAATTTTGCATTTTTTAGAATATATATTGAAAAACAATTTTTCAACTCCTCACCTTTCGATAACTCTTTTCCTTTCAAATCCATATATTGTACTTATTTCGAAGAACAACTTTTTTTTTTAATACAAAAACGGTATTTTAAGCATAAAATTCGATGACGTCAAATGTTACCTAGGTTCAAAAAAATTTTGTTGTGATTTATCGTATACATATTAGGCATTAAACCTCGAGATCAGCATATCCCGACCGCTTTAAAACAAGAGATGGAAGAGAACAAGTAGACCTAATATATTCACTATCGTATTCACACGACAACACAACAGTAACATGTTGGTGTTATCGTGTATTCACGATAACACCAACATTAAAATCGTACAATTCACAATGATCGAAGAAAAATTAGCTAATCTAATAGAGTTTAAGTTATTTATTTTACAGAGTAAACGAGTTCACTTCCCTTGAAAATCAAAGGGAAGGTATAATTATCAGAAAGAGATTTATGTCGACTAACAACTACTGAAAAATCCATGAAAAATGAATATACCTATTCTAAAATTGATGATGTTCTATTTCGCCGTTAATTTTATTATTTGACCGTGCATAAAATGTAATATGATTAAATTTGTGATTGACATGTGTATATTTTATATAACCACAAGTAGAGAAAGTCAGGTTCCCATAGAGCAAGTATAGAAAATCATTATATGTACATTATATATATAGTCTAAGACCTAAGACCAATATTACGAAAACCTACATGATATGATTACTTGACAACATTTTTGATCCAGTATATTGTAGGTACATAGACACACGTATCCGAGCTTCCATTACTCACAGGATGTGAAACAAGTTTGAAAATTTGTAAACGAAATAACGTATTAATCGAATGCTGCAAAAGTGAAGTTTGCATATGCATACATATCTGCATATACACATATATTACATATATCAGCATGTACCCTAAGAGCTAACACTATTATTTTTTAAATTGTTATTTAATACAAGTTACTTAACAGTATATCACACACACTTGCTTTGCCGATAATATTTACGAAGCATAAATAACATCTTTGATTCAAGTTTCATAAAATCGGCGGTATTTTCTTTGAGACAGCCGAAAATAAATAGGGTGACATACGGCGATAGGTATTAGAGCTATGTTTTACAAGTTATCTCGCCGACTTTTAAATATTTCGTGGAGATCCTGACATATGTTCTTGTATTATTTTTTTAAGAGAATCTATGATCAATTATCATAATAGTACTACTAAGCCAACAACAAAAGGTATTTTTAAGTGTTTTTATTTTGAAATAGCTTTATATTAGAAATAACCATGGCTTTTTTCCATGTAACGCGGTGGAACGGCGTTCCGGCACTTTTTTTCAATGACATATCTTTTTTAATTTTCAAAATTAATTGGATGAAACAATGTTTGTGCTTACATAATTACATTTTTTTTATATATTATTCGTCAAAATGATACAACATGATATTGTAATGAATATTTAAATAATATTTGAATTTTTTTTTTAGTAAAAAGCTTGACATGAAGTGAGTTCGGAGACCTTTTTTGTTTAAGAAAAGGCCTGGAAATGACGATATATTTTTCTTTACCCGATTTGTTCGGTGTCTCACATTCGCCCTGCCAGACCCTAATACGTCATAGTCGTGTAAGATTTGATTTAATGCTTCGGTTACTTACTCCTTTTGATCTGAAAATTTAAAACAGCAGTTAAATTATTACGTAAAAGTGATATAATTACTATATTTTGATCAATATACAATATGTATATATTTGTATTCAGTCTCAGTAACCATTGTAATTATATTAATGCATTAATTATTAAGTACACAAGACTCTCTTATGTAAATAATGATAAGTTTGTATTTAATGTATTCAATGCGTAACAACGGAAACCAAGTTGATTATTAACTTGTGTTTTTTATTAATAGAAAGATACTTAACATACCAAACGTATATTTTGTATGGACAATTGAGCTTTGACCACTTGTTTTTAAATATATATCATTATGTGTCTTGGATGTACACTGTAGAATAAAGAGGAATTTAGGTTGTTATGGCTGCCAGTGAATGTTGTTCGATGACTCAACACAACTAATTAAATATTGTTTCATTATTATTAAAATATGACAGTAAAATATGATTTTTTTTATATTTTGTAGTTGTTAATAATAAATCACCCTGTACAATTTTTAATTTATTCACTAGGTTATCATTACAAGATTTTCATCTTTAAAAAAATTCAAATTATTCAAAATATCATTCAAGTATTGAATTAAAATTAGACCGCAAAATTGTTCCCTTTAGAGAGAAAGCATGATCCTTAATTTGAGCGCAATGACACGGGAATGTATGGTTTATCTCGGAAAAAAATAAAAACAGTGTAACGTTTATAATCACAATTTTTAAATAAATACGTATAAAAAATAATAAAATATTTACAACAGCTTAAATATAGCATATGTTTGCGATACGTTGCTATTATGAATTAATAAAAGAAAACAATAGTGAAATGTTTTACTTCTGTAATCTTTTAAGATACAAGTAGATACATAACTTATCATTCTATACAACACCCAATTTAATAAAATTATGTATCACATATTCATGTATGAGTATATGTTATTTTTTTGCAGTATAAAATCAGAAACCGCTTTCATTGTGTGACCTATTATTCTATAAATTGATCGTATTTACGATTAAAAGTTTATTCAATACCCATATCCTATATAGAGGTACCCAATTTATGAATACACAATGAGCATACTAGTACCTATCTTGCCAGCAACTTTAAAAGTACAAATATCATTTATTGTACATACCTGATTTCATTTAGAATCAAAAACCTTTATATTTAATTCCGTGACACATCTACATACATATTCCGTTGGAGGTTTCATCACAATATCTGTTTTGTATTTGCGTATCAGAATGTGATCGGAAAACGAGTTCTTTCAAATTAAAAGTTCCAATTTCTCTACCGCAAATAATGTCGTAACATCCCGAGTATGTAGGTTTCTACTTGTCATAATATCACTTTTTATTTATTTATATTCTAAAAGATAATAATAAAATATTTTAAAGCTCTTAACCGTATCTGAAGGTAACATTTTCTCATAAATAGAGTTTCCATTGAACAATTTCTTTGAAAAAATAGTAAAACGTTATTCCAAATTGAAACATGTTAAATTATTCATTCTAACAATAATAAAGCAACCCAAAAAGTACGTCTTTAGTATACTATTACGTAATTGACCACGGAGATCCATACCAAAAAGCACGCGTTTATGTATGTAATAGTAAAGCATAATGCCAGCACATAGATGTTTGTCGCCAACATTTTTCCGCTTTCATTTTCCAATTTCGGAACTCCTAATGCGTGCAAACTCACACAATAATTTAGAATTGGGAAAAAATATACGTGCGCGGATATGAAATTTATGTCTGGATATCACCTATTCGGAATCCGGAAAGTGTAAAACGAAAGAGGAAAACGTTTGTAGAAAGTCAACAAACATAATAAATCGTTATTATTCGAACTTATTATACACAGAACGTACAGTATCGGATAATAATGCAAATTTAAATGTAATCATATATTTTGGTTCGACCAACCCTATTATATTCTACTGTTTGTTGAATCGAAATCACTAACAACAATCACTACTTATATGCATGATTAATATGTTTAATTTTAAATATAGGTGTATTACAAATTGCATCCCACATTATCGTGACAGAATTAAGTTGAACCATTCTTACTTGTGTACGCCTACAAAATAATAAGAGTAATTAATTTTGCTCGAATTGATACACACTTGTATGAAATAAACCCGATTGTGTAACTCCAATGAGAAATGAAATAAATAGAAGCACAGATAAAAAGTACCCAGATACCCGGGACAGGCTATTCACCTACAGAATGTAGAAATTTCGACAAAAGGGATGTGAAATGATGAGTTCACATTAACTAACACGGTTACAAACCCGTTTTTTCCAAAATTATATTATTAAGTATCCCGGTGATTTTATCGCTGAATATATATTACGAGCCCAATCCTCATAGGAACTGTAGCATTTTATCGCGAACTTAGTGCACTGAATAAATTGTTGGATTCTTAGTAGCAACATAGAAACATAAACTACTGCTTACAGTTGTAAATTATCTGCCATGAGACATTTTTCCATAAAGGTTTCAGGGAAAAGGTCTCATGCCATAAAAATATCTTTATGGATGGAGAAAATTTAATTTTAAAACATGTTTTCCTGGCATCAGAATTAGAGTCCAAACTGCATGCATGGATTATATCGACGGCCCCTACGTAAAGTACTCTATCTGCAAATCTGTTACTTTACAGGAGAGAACTTAGAAGATTTTTCCAATGTATTCTTTTTTATTAATTAACGGTTTTATCTGAAATTCAAAACTAGTATTATTCATTCAAAAACACGATAAAATAATGCATTAAATCGTTTTAAACTTTATGCTTTGTCAAAATTAAGTAGCTAGCGTTTTAGGAGTTGAGTTCATTTCGACAATTCGATGTAGATACGCCTGAAAACTAGGCGTAATTTATTTTATTATTTTTTTGTTTGTTTATATTTGAAGATAACGGTCAGTTGATAACATGCACCAAATATCTCAAAATTGACAAAAATGTAGTTCGAGTACTTTACGTAGAGCACATCGATATTATCATAGCAGGATTAATATATCATGACGTAATTATTCAAGGATTTAAAATTTCAATTAAGTTCTTAATCCATTTGATATAATTCACCAAAATGCTACTTCATCATTTTTTTCTGACTACGCCTAATTATAATTGTGCATTTTCAAAGTAATAAACGATAAGTGACATTGCATAACACTTCGGTAATGTATGTATCTAGATCATGTCGAATACCTACATACATGTTTATAATAAATAGTTCGGAGTACATTTTGTGTATGTTCATGGTACAGATTGAACCACTTTCTTCAGCAGTAGGAACTGTACCACACCAAATCGCCGATACTCAAATAACCAGTTAAACAGAAATGGAAAACCAAACGAGTCTTAGATGTATTTGGTGATCAGCGATCAGTCTTATCAAAAGTTGTTTTCTCAATGTCACTCAACCTAAACAATTTCTTCGGCGCAGTTGTCAAATTAATAGATTTATATTTACAATATATTGTGTCAAGGCGCCATAATAACGCTGTTGTTAAGATTTAATCCGGTAAATTTATTACGTGGGTAGGTAGCTAGTTCAAAACAAATCCCATTCAAATAACATATTGGATTAATTAAATTTCATACGAACTACTGGGGTACTAATACCTAAATACAAGTGCAACAACTCTATTATACAATGAAACTCCTGAGGGCATATCTGCTAAGTTAATTTTACAATTAAGAGGATCGCAAAGTAATATTTTCATGGAAATTTAAACTGTGCGTTAACGAATAATAAATTTATGCATTTAGATCCAGAAAAAGGGACGAAATTAAGACGCCATCAAAAGAATTTAATTAAGGTTTTTATTTTAATTATACTACCTTTGTATAATCTTTACATTGTTAATATAATTTTTTTAGAAAAAAAATATAATTCTTTATATTTAGTAGGTCATCAAAGAAATTTGATTGCAGTCATATAAATTTTGTCAACATTTTGTCCTATTAATCATACGTGTATTTCGTGAAAAAAATGTTTTTAAACAAATAATTAAATTTAAAATAACAATCTCAAATTCAATAGTAACTAACCACCACTGGCGCTGTAAGAATGTTCACTGGCACCTTTTTTGTAATTATTTTCATAAAATAAACGATTTATCTACCGCACCGTGCTAAAAAATACAAGTCATTTCTAAATATTATGTTGTGCGGCGTTACATTTTTCCCATATGCAACTAATTCCAGTCCTACCATATAGGTCATATACACATTTATTTACCTACCAAAAGTGACTGAAGTTCATATGTAGGTCTTACACAGTGGCATTCCCTTTTATGCATAGTACGTGACTCAAATTATTAATACCAGACAGATTTGACATCACGCATGATGATCTTATCTGATATATTTCACCTCATTGATGTCCTAATATTTTAAAATCTAGTCATTAATTTATTTGTCTCTATTCATAATTTTTAAAACAAATGAAAAAAAAACAAACATAACATAAATAATACAACTAAATAAAATTTATAAAAAAAATCATTTAAGTTTTATTTTAGTATATTAACAATAAATAAAACCATTTACAGTAAACCATTCATCGTTTCTTTGATTTCATTTATTATAATTTACACCGTTTATTTAAAGACAATTGTAATAAATTAATCGAGTTGGTGGGTACTTATGTAAGGCAAAGGAGGAGATTTTTTTTTAAGCTTATGGAAATATTTTTCATTAAAATCCCAGCAGATACTATTTTCACACGATAGTAAATAAGGCGCCGACAAAGCGCCGCGCGATTCCGGCGCCAAGCGAGGCGATCCTTCAAGAGACAGTGCAAACTGACCCAAGTGTTTGAATCCCGCCAATCACAAAAAATATATTTTTAAGTTTTTTTGTTAAATATTCCATTGGTCTAGTGATGTATTTTTACCTTCCCCTTTCTGTGGACAAACAAACAAGATTTTACTTTAATAACACGCTAAGTTATTTTAATAACTTGCCGGGTTATTAAAACAAGATCTCGTCAGTATTCTTTTGTGACTTTTAATAAATCCATACATCATTGATAAAGAAAAGATAAAAAAATATTAAAAATTATATATTTTTTTATAGCCCAAAAACATAACCAATAACAAAACTTTTTTGTAATTTATGTATATATATATATATATATATATATATATATATATATATATATATATATATATATATATATATATATATATATATATATGTACATATATATTTAGAAATATTTAAATAAATACGCTAAGTTATTTTAATAACTTGCCGAGTTATTAAAACAAGATCTCGTCAGTATTCTTTTGTGACTTTTAATAAATCCATACATCATTGATAAAGAAACGATAAAAAATAATAAAAATTATATATTTTTTTATAGCCCAAAAAAATAACCAATAACAAAAGTTTTTTGTAATTTATGTATATATATATATGTATATATATATATATATATATATATATACACCGCAGGACAAAAAAAATTACGAGTTTACTTGCTACCGCACGCCTTGACTTTACTGAACTCTTTTTCTAAGAAATCCTTTATCGATACCTCTTTCTTTTGTTCAATAAATTAAAGACACTTTGTGTCACCTTTCTACAATATTTACATTTTAAAATGTCTCAACAATTTTGTTTTACCCGCGTTTGAGGGAACATAACACAACAATCATGGAAAGTGCAAAGCAAATGTCGATAGCGATAAAATCCAAAATAATCACACTGTCGCAACAAAACATATCTAATTGTAAAATATCTCGTCGAGTTGGGTATTCAGAAGGTGCAGTGAGGTTTTTATTTAAAAAATTCCAACAAACTGAATCCATAGAACGGAAAAAAGGAAGCGGATGGGGGCGCGCGACATCTGCCCGAGATGATCGCTGAATAAAAAAAATTGTTATGCGCGATCGATTTTTAACGGCACTTAAAATACACGCAGAGGTGCAGTCTACTAGCTAATCAACATTTTCAGTAAAAACAGTGTTCAGGCGGCAGTTGGAGCATGGTTTCCAAGCACGAAGTCCCGCAAAGAAACCATTACTGACGAACAAAATGCAGAAGGCTAGACTGGATTGGGCGAAGGAGCACCAGAATTGGACCTTGGAGGATTGGCAAAATGTTGTTTTCTCCGATGAATTAAAATTCAACCTTTTTGGTCCAGACGGCATAAAGATAGTTCGACGAAAACTTGGGGAAAAATACCATCCGTCGTGCGTCCCTCGAACCGTTAAACATTCACCCTACGTCATGATTTGGGGGTGCATGACAGCGTACGGTTTGGGACCTCTAAATTTTATACAGGGTACGATGAATGCCATCCAGTACAAAAAAGTGCTGAAAAACCATCTTATTCCAACAATCGAGGACATTACGCAGTATACCGCGGACCCGATTTTTCAGGACGATTTGGCGCCGTGCCATAGAGCCCGCACTGTGAGTACAAATATTTATTTTTTAATGCACTTTGTAGACCACTTGATAAATAATTTATTGTTTTTCTTACAGATCATTGAATACAAGGATAAAATTGGCTTAAAATCGTTGACGTGGCCCGGGAATAGTCCTGATTTGAACCCGATAGAAAATTTATGGGCGATTATGAAAAAAAAAGTTGGGAAAAAAAAAAAAAAACATTGAGGAATTTAAAAAAAAACTTGATTCAAGTTTAGGAAGAAGAAATAACATCAGAAATTTAAGATTCGCTTTACGCTTCGTTAAATAATAGAATTTTACATGTTATAAAAAATAAAGGTGAATTCACTAAGAATTAAATATTTTTAAATGTTATAAATATGTTTAAATGTAAAATACCTTAATTTAAAATAAAGCGATTAGAACCTTCTTCTTAAATATGAATAAAAAAATTACATGTCTTTTATTACTCCATCACAAACACTCGACCATAAATGAACCGTTATGGGTCTCTAAGGTTCGGATAATCTGATACCTGGTATATAATGGCAATTTCTAAGTACAATTCATGAGTAAGATCTTTCATTTTAACCTTGAAGTAACGAGTAGTCATCACATATGTTAAACAATACAAAAAAAAACTAATTAAATATCAAGAATAATTCATTATGTGTCAATTTTAGTTTTTTTGAGGACTTGTAAATTTTTTTGTCCAGGGGTGTATATATATATATATATATATATATATATATATATATATATATATATATATATATATATATATATATATATATATATATATTTATATATATATATATATACATATATATTTAGATATATTTATATATATATATATATATATATATATATATATATATATATATATATATATATATATATATATATATATATATATATATATATATATATATATATATATATATATATATTATATATATATATATATATATATATTTTATAATATGTAATATATATACATATTCATTTGTTTGTATTTTATACAGTTGTATTGATAATTTTATGAATTAGTTTTGCAGAATAGTAAGTATTAGTTCATTGAGCTTATATGTAAACGTTTATTTTTTCAAACATTTTGAAATGTTTCGTGCCTCATTTAACAGCATTTATACGAAAACCAGATTAAATTACCAGTAATGCGGCACAGTAAAATAAAATAAAAATTTCAGGAATAAAGCTTGATAAACCCAAAAATCGATAGTTAAAAATTTAATCAAATAATTCTATTTAATTTATTGCTCTTAAAAATTTAACTTACTAACTTTGTTTCATTAAATACTCTTATCCAGAGGTTATCAACTTTTTTTATAAAAGGTTCGGATTGATTTTTTGAAACCCAAAAACCGGATGAAAATTCCTTTTCCGAATACCCTTTTCTTGGGTCCACTACTTACTACACTATCAAATTCCGAATGATGAATTAAAATATAGCTGCTGTGAATTCACAACCAAATAACAAAATTTAATTAAATTAATATATCCTATTTTAATTATTTTTACGTAAAAAAAATCGGAGGGTCGTAAGAAAATCTTTGCCGGGCCTTATTATTCTTTTTTCGAACCATTTTTCTTTTTTCGTAGTTATTTTTAAAAAAAATACCTTATACGAGTATACACGTCTTAATATACTAGTTAGCTTTTCGTTCAAGTCCGTGAAATCACGTCGTAGAAAAAATATTTTTCCCGAAAAGTTCCACATTTCTTGTTTTTGCCCTAGCCGTTGCTGTTATTTACCTTTTCCTCCTTCATTTTATTCCTTACACTCGTTGTAATGTCCTTCACTGTGAACTTAACTTTCAAATATATAAAACTCCTCTCCTCGATTTGAAGCTCAGGGCTGGTTTTTTATTTTATTTTTACTTATTTTATTTTATTTATTCGGGAATTGTACAGCTTTACATATAAAAAAAATTATATAAAAAACAGTAGTTACATTAACAATAATAAACATTACATTACATTAACAAAAATAGTTACGTTAAAAAAAGCCAATTAAACAATTCCACATTTATGTTATCAAACTATTAAAATACCTTCGGAGATTTAAAAAAAAGGGTATGGTATAAAATAATAGATTTAGCAGGTAGGAGAAGGAAAGGAGAGGAATTATGGAGGGTGATCCCCTTGCCTTCGTATTTTTAACGATCTCATTAACTCCACGTCAATCCGATGCGTTGCCCTATTCACAGTTAGGTCAGGATAGGGGGTTGAAAATACTTGCTAGAACTACATCTAGCTTACGTTATATCTCCACTATGCCGGAATCACCTGTAATCACAATGCACTCGCCCTTAAGCGGCAGGTTTAAGCTTTTATTGAATAATAAATAACCACTGTGATATATGGACGTTCGGTGAGATAAACTAATCGACATACTAATGCATGTAGTCGAGACGAAGTAAGAGAAAGTAATCGGTAGTCGAAAGGTTAGGTTTCGGGCGCCAAGTGTTGGTCAGCGCGGCTGACGAGGTGCCGTCGCGTGCGGACAGGTACTGGAGGACCTGACCAGAAGCTTTAACCGGAGTAACCATATATTATTATTAATAAACTGGATCAGTATAAATGACCGGTTAGTATTCTAAAATCAACAGTCGAGTTTAGATCGCGACGGTGGACATTTCGCTTTGGGTTAAGAAAATCAACATATTGCCGCTCGCAGACCATGGCTCGCTTCGAGGTGAGATACCATCGGAGCGAGTGTCCTTATAATCCTTACTGGAACCCTTGTATCCGCAAAGTGACTGATCTGATTGTGAAAAGAAAATGTATTTCTTATTTTATATTACGTTCCAAAGCTGTGAATGAAAAGTGACATTATTTTAAGTGATATCGTTATACTCAGCGGATTGTTATCATATTCATTTTCACAATGAAAATATTAATTCATGGGTAGAAAATATTTAACACTTTCGAAGTAATTTATTTGTGCTTTACGTAATCCTTTTTCTGATGATTTTAAGTCATCTGAATCCTCTCACATTTAATTGAGTATTAAATGTTATAAGACGGAATAAATATTAAAATAATAACCATATACGCAAACAATATTAATTATTCATAAATAAGTTAGATTTTAAATGCAAAATCATATGAAGAGCTCTTCATAGTTTGTTAACTTGCTAACTTGTCAATATTTGACAAGAAAAAACATATTAATCACAAAACCTACCTACCTAAGTATTTTTATTTCTTTTCTTTTACATCTTTATGTATTAGAACGTCTTTACGTTTTATAAAAGAAACATTCATTAAATTATATTCTCTTCAGAGTTTAATTATGCGTTTAGGAAATTAAAGAAAGAAACATCTATGCCTGATATTTTAATTACTTTATATAAAAACATTCATATTCACTTTACATACTAAATATTAAAAACTAGCATGGTCAAGTATAATCGGCGGGGATGTACAATGAGATACATGAATGTGGAAGAGATGACGATTGTTTCCAAAGACAGATGTATTCTTTCTGACTACCTCTCCAGTTAAACGACGTGGTTTTCATTTAGTTACATAGTTATTAATTAAAATAATAATTATTCATACTCAAAAATAAGATTTTCGATTTCAAATATTAAATAGTGTTTTTTCCCACAGTTATGGAAATTGAGTATCGTGTTGGTGACACTGGTTACTCAAGCCGCAGCCCACTGGGACCCCGACGTGATACTGCCTCCATGTAAGGGACACTCCGAAGGGTATTCGTACCCCGCCCCCGCCCTGCAGTTCAACGAGGGCGGCTTGAACTACGCCTCTCCAGTTCTGCCTAAGCTGTCCTTGGCTCAACCCTCCATTCACGGCTACAGCACCTCCGCCGGCTTATCTAGTTACTCCGCTTACCAATCCCCCCTAAACTACGTCGCCAACCCTGGAATCGCGTACGCTCAATCGCCCGTCATCTCAAAATACGTGGCACCCGTACTGCAGAAGTCATACATCCAAAACGCGTATGTCGCTCCTGTCGCTAAATACGCCGCCCCCTCTTACGTCGCTGCCCCAGTGTACAAGAGTTACGCCGCCCCTGCCTACAGCGCCCCACTATACAAAAGCTACGCTCCTCCTGTTTACGCCCCTCCTCCAGTAATTCAAAGCTATTCGGCTCCTGTCGCTAAGTACGTGGCGCCCGTGCAGCAATACATCGCTCCGGTGACAAAATATGTAGCTCCGATACAGCAGTACGCGTCTCCTATAGTTCAGAGTTACGCAGCTCCGGTGGCTAAATACGTGGCTCCCGTACAGCAGTACGTCGCTCCGGTGCAGCAATACGCGGCCCCGGTTGCCAAATACGTCGCTCCCGTGCAGCAATACATAGCCCCAGTCGCCAAATACATTTCCCCCGTACAGCAATACCCGCCCCCCGTGCAACAGTATGTGGCTCAAGCTCCGGCACTCGTGAAGCAAGTTGTAGCTGCGCCTGCCCTAGTCAACCAATATATCTCCGCCCCCGTAGCCAAAGCTCCACTCATCGTTAAAAACGTGCACACCAAGCAATTGGATTATTATGTAAGAAATGTTTTGTGTAGTGAAATTACATTATTTTGAAAATATTTGTTTGTAACTTTTCTCATATTTATAATATTCATTTATTATTCCAGGATGATCATCCTAGATACGCATTCGAGTATGGTGTGAATGACCCGCACACCGGTGATATCAAACACCAAAAGGAGGAGAGAGATGGAGATGTGGTCAAGGGTACGTACTGATTTGTTTATAAATTATATAGATCATTTATTTAGTATGTGTTAAGGTATGTTTAAATAATTTTAGTCATATCTGAATAGGTATAGTAAAATAATTAATTTAAATAAAAAAAATACATACGTTAATTAATCATAATAATGATTTCGTACGTGCTAATGTAGCAAAGCTTTTTCGATTTATTTTTAATTTCATATGCGCTCGAGTGAGCGCTGAAAATGAGTTTTTTTCAAAAAAATTATACCTTGAAGGTGTTATTTTTTCTTCTTCTTCTGACACTTATGCATAGAGCACTGCATCACATTAAGGCAGTGTTATCCTTATAGTTAACGCATGAAGGAAATGTAATCAACCCTGCGCTTCAGCTACTAGTCCAGGGTAATATTAAATAAATATTCAAGTGAAAAATCACATATTTACTTAAGCCCCCCCCCCTTGGGAATTGAACCAGGGACCTCCAGTACGGTAGCCGAGCGTGCTGATCATTACACTACGGAGGCGGACACGTTATTTAATCTACATTAACTAGGTTACACAATTATAAATTGAAAAAATTTTTATCATCACATTTATAAAAAAATATGAAATGCTATAAATGTTTGAAAAATAATTTTAATCGGATTTACCTATTAACCTATTGTAAATTATGTACATTTTTTACATTTCAACATTGTTGATTATATATCAATAATGTGTATTTCGGACATTGTAGCATAGTACGGGCTACACAGGTAAAGCCGAAATACTTGTTGAATTAGAATACAAATGTAGTATTGTTTATATTTCTATTATATTTTGGTAGGAGAAATTTTAAATAAAACACGAAAGTCGTAACATTTTTTTTAACTATACCTACATACATCATATGTATTGTAATGCATATTAATTATGCATAATTATTTATTATTTTTTTATGTTAAAACAGAAAATTATAGTTTTAAAAAATGTTAACTTCCAGAAACTAGATTTTTTTGGGATACGTACATATGTATATGTATATTTTTGCAGTGTAAAATGCATACGTATTTTCGTATAAAATTATGATATTTGAAAATTGTTTTCAAGAATTGTATTGTTAGCGGTTAAAAAAAGGATTATACAATTTTAATCGTGAAGAATTAAATTATTATAATTACAATTTTGTAGGATGTGCACTTTTTTTTTTAAATTTACATATATGTGGTGATCATGTTTGAATTGAATTCATTTTTTTTTTTAAAAATTAAATTTACGATTCATAACTTTCTTACTCCATTGACGTTCATGTTTTTGGGGATAAGCAAAATTTTAAGAATCTACAAGTAATATTTACAAGGAGCGAAATGCTCGCTCATAACATATGCAATTTAAACAATAAAAATGAAAGTTGTGTTAATAATTGTTAAAGAATATTATAAACATTTTCTTTATGTGACAAATATGGTAGGAGAACGGAAAAGTGTGGCAACCTGACCAGACTTACAGATAGGATTATACATTGTTGTATTACGTATGTTTTGTACTAATTATATGAAATTTTAGTATGAAATATAAATGACGTAATTCAAATTTC
Source organism: Brachycentrus maculatus (assembly GCF_059751285.1). Classification (NCBI taxonomy): domain Eukaryota; kingdom Metazoa; phylum Arthropoda; class Insecta; order Trichoptera; family Brachycentridae; genus Brachycentrus; species Brachycentrus maculatus. The sequence goes on from NW_028281373.1 coordinate 21,851, forward strand.
ATTTTGTTGATTTTAAACTTTTGTTAGTGATAAGTAATAATGAAGTTTGGGAATGATGATGATATCTTTAAAGTATGCTAGCCCTATAATATGACAAAGTTTTCATAACAATTTAGCAGTGCTCCGAAACTTTTCTCACATACGACACACCAAAATTATTCTTAGAGCTACGCGGCACACCAAAAGCTTAAATATAGAAGTAAAATCGATAGACCATTGAAAAATTATTATTTTTAATAATTATTTCACGCTACAGTTTAAAAAATAGACAATTATAAAAATAATTTATCAGTGTGTTTTAAATACACAATGATGTAAAATGTCAAATACATTGAATTATATATATATATATATATATATATATATATATATATATATATATATATATATATATATATATATATATATATATATATATATATATATATATATATATCGCTCACTCCTTTCAACAACGTCATAAATAAAAAATCGACAATTTTCAGTTGTGCATGTTTTCGGAATGCCCAGAAAATTTACTATGTATATCCCAGCAAAAGTGGCATATTTTTAACTTAATATTTACCCGCTACAGGTCAGAGAGTTTTATTTTTTGCATTTTGAAGAAAAGGTAGTGTTTAATTACTATTTCAAATAAACTAAATATTATTCAAATGAAGAAAAAACATTCAGGTTTTACTTAAAAATATCTGTTACACAGTAAAAAGTTCAATGAGTGGCTTGGTATATATTTTTAGTACATTGTATTATATTTTCAAACTTTAAAAACGATCCCCTGAAAAATCAAGTTTTTTTATATATGACTTGATGAAAGGAGTGAGCGATATGTTGTACATAGTATACTAAAAACAAACAAAAATCAAGAAAAAAATTATACAATAATAAAAAATTAAACATTCATTCTAAACCTGTTTCAGTTCTTTGAATTATTTTTCTTTTGGAAAAAAAAAACAGTTTTTTCAGGTCATAATGCTTCGCAGAAATGATTCATATATCGTAGTCATACAGGAGAAAGTGACCAAGTGCATTTCTTACAAAAACGTGATCATTGACTATTTGATATCTTACTAGCTTAATGTTGCCCTGAAAAAATTCCCAAAGGATTTTAAACTCGGAAGTATAATATATTGACTGGGTAAATTATTTTCTTGGTTTATTTTCTTGCCAAGCAAAAGTGACTTAAATGGCCCTCCTGGACATTTTACCTTTTGTTAGTTGGTCACTTTCTCCTGTACGACCACGATATAGCAAGTAAAAAATATTTTTGCTCAATTATTCAGGACTTTGACATTATTTTGTAGGGCAATACTCTTTGGTGGAACCCGATGGCAACGTGCGTACTGTAGATTACTACGCCGACTGGCAGAGTGGGTTCCACGCCACGGTGTCCAACAGCAAGGACGCAGCTCATCAGCAACCCGCCGCCGCCCTGCACTAAACCGCCAGTCACATCGTCTCCGCAACATCACAAGATTACTCATTTTTCATTATCCACTTAGAGCTTTAACTCGTGTGTTCGGGGCTGACCCTAAGCATTGTGATACCCTTTGGTAAACGAGAAAATGATTTTATCGATAGCTTCGGCAGTCACCTTGTAAATAGAAATTTATTTATTATTTTGAGAAATAAAAATACTTTGTTTTTTGATCCACTCACATTTTTATTAACAACCAACTAGTTTCGGCAACAACCTGTTGCCCTCTTCAGGGTTTAATTTATGACTAGTCATAAATTAAACCCTGAAGAGGGCAACAGATTGTTGCCGTAACTAGTTGGTTGTCAATAAAAATGTGAGTGGATCAAAAAACAAAGTATTTTTATTTCTCAACAATTTTGGTTCTTAGGCCCAATTTAGAACTATTGTACATTTAGTCAATGTGTTACAACCGACGTGATTTCAAGGGGGTTTTAAAATAAATTTTGAAGACTTGTGGCCTCAACAAATTTTGGTTCTTAGGCCCAATTTAGAACTATTGTCAATTTAGTCAATGCGTTACAACATTATCCAACACCTTAAAAAACCCCCACTGTAATTATTTTTTTTTTATTATTTGTAAACATTTATTTAAATCACAATTTTTACATATTTAGAACTTTTTTTTGCAGAGACCCACCAAGCCACCTTGTGTGTCTTGTCGGTAGAGTTCTTTTTTAATACATTTTTTTTTTGTTTTGAAAAAGCTCATATGGCAATATAACCAACGATTTCCATTTAAATTTATTTTTAAAACTCGAGAAAAACCTTTAAACATAAGGGATAAGCCTTTAAATTTAAGTAAAGGGTGCAGGCACGGTCTCACTTGATGATGTGGAACTTCAACGATGTCTCTCGGTCACAGCAGTCAAAGGACAGCGTGCTCGACAGCGGTCAAAGGACAGTTGGAAGGCGAACCTTTGCCAGAGCACCGAGGTTGATACACTGACTCAAAGGCTATTGAGTTTGCTTCGTTTAGGTAGAGTTCCGCGAAACTGAGCAGGAAAAATGGGTCAAATCCCGCTATGAGTTGATACTCTGATACTCTTGGTGTGCTCGGCTCGAACTAGAATGTGGGCGCAGGGTGGAACTATGGGGGAGGTGTCAGGCAAGACGGAGTTAGTTAATATAATTGTAGACAAAGAGTGCCAAAAATAAATCCATTCACATATATCACTATCAGAGGAATGAAATCATCTGTTATTTATTTTATTTATTTATTTTAGAGCAAATCCTTATCCAAAATACAAAAATATGAGTGTGTTTGAGAATGTATGTAAAAATAATTTTCTTCTGTATTTCTTCAACCGCAAGGTACAGGTAATACACTGACTCCGTAGAAACTACATCTTGGACATTTGTAATGTGGATTGTCTAATTTGTTAGCCTGAAAAATATAAAAATAAGTCAGTATTGTCAGTGCTGACATAGGTTCACTAGCACAGGTGCCGAGGCACTTGTTTACAAGGGAATGGAGACTAAAATGCTTTATATTCATTAACAAACTTGTATATTCCCGTCCCTTTTAATTAACTGCCGGGGCCTTAGATGCAGTACTAGGTATGGTAACTAAAAGAGTAAAAACATAAATCTTAACAGTAATTACTCACTATTCTCAGCAAAAAATAAGGTTACTTAAAATAAACATATTTACATATAAAGATATGTACGCATGCTTTTAAATATTATGAAAGGATTTAATTTTTCACAACAAAGGTTATAATAATATTGACAATCCGTATAGACCGTATAACATATATAGTTGAATCTACATTTAAGTTAGATGAAAGCAAGAAATTACGGTCCATACCTGCCATATACTCAGCTTTGAGATTAGATGTTTATAAAGAATTTTAGGCGAGCAGTTGTTTGACTTTGTAAGGAATGAGGAATTAAGGCATAGGATGCAGCAAGCCATGGCCACAACTTTCATCAAGAAAAGGTGATTTAGTTGGCTAGGACAAGTATCTACTCTGCATGCCTCCCGGAAGCCGCCATCAAGCTTGTCTCTTTTACGTTTGTGCCGCCTAGGAAGTCCACTGCTGACAATTCATCGGCAGTTCTCGTCGGAATTTCGGAGCATTAACCTGACTCGGGAGGGCACAAGGGAGGAGCTGGCAATGACCAAAGATAGTAAATATTTTTTTTTATTAAGCAAACAAACTTCCCAGAATAAGCAAAGCTAGAATAAAAGAGGGAATATTTGTGGGACCCTTAATCGGGGAACTAGTTAATGATGCCAGTTTGGATAATACCTTAGATGAAAGAGAGGCACCTACTTGGCAGTCTTTCAAAACTGCGATAACAAACCATAAACTTCATTCATTGAATATTCAATGGTATATGTAGGAATGATCAATATCCTCTATAGGATATCAGACAAAAACATTTTGTATTACTAAATAAGTACATATCTTTTGTATTAATTGATAAGCACTAAAATCTCAATGATAAATTTAAAAAATAAAATACCTGAATACAAAAATGGCAGAAAATGTGTTCACAGCCCATGTGATACGGAAGAATAGGGTTATTACCACATTCAGCACACTTTGTACTGTGTCTAATCTCAGGAACAAAAGTATTATTCCAAGATGAATCGGACAAAATATTTCTCCGGCGAAATACATTTAAGGAACGTTCCTTCACTATTCTTCGAACAAAGGATGTGTTCAATAATGGTGTTGCAAATCCCAACATTTCCTTGAAAAATGTAAATAGATTTTTACTTACAAACAAAATTCAACCCTAGATTCATGATATTTGAGAGTTTCATTATTCATAACCTTCCGTATCTCAGATGACCGCTCACGAACGAAAATTACTTAGTAAACAAAATGGAATAAAATAATTCCATATTAAAAGATGTTTAGTTACTAATTTGAATAATCATAATAAATAAAATTTAAAAAAACATAGATTCAGTATCTTTTTTATGTGAACAGAGGGAGCTGTACCAAATAGTACACATTAACGCATATTATGCGGTCTGATAGACAAAAAGTTATGAATCTAGGGCTACATATAAACCATAGGGATGTACAAATAAATTCAAACTTACGATAAAACTATGCCAAAGCAATTCCCTTGTCCATGCATAATCTGTAAATCTATTGCTTATACTTTTTTCAGTTGCAATTTCTAAATTGAGGATGTAGTCAATTAGCGCCGGGCATTTTCCCGTTTGAAGGAACCTCAAGAGATTGAAAAAATCCCCAATTATTTGGAATTTCTCTAATGCGTCCAGAAAGTTCTGTGCTTTCCTACTAGTGGTATAACTCAACAGCATACGATCTTTAGCATACTTTAATAATATTGTGTAACAATAAAACCAGTGTAACTTTCCTTTGGATAAGAGATTTTTGTCATATTTCAAGGAAAGCATCTGTTGCCCGAATGTACTTCCATTTTTATACAGTGAATACTTAAAAATTAATGATCTAAGAAGTAAATCAAGTTCAGGCAGTACGGGGGTGAGAAATCCAGGCTAAAAAATAAAATATATTTATGTAAATATTTATCAGATTATTGTTATTTAGATGCAAGAAGTATATTTTTTTGGTACTATGCAGTGTGTTGATTTTGGCCACTACTGCAGGAGGCATCTTCAGGGCACTATGGCACTGAAATTACGTGATGTAAAAAAAATAGAGTATGAATACATATGTCAGCAAGGGCCACAAACAACACTTGCCATAATACCCTGACAGTATGTAACTCCAAATGTTAAACTTCTATTTAAATCTTTTATTTATTTATTTATTTTTCATGGACGGCGCATTTAATTATAATGCCGGCTGATTAGTGGCATAGCATGGAGATGCTACATCTAGCAGGGTCCTGGATAGTGACTGTCAGGATGATGCCAGCAATCAATGGCAAAATGCGTAAAAATGAATTTTTATTTTCTTTATATTGTTTTTTTTAACACACAACAAAACAAAAAAACTTGTTAAAATAAATGCGTTGCTCTCCGGTTGTGAGCGGAGAGCGGTATTAAGCCCTTTCATCCTACATTTATTTGCTGCTGAAAACACAACACATTTGTTTGCGGGGGGTCGAAGACGCTACCTTTTTTACCATAATACGTAATGGTGTATTTTATTTTAAAAATTCCCTAATTTCAGAGGAGTGGCATTTTACCATTCACCCACATTTTGATTGTCAGCCTTCAGTTTATTCCAAGAAATATATTTAATGTTCATAAAAAAATTGACAATATTAAACACACCTAAGAGCAAAACATCTTAAGAAACATCTTACATCCTAATATTATTAATTTAAAACATTTTAATATAATTTCATCAATATTGTAAAACCAATTTCCAGTACAAAGAGCTCTGATTTACTAACTTTATAATATTGAAGTTTGACTTATTAGTATAGATATGACATAAGTATGGTTAATATACAAGGTTAAAAATCGTTAATAATGATGTAGCGAATAAAAACAATGAAAATAAAAATAAAAAATTTACTGTTTTAAATTTAAGTAAAACATGAGTAAATATTTAACACAAACCGAATAATATTTGGATGTTTCCAACAGCTGTGCTTTTAGAAGATCAATAACCTCATTATCCAGTTGCAAGGCATCCAGCTAAAATATTTAAATTAAATACATAGTACTTATTATTTTTTATATCATTAACAATACGCATGTGATATGCTGTATATCTGATAACTATTATTGATCATTAAACATTACGATAATGAAGACCTTTAAAAAACTCTTCACTAAAAATTAAATAAATATTTGTGTTCCTGAGATACATTTAAATAATTTAATTCGATACAATTTTCAGATAAGCCTGAGCAACTTATGTTTGAAAATAAGAATCAAGTTGTGGCATCTAACATTTTGTAGCCAGTTACAAAGAAGAGAAATAATTGAAAATGAACTTTGCATCAACAAACTACATTCTGACAATGCGATACATTACATCACATACAGTACCAATATTACGAATCATCATTTTAGTGTATAAAACAATAATTATAGAAAAGTATGAGGATAATCTGCGAGTTTAAGGAATGTACAACTGAAAATTTTGATATATTTTTTGAAGTTATTCGATTGTAAAGGGCAGAAATTATATCAAAGACGGTATCAACTGTATACGTGTGTAAACAAATTGTTTTCTTTTACAATGTTATTGATTAAAAACTTGAATATCTATTATGTACGAGACTTATCACCTGGGTAACACGGGGCACATAATTGGTATTGTGCATACTTGTAAATTTAAAAAAGTATAATATTTGCACTAGAAGCTTTGTAATTATTTAGAGTATAATACAAATACACGATATCGAAGTTTCCAAAGAGCGTGTCAAAGATTATATACTAGAATTCATTATGACATATGACATTGACATTTGACATACTACGAACCACAGACTACCTAATTCTACAGACCACAGACTAACTGATTGTTCAAATGTTTCATCATATTTATTTTGATAAAAAGTACAATCAGTCAGTACCGTAAGATTGACATTCTTATGAGTGTCCTAATTGAACGCGCGAATGCCAATTAGGAAATTTAGTCAAGATCTATATGTATTCTTTGGGTAAAATTCGACGAAAAATGTTTTTTTTCCTGGTCATTGGATTTAACGTTCGACACATTAAAAATTTGGCTTTGGAACTTGATATATTGCATAATCTGGGTGTTTAAAATATTACATTAAAAATCGTTTTTCTTCCCATTAAAAATTTCACTTCTAGGCGCGCAGATAGATCATTTGTTCGTTATCAGACAAAAAAAAAATAATAATAATAAAACGACGGCGGGTTTCTTCAAAGCCTAACCTTTCTTTAGAAAAATATATTTTATTATTTCGAATTGTAAAAGAATTTTGCTTCGGAACAATGATAACAGACCATCAATGTTTACGATGGGTAAGAACAGCAATTAGGGAATTTCGGCAATTTAGCAATAATGCATTTCGTCGTCCGCGTCTAGGGTCGTTGAAAACGGGCCGACCCACGGACCCAAGGCTACGATCATAAATATTATGCCGCCTTTGTAACTACCCTCGCGCCGCCTCTCGGGAGTGGAAGGCAGAGAGAGGATAGAACGCCACACTACCTTGTCTAATTTCCGCCATCTTTCCTTGTACGTATCCACAAGGTACTCCCGTATGTACTGGCAATACATATGGATGAATAAACAATATATATATATATATACATCACGCTCTAAGTTCCATTTAGGAAACTTGAAATAGCAATTAAAATTGAAAATTAAACTTTACATTAAAATCAACCTTGTCAGGAATCGAACCTGAACTTCGAGTGGTTGACAAACGCGTCGACCACTACTCTGAAAGGAGTCTCTATTAATTCATTATTTTATGTAATAATTATAAGTTAATCTAGTTATTATAATCAGTTAATTAAGAATCAGTTAGTTAATAATAAGTCGTGATATAATTAGTTTTGTTAACTTTTAATTATTTGTAAGTCTATAACTCGGTTACTATTAACTAGTAGTTGGGACACCATATGCTCCACCTAGGGAGCAGATATGGGTTTAAGATTATAGTAAGTAAGCTACGATAAGATTATTCTTAAGTTAACTAGGGTAAGGAGTAAGCGAGAGGGGTAGTACGACCCTCTTGCTCTAGCAACAGTAGGGGTAGGACGCGAGCTGAAGACGCCTCACGCGAGTCGACGAAAAATCCCCGACCGCGCAGGTCGAACGCGCACGCCGTCGCGCTCGGCCCGAGCCCAAACTCGGCACTTCATCAGCTAAGTGCTCAGCCGCGAGGAGAAATCGTGTGAAGTGAAAAGTGTTCATTTCTCCAAGACACGATGTAGCCAGCGCTACAAGGCCATCTTTCAGCCGCGAAGATGCCTCATCCCTCATCCTTCACATCGAGGAACGCCAGATTCCTTCCAACAGCGAAGGAACTGCTCATCTAGGACGTCCGCCGTCCACCCAGGAACACCAGATTCCTGCCCCTCGAAGACCGCCCAGCCTACAACCTGTGGCCGTCACGCCCAACGGGATTCCACAACCCCGGAGCCGTTCATGGCTCATAACTGTGGAACAATCTCAATCTTCGTTACGGTGTTTCGTTAAGAGAATCTGTGAACAAGACATGAGCTAGGAAAGTGAACTTTGGACTGTGTTGAGGACCTTTCGTTTAGTATAAGCTATTTTCTAAGTGTTGTAATCTAGGGTAAGTCATTTTAATAATATGTCTACGTAATCGATTAAACCAGGTACATGAAACATTCAAGTTTTAATTATCCTTCCCCCTTTTACCTTTATATTGATTGTAATTGTATTTAATTCGATGCATACTTCCTCCGGGCTTAAATAAACAAAGATTAAATTCATTCAGATTAGAACTTAACAAGCGCGATATTAATATATTGTACATAGCGAGGTAACACGGTACACGAGGCTTCCTTTTCCGCGGATAATCGAGTTCCCGGAATTTGTATTCGCCGCCCCGCGAGAACGATCAATGGCGATTTCCCCCCATTATCTCTCCAGAACGTAGCCGTCAGGATGATTTCCCTCCGAAATTATCGATCAAACCCCTTCTCTATGTCCGAATAGAAATCCCGAATAATCAGAGGGTTGTTAATTGGCGCCCAACGTGGGGCGCGATTTGATTAGTTTTGCGCCCTCTAGCAAAACCAATAAAATCGGAAAAATCAAGTGCGATTTTCCTTACTCGTGCCCTGAAACATATAAAAATTTTCTCGTCTCAATGCTCCTTCGACTAGCCAAATTAATATTATAAGTACGATCTTATTTTCTTAATTATGCCCGATCCTCTTAAATTTTATGCATCACAATATCTTGTACCCGAATTTTGGCTATTTTTATTCAAAAATATCCTGGCGCCCTTAATTAAATTCTTACTGTAATATGCGATTATAATTGTAATTTTCACGAGTTGACGATAGCAAATTATGTTTACGTAATGTTTTACTCAAGCGAGAGTACAACGGCTTTCATATTCTCCAAAAATCGCACAATATAGTTAAATAGAAACGATAGAATTAGTAATTTTTTTCCCCTCGATCGAATAATTTCCATTTGTAAAATCGCGATTCTATGTCGTAATTATTGAAAAACGATACAACTTAATTATGGTTACATAATGTTTTGATAAAGAGATATCGAAATAGGTTAAAGTTTTATATCATTATTGCATGAATTACGTTTTGAAGAATAAATTATTTTATAGATTCCTAAAATCCCATATTATTTTTATCAACGGAAGGTAATTTTAAACGGAATTGTTTCATGTACCTAATCACAACGACTTGAAAAGATGCTTATATTTTTGATAATTATCGTTAGTTTTCTCAGTGACAAAACAAATGCGAATTTTCATATTGTTATCGAGAAGATTAACTCGGATTTAGTTATTAAAACAGGGAACCTGCCGATTGGTAAATTATTCGCCAAGAGGTTGGTTCGAAATTTCAAAAGGAGGAAAAAGAAAATCACTATTAAAAATATCTAAATTTTTCCAATAATAATTAAACAATCGCATTACCTAATCTCTAACTACTCTAATCAATTCCTTTCTCTAATGTATATTTTAAACATTCCAAGGGGTGGCGATTGATATATTGCATAATCTGGGTGTTTAAAATATTACATTAAAAATCGTTTTTCTTCCCATTAAAAATTTCACTTCTAGGCGCGCAGATAGATCATTTGTTCGTTATCAGACAAAAAAAATAATAATAATAATAAAACGACGGCGGGTTTCTTCAAAGCCTAACCTTTCTTTAGAAAAATATATTTTATTATTTCGAATTGTAAAAGAATTTTGCTTCGGAACAATGATAACAGACCATCAATGTTTACGATGGGTAAGAACAGCAATTAGGGAATTTCGGCAATTTAGCAATAATGCATTTCGTCGTCCGCGTCTAGGGTCGTTGAAAACGGGCCGACCCACGGACCCAAGGCTACGATCATAAATATTATGCCGCCTTTGTAACTACCCTCGCGCCGCCTCTCGGGAGTGGAAGGCAGAGAGAGGATAGAACGCCACACTACCTTGTCTAATTTCCTCCATCTTTCCTTGTACGTATCCACAAGGTACTCCCGTATGTACTGGCAATACATATGGATGAATAAACAATATATATATATATATACATCACGCTCTAAGTTCCATTTAGGAAACTTGAAATAGCAATTAAAATTGAAAATTAAACTTTACATTAAAATCAACCTTGTCAGGAATCGAACCTGAACTTCGAGTGGTTGACAAACGCGTCGACCACTACTCTGAAAGGAGTCTCTATTAATTCATTATTTTATGTAATAATTATAAGTTAATCTAGTTATTATAATCAGTTAATTAAGAATCAGTTAGTTAATAATAAGTCGTGATATAATTAGTTTTGTTAACTTTTAATTATTTGTAAGTCTATAACTCGGTTACTATTAACTAGTAGTTGGGACACCATATGCTCCACCTAGGGAGCAGATATGGGTTTAAGATTATAGTAAGTAAGCTACGATAAGATTATTCTTAAGTTAACTAGGGTAAGGAGTAAGCGAGAGGGGTAGTACGACCCTCTTGCTCTAGCAACAGTAGGGGTAGGACGCGAGCTGAAGACGCCTCACGCGAGTCGACGAAAAATCCCCGACCGCGCAGGTCGAACGCGCACGCCGTCGCGCTCGGCCCGAGCCCAAACTCGGCACTTCATCAGCTAAGTGCTCAGCCGCGAGGAGAAATCGTGTGAAGTGAAAAGTGTTCATTTCTCCAAGACACGATGTAGCCAGCGCTACAAGGCCATCTTTCAGCCGCGAAGATGCCTCATCCCTCATCCTTCACATCGAGGAACGCCAGATTCCTTCCAACAGCGAAGGAACTGCTCATCTAGGACGTCCGCCGTCCACCCAGGAACACCAGATTCCTGCCCCTCGAAGACCGCCCAGCCTACAACCTGTGGCCGTCACGCCCAACGGGATTCCACAACCCCGGAGCCGTTCATGGCTCATAACTGTGGAACAATCTCAATCTTCGTTACGGTGTTTCGTTAAGAGAATCTGTGAACAAGACATGAGCTAGGAAAGTGAACTTTGGACTGTGTTGAGGACCTTTCGTTTAGTATAAGCTATTTTCTAAGTGTTGTAATCTAGGGTAAGTCATTTTAATAATATGTCTACGTAATCGATTAAACCAGGTACATGAAACATTCAAGTTTTAATTATCCTTCCCCCTTTTACCTTTATATTGATTGTAATTGTATTTAATTCGATGCATACTTCCTCCGGGCTTAAATAAACAAAGATTAAATTCATTCAGATTAGAACTTAACAAGCGCGATATTAATATATTGTACATAGCGAGGTAACACGGTACACGAGGCTTCCTTTTCCGCGGATAATCGAGTTCCCGGAATTTGTATTCGCCGCCCCGCGAGAACGATCAATGGCGATTTCCCCCCATTATCTCTCCAGAACGTAGCCGTCAGGATGATTTCCCTCCGAAATTATCGATCAAACCCCTTCTCTATGTCCGAATAGAAATCCCGAATAATCAGAGGGTTGTTAAACTGATTGATGAATAAAAATGATAATTGTAAATTATTCAGAGACAAACTCATCACCTGAATATAAAACCATTTAATACAAGTCGCATACAAGGTTATTGTGTTTTAATGAAGACTGATTTCACTGTTAAAGTTCTTAACTGAAAGAAATAAACCTTCAAACAGTTTGAATCGAAATATTTAAATGAAAATAATATTCTTAAGATCAATAATAATCCAAAGATCATTTAGATATGTATTAGTACCTATTTACCTCGCATAACAGTACTTACTTTTTCGTCTGACATCACTAAATATTCTTACCAATATAACAAAGAAAATTGATTGTAAGATGAAAAAACCTGAAGAAAAAAAAGCCCGTGAAACCGTCGCGCCAAATTTGCCATAGTTTTATTTTCTCTTATTCTACAAAGCGAGAGCCAATATATGCATGCAAGTTGTTTTAGAAATCCGGGCAGAGTTGAAATGTTATTGTAGATAAAATATATTATTATATATTTTAAAATGGTTCACTCACCGCAAATCGGGTCATCAGAGGTTAAAAGTGCGAAAACGTCGAAAACAAAAATGGCGTCGTCGAAACCCGCATCTGTCGTTGATACTAGGGCAGAATTGGCTGAATTAGTTAAAAGAAAAGCTGAAATAGCGGTAAATGTTATATATTTTGTTGAGAAAATTGATTTTAATTGGACCGAGCAGTTATATTTTTCCATTACCCTCCTTTAATTTTTCATGTCACGAATATTCCTTTTGACAGTTATCGTAACATTTGGTTTTTGTGAAATGTCTGTCATATTTTATTACGATTTATAAATGTATTTTCATACTGACATATTCAGTCGAGCGTATCTTACACTGTTTGAAAACTTTGGGAGTTGTAGTTTATCCTCAATGATCTCTATTCACGGGCTGCTAGTTAAAAAAAATACAAAACCTGGAGCGGTTGCAATCTCTGAATACCACCATTTCTATCTGCTACACCACATCTCAATACAATTTCTGTCTGCTACACTCCAAGGGATTTTTTCATTTGTTTACATCCAGCTTTAAGAATTTAATTTAACATTCTTTAAATACAATGTATTTTTTATTAGAAATTTACAATTACAGGTTAAATAATAACATACCAGCTAACTGTTCATCTTAACCATGTGATATAAATTCAAATCCGTACTTTGAATTTACCAACAGCCTCTGCACTGTATTTTAGATGAAATAAAGTGAATATGTGAAGATTAATGTTTCCAATAAGATTTTGCTACCTGTAAATACCCCGAGGGCCAACGAGTATAATCATTTTCGCGGTTGGATTAAATTAATTTACAATGACAGTATACAAAAAATATTACATTACACAAGTAATGACTTGAATATGACAATCATTATTTTATTTTAGATTTTTCATAAACATTTAAATTTTCATACTTCAAACTGCATACATCAATAACTTTGAAAATATTTTTTTGTGCTTATAATAGCAGTATTTAAATTAAATCTGGTTTGCAGTTGTCTAATTTTTTGTAACATTTATTTGGATCTACAAATGAAATATAAATGAAAATACTACACTGCGTTTTCCTCTTAACATTCTTATTCTCTTACTAGGTCTTACTCAGATCTCAACTTTCATCATATATTATGTATTTCGGAAAGCATCTATTCCAATGCTAAATAATAATATTGACCACTTCATGCTTTACCATCCCCTATTACACTTTATGATTTTTTTTACATATCGCTCACTCCTTTCAAGAACGTCATAAATCAAAAATCGTCAATTTTCAGTTGTGCATGTTTTTGGAATGCCCAGAAAATGTACTATATCCCAGCAAAAGAGGCATATTTTTAACTAAATATTTACCCGCTACAGGGCAGAAAATGTTTTTGCATTTTGAAGAAAGGGTATTGTTTAATTTTTTTTTTTTAATATATTAAATATTTTTCAAATGAAGAAAAAACCTTCAGGTTTTACCTAAAAAGTTCTGTTGCACAGTAAAACGTTCAATAAGAGGCTTGATATTTATTTTTAATACATTGTGTTATATTTTAAAACATTAAAAACGTTCTCCTGAAAAATCAAGTTTTTTGATTTATGACGTTCTTGAAAGGAGTGAGCGATATGTGTGTGTGTGCTTTATAGTGCAGATATATATTTTGTTGAATTACTACGCATTTGTTGGATTTTCAAACAATTCAAATCGCAAAAACAAAAATTGTATTTAAAGGACTTTTCGTATAATGTGTATTTTGAATATATTTACTTTTATTCACCCTTTGGTATCAACCCTGATAAATCTACAGAAACTGCATTTTCGAAAACAATATTTTCTGTTATGGATTTTCACATAATTTTCCCTTTTTAAAGGAAACACTAGCCAACTTGGAGAGGCAAATATATGCTTTCGAGGGCTCCTACTTAGAAGACACACAACTATATGGTAACATTATTCGAGGATGGGATAGATATCTCACTACGAATAAGAGTGCAAACCCCAAAGCTGACAAGAGGAATAGAAAATTCAAAGAAGCAGAGAGGCTGTTTTCTAAGTCATCAATTACATCTATGGCGGTATGTTTAAATATTGCTTTTGATATTTTATTAAAATTATAAAATTATCTAAGCTAGTTATTGGCCCTTGAAAAATATTAATTGATTTAAATGTTTTTGTTGTACAAATTAATGTTCACTTTATCAAAACAAATAACTCATTTTTAGAACTCGTTAGGTAGAAAAAAATTATAGGGAAATATTATTTATTCCAGTTATTGGCAACCTAAATATTTTAAGCTATAATAATTGACGAGCTGGAGTTGGAGTCAAGCTGGATATAAAAATGAGGCAAAATAACTGATTTTCGACATGAATAAGTTATATTTATATATACAGACAAAAATTGTGATATGTATGTTACAAATTTATCAATTTTAAATTCATACACACAGTCAACTATAAACACACCCAAATTGTTGCTTACATTATCTTTTATCTGTTGATAAATCAGCCAAAGAAAAATTATTTACTATATTTACAATATATCACGAAGGAAAGTTTAAAAGTGATTAAATATAAATAAAATATACATACTGAAATTCACCTTCTTATGGACCTTAATGTTAAATGTGGGATTAACCTCTATTTATGCTGCACTATTTTTATAAAAGCTTAATGTCCTTTCAACATTATGAAATTAAATAAGGGCTGTACTTTTATAATTCAGTCAATTATACTCTGTATCAGATGGTACAAATTGGCAGCTGTCTAAAAAAATCAAAAGGGAATAAATCACTCCTCAAATTTGCAAATAAAAAAATTACTCGATTGTTCACATCCAATATCTTAAGAGTTCCTTTAAACAGATTTTTTTAAAATGATATAAACCTTTCAAAAAAACTTGCTTTATCTGTTACTACTTAACTTGTGTAATTTTTAGGCTGTAAGCGGATTAGTTGACCCTGCAGAAGCTAAAAGTAAGTTAACATACTTTTAATAAATTTTTTAAAGTTTAGTAAAATTGTATTTATGGCAAAATTTCACACTGTAAGTGGTATTAGCAGAATAATTGGACTCTTTCGGAATTCACACGGGGACAACGATTAAGACTAAGAGATTAACTCTTAGCTGAGCCAATAATAACATGATATAAATCATCTTTAAGATAATCTAAAGATTCAGAACAGAGACCCGCATCATTTCAGAGCATGAGTGATCCCGCAGTAATTATTGCAGGATTAGAATACATTATGAAAATTGTAGCCCATACTCATAAAAAGTAATAAATTGTCAAAATACTTTAATAAATGTTTTTAATTTGTCTAACATGACCTGAGATATTTAAGGATGATCTCTTAAAAAATGGGATAGTGAGGTACATTCCATGAGGTATTTTCCATGATAGGTTCTACATATATATTGTTAACTATATTATTTTATTTTTCAGCCGAGCGAAACAGCGAAACTGAATCACAGACTAATGAAGATTCTTCAGACACTCAAATTGGATCTGCGGCCAATCATTTACCTCACAGTACACTCATAAGCACTAACCACTCGACTGTGGCCCATAACACCACCGACACGCATTTGGCGACACCGCAGAAAAATGCGGGAAAGCATCACACGCATAATGGAACTCCCGGTATGGACAAGAGTATTATGAGCCAGAATACATCCGCTTCCAAGTATAATTCCACTCCCAAAACGCCTTCAGCAAGCATGAGTCTGCAGAAGGCATCCGGGAGTGACAAGGTAGTCTCCAGTCTCGATAGCGGACCCGGAATTCCCAAGGAAAAGGATCATACTTTAGGTTTAGGATTATTAAACAAACAAGATAGTAATACATCTATCAATAAATTAAAAACTCCGAGTTCTAGTACGAGTGCTAAAAAAAATAATAACAAAAAAGCTAGACATCGGTAGTTTATTCTGTGCGTGATAATTAATATTATGTTATGCACATTGTGGAATCAATATTATGTTATACACGTCAGGATTCAGTTATTAATTAACATACATATAAATACACAGCAATGTGTCCATCTTTATGATTCAAGTTGGATTGCAAAAATAATATTTTGAAGAGAGCAATTTCAAGTTTTTCTATTTATTTTTCCCACAGTATGTATTGAAATATTATAGTAAATAAATAGCTGTTTAAACAAAATGTTTATTATGCAATAAAAAAAATATACAAAAATTCAAAGTTTTTTTTTTTTAAAGTATGTACCTACACATAAAAGAAAACATGTATTATTTGAAACAATACAAATTGTGCTGACGACACTTATGTCTGTCGGTCCCTAGCGGGGATAACCTCAGTTAAACTAGTATTGGTAGTACATAGTAACAAGAGACCAGAAAATATAAGTTTATAATAACCCATCATATTAGTAACCTGTCCCTTTTGATATATGCAATTTACTCATTGAGAGCTTTTTTAGTGATTTAGGTTTAGCTTGCTATGGGAATTGAATCCGAGCATCATACAAATGTGACCTTTTCTGTGAATGCATTTCAAGTTTTGCAGTGATTGTTAGCGCCATCATTGGGCGATAAATAAATGAAAATAATATGAATTAATGTATGCTATAAATATACAAAATGTATCCTATAAAAATAAGGGACCGCTTCAATTTAATATTACCATGGACTGGAAGCGCACGAGTGATCACCTTGCCTTCACGTAAGTAACGATCAAAATAACACTGTCAATACGATGCAGTGCCCTATCCACTATTGGGTGCGGATAAAGGTTAGAAAAAGATAAAATAAAGACTTTTAATACAATGTCATTTTAAATGGTGTGGTGCCCTCTCAATAAAAAACAATTTCGGTTTGGGGGTAGCTCCCAAAGATAGATAATAAGAACTTACTTATGAACATAATAATATTATGAAACGTCCGCCACAAGTGACTGACCGATTATATTTGGGAACAGTTTTAGTATTTAATCAAGCAAGTAAGCACTAATGAAGTAGTGCAGTACTAGTCTCCGAGTAGAAAAATCCAATGAAGCAAATGCCAAGTACCGGTATCTAATGACGAACACTTCTGAATAAACTGAGAGTTTCATTTACATCACCACACCTGTTCCACGGTTGAATCTCAACCTTCTCCGAATCGAGTGATATTTACGACACCGCTACCGTTGATACTTGCCCTGTGCAGTTTTCTACACTCTTGCGTGGACGGAGACATTTCATAGAGTGATGTCTTATGGTTGGGACTGACCGGAGCCATTTTGTTGTAACGTAACACATTACGATGCGAGCGTTCGTATAGTCAGTACAGCGAGCCGAGCTCGTTTGTACTCCATCCATCCGATGTTTGGATGCTCACCGCGAATGTTACGTTACGACGAAATCCTCCGGTCAGTCCCCACCTTTATAGATCTTGAGATGCAGTATTTGAAACGCATAAACAACTCTTGTTATTAAAGTTGTTTTTCTGCAATTGACTATAAAACATGACAAAATATCTATTTATGGTCACCTGGTTCGTTGGTAAATATTAGGACAGTTAAAATACTTACCTTAAGTGACTTATGCATGGGTATAAAAGTTATGTAAGAAATGTTATACTTTTTCTTTTTTATATAAACTATCAATAGTGTAGTGATAAGTGCTCTCCAACAGGAGAAAATGTGCTCATAGCAAACAATCCCAAACAGTAAAGAATCAGGTACAATACTACAATTGTACTACATATTGAGGGTTAGTAATGAAACAATATTTTATTTTAAAATGTATTTGTATGTACATATATTAATTAATAAAATTAATTTCTTTAGTAGTTTCTTTTAGTACTTTCATACAATCATAGTGGGATCAGTATCATACATATTATAATATAACATACTTTTTTAGATTACAACATTTTTAATATAAAACCGATCTTAAATATGTCATTTCATTTAAAAGAAGTTTATATTATTATTTAATTGAATTCAGTTCATTTTGGATATGGAGCAAACCTCAATAAGCATCCTAAAACTTTAAAATTTCCAAGTGCACAGGTTATTTACATGATTTTACTTACTAACATGATACATTTCCATAAATAATTAAAGAAAACACTTCGTTTTTTACCACTTGAGTGATGGAAGTTTTACTTCTGAAACATGTAGTCTATAATAAAACTCAAGTGGTAAAAAACGAAGTGTTTTCTTTAATTATTATTATTAAGTTATTATACAGACCTGAATGATGGAAGTTTAACTTCTGAAACATGTCTATAATAAAACTCAAGTGGTAAAAAACGAAGTGTTTTCTTTAATTATTGTAACATGTCTTACCACAAAGTTAATGCCGAAACAATAAATAAAATATACATTTCCATGTTTACAAGTTTTTTTATACTACATACTATACATCTTTTTTTTAATTGGTGGCTCCAGCATAGAACTACGATACACAAAGGGTTGAACCCAGGGCCGGATTTACCAATATGCTAAAAATATTATGCGTATCAGGCCTCTATGATTTCGGTCTTCCATACATTATAAGTGTTTTTTTTTTTTTAAAAAAACATTTTTTATTTTAAAAAGAAAATAATACCTGCATGACTTGACATAACCTTTTTTTCTTTCCTTGATAAATTTCTACTTTAAATCATGGTTAAAAAAATTATAGTCCAAGCTATTGGGATTGATTAGATGATATTGGAAGTCCTGATTAATAATGTTAAGGTTCTATAAATTTCATGTATCAGCACTCGGTAAAAGCTTGCAGTGAATGTCTGTTTTGTTTTATTGATCAGCCCCTTTTTCTAATCAGCTCAAAATGGGTTGATTGATTACTGTTAAACTACACCATCTTAACTCTGAACATAATGTAAACTTTAATCCAACTCTCAAATAAATAAAACACATTTACTTATTATACACCAATGTCATAAGGTAAATTAATTCAAAAGTTTGTTTTCCACTCGGACATTCCTACAGAATTTCGAAACGGTTTTGGCAGGATGGAATTACATTTTTAGATTCATTCTTCAGCGGCATCCTTAACACTTTTGTGTTTGTTGTCTGTCCACTGAAAAAAAAAATATTTACACAATGTGCTGGACTTCTTTATATTGTGATACACAAATCGATATATGAGGATATTAGAAGAAAATTTAGATGACATAATACAAATATGTTAAAATAAAGTTAACATAATAAGTTACATTTCAAAGTAAGAAATGTGTTTTGAAATCGTCTCCAACATGAATATCTTAAAAACAGAGTTGAAATTCCAACAACATAGAAAACTGTATGTATTTATACAAAATGGCTAATAGTTTTTAATTATTTTATGGTTTCTGTTATTACAATGTTCCACAAGTTTATGGTGAGAAGCTTGATACTAAATATCAACCTTTAACCACTTAGGACCTGTTTAACCGCTTCAAACTCGCGCTCTCACTGGTGAGCGCAAATTAACTTTCACGTTAGATCCACGCGCTCACCTGTGAGCGCTTTCACTTGGCGTTATGTCCGCGCTCTATCTCATTTGATATCTTCATATAAAAAAAAACATTTCAAAATTACAAGTACACAATTAAAATGCTATAAAAAAAATTCATTTGGACCAATTTCTTAAAAAAAATTGAGTATGAAGTGGTTAAAAGTGGATTAATTGATTAAATGTTTTATTTGAATCTTGAATGACCGTCAATATATTCAACATCAAATAAATATGTCAACAACCTATATTGAAAATATTTTGCACTCAATTAATTTTTAACCAAAAATTTTATAAAATGGTCATGATATAAAGGTGAAATCCCGAGCATATTTCGTATATTGCCTATACAAACCACTGAGAAAAAGTTAATATTAGTAAACCAAAAAAAAAAAACATCAACAAGTTTAGCTTAAATCGTGTACATAGAATGGCTGTCAGTCAAAATTGCCTGTGGAAGAAACTATGTAATAGTTTTGAACAGAGTAAAAACTTTCCTCACTTAAATATAACTTTAATTTCAAGACTCATATAATGGCGTTCAAGTAGTAAAGACCTTGGATCAAAGAAGAGAAGAGTAACAGAAGAACTGAGAAGTTTTCTGATTATTTTTATATATGTATAAATGTATATGTTTGCTTTGAATAATAGAAGAAATTTTGTTTTACGGCCCGGTCTAAAATGTCATTTCTAAAATCTGGCCCGGCTGCTGAAAAGGTTGGCCACCCATGTTCGAAGACATCATAATATTTGTGATAAAAAAAATCCGACCTCATTGGTGCGATTTATCCGACGAAACATCAGTTGTTCCCGTATTAGAGTACGGATTCACGGATTCGGATGTGGATCTTTTGAATGATCGGATCTTACCTACCTTTAATCCAAACAATACTTTGTGGAATAATTTTTTTTTTTTAAAAACATTTTCTAGTGCAAAATATCCTGTTAGTTGTCTATAGTCGTGTCACGCTGTCAACACGTGCGTCTTACTAATCAAATAGGTATATATAAGCGCATATATCGCAGTTTTAAATTTATCTTACATTTTTTTAATGTTTTCAGATTAACGTGAAAATTTATTATGTATATGGATTTTTTTTTACTATCCATCCTGGAAAATCAGGAGTATACTGTATTAGGTTATTTATATCTTATGAATTTAAAGTGTGCTATTTTACTCAGTTAAATCATAGTATTCCCAAGATAACATTATGTGCCAGCAAAGGATATCAATATGTATCATACATACAACAATGATAATCATAGCAGTCAGCAAATTTTACATCACAACATGTAATAATAATAAGATTTGGCACCAATAGGATCGGGTCCAATTTAGAGAAGCACTCTGTCAACTTTCATGTGTTGATGTAGAAGCCGTACAGTTAATTGGCTGATTCTGTTGATTTTCTGAAAAAAAAAACATTATTTTACAAGTAATCATAACTGATATAATGTTACGAATTCATAAAAAATATATTTTATATAGATTAAAAGGAAAAAAAATGG
Source organism: Brachycentrus maculatus (assembly GCF_059751285.1). Lineage (NCBI taxonomy): Eukaryota > Metazoa > Arthropoda > Insecta > Trichoptera > Brachycentridae > Brachycentrus > Brachycentrus maculatus. The sequence goes on from NW_028281373.1 coordinate 43,327, forward strand.
GATGGCATAGGTAGAATCAGTTGTTATAATTAACAGCCACCATAGCTTAATTAGGTAGACGTTCGACTGTGAAACTGGGGTCACGGGTTCAATTGCAAAATAAACTTAAGAAAGATTTAATTTCAATTGATCTGGGTGTTTGTGATGTGTTTTTCACATAAACCTTCCTTTCCTTACTATCTTACCTGCAGACAAGCCTCTAAAAGTAGAGGCTTTGCGGATTACTCCTTTATAAAAATAATAATAAAAACCAAAAAAAATTATAAAATAAAATTTTGACTTGAAATAATCTAATCTACTTTCTTCAGTCAAAATGTACATTATTTAGATTTTTTTATTACAAAGAAGTAATCTACAAAGCCTATACATAAACGACTTGTTCACAGGCGGGGTATGAAAAATACATCGTAACACCCAGACCAAGTTTTATAAAACATATGCTCCATATGGGGAGTTCAAAATTTAAAGAAGAAGAAAAAGTATTCATGAAAACTGAAATACAATTATTAACTTACGTAATCTGACATTTATTCTAGGAGCTGTTTCACAAAACACCTTGGCAGATAAATAAAATAATATGGGTAAAGCTGTTATTATTCCTGTACAGCAAAGGAATATAAACTCTGGGGTTCTTCGTAATTTGCAGCAATTCAGAACATCACTCCAAAATGATCGTGTTGCGTTCATCTAGAAATAAGATAATATAATACGTATTAGGGGTGGCAAGATTTGGTCAATCGGAAGATCCGAATCATTGGATATGTACCATTTAGGGGATCTTTAATTGATAACAATGATTAAACCTTTTGAAAGAATTTGACTGTAAACATTTAGTCGAAATAATGTTAGTAGATATTTAATACACTAGTAGAAACTTACAGAATCAACAATATCCATACAGATACCGATTGTTTCACTTGTTCCTTTTAACGAATCATAAAACGAATTTAGCTGCAAATATTTATCCATGCAATCTTTGCATATTTTTTCAGTTCTGTTATTGAGGACAGAATCATTTTCCTTGATGTGACTATTAATACAAGAATGTGTAATTTCAAAATAGGTAAAAAATGTTTTTGTCTCATTTGAAAGCACTGCCTTCCCATCCACCCAAAGGAAACACTCTGAAAGTAAATAAATGTACATAAATTAATATTTTTTTCAAGCTTATTCTTTTTAGCTGTAGGATTATCCAGAATTTGGTATTTTTGTCTGAAAAGGAAACCCAATAAAACGGTATATGAAAATGCTGAATTTCTTTATATAAGATTATTAAATTTGGTCTGCTACATAATCACAGAAAAAGGGTAGCGGCAATTTATTAGTTTTAAAAAAAATGTAAATTTTTTTATTTAACTTTTCTTAAATGTACATTTTCAAAATTAAAAAAAAATTATCCAAGTGATTTTAAAATATGATTGTTTTACTGTTACGGCGACTATGGTTTTCATAAATTCACAGTTTATTCAAAATTATTTAAAAAATATATTTCACCAATTGTAAAAAAAAAATACTCATTGAAAACAAGTCTAAAAGAATACAAATATTTATTCTACGGTTTTTCTCGAATCTTCCTGAAAAAAAGCAGTATTTTAGAAAATTGACAAACAAATTTTTAATACTGTTTCAAGAATATTTTGAAAAAATAATAATTTAAGTATAAAAAAATAGTTAATATCAACAAATAAATGAAAGGCTGGAAAAATAACGAGATTTAAAAAAACGTGTTGTATATATCGAAATTGTTACTAATAGAAACCATAGAAGTAACCTCAACCATTTTTTGTGAATAGTTGTTGAATGATCTCATTGCCAAGTGCAGAACAAATGCACAAATAGTGAACATTCAACATTGCATGACTAAATAAAGGATAACAATTATTAAAATAAGTAATATTTGTAGTTACTTTCACAATAACCTCGATACCAAAGGTCTTTAATATTGGTGTATGTAGATTCTATTATTTCAAGACGATCCAAATTGATTAATTTTTCTTTGCACTTTGTACCATTTACTGTGGCAGTCAGAATGTTATCGTGAGCCATAACAACATCCACATATGAATCGACACAATTCTCGCAAGCCCGAATAGGTTGAGAATTTCTGATAGTACAAAGTGTGAAATTCGATGAAGTTTTCGCGAATAATTCTAGCGCTATTTCACATTCTGTCATATTTTCCTCGGGGGCCTGAAGATTGTAGTAAGAACTGGAACATATTAATAATTTAAAATAAATATGATTTATTATTGAGAGTAAAAATATTTGACAGTAATTACATTTAACTAACTATATTTCGGGAAGGTGGGAGGATTTTGACAGTGTAAAAAGACCACATCCCAAAAGAAAGGCTTTTAAAATTAGCATTTTGGATATAATATTATAAATATACGTTATTGACAACGAAAATAATGCCCTTATAAATTATATAATAATTGACATGTGTGTAATCACAATAAAAATAAAAAGCAATTATTATTTCTCAAGCAACAAAGTAATGACAGCTAAAATCAAGATCACAGACTAACTATTTTATATATCAAGATTTAATGAAACTGACAGTCACAGTGACATTTGTTGATGACAATGACAGCAAAAATAACCATAGACATGAAAATACTTATAATTTTGTTTATTATCGAGAAAGTAAGTAGGTACCGAAGTAAACAATGCGATTAATTTGGCTTTCGCACACGTCAGGGTTATGAAGTGGTTTTCAAAATATGGAATTCAGAATGCAGGAAACCATAAAGATATTTCTACATATTCTCTAATCATAAAATTCTGTCATCAATAAATTTTCTTTTAAAAGCGTCCACTTACCGAATGTCAATCTTTGGTCAACTTACGACGACAGCTGTATATTTATTGTTTTGTGGCGCAGATCAAAATAACATGTATTGGAAAAAAATGAATATTAGTTAGTTATCAAAATATTTTAATAAGAATTATAAAATAAATTATCGCGCTATTATTTCAATGCTTATTAGGGGGCTCGATTTTTTAAGGACCCATTAAAAAATCTATTTGATCTGTTTTTTGGTGCCTCTCAAAGTTAAATTTATTGAAAAAATTATCGAATATTAGTACGGAATATTTTTTTTAATACTCAAAAAAAAAATCGAATTTAAAACTTTTTTCTACTCAGCAAATCAAAACTTTATGTAACAAAACAAAAACTCCAAACAATAAATAAAGATCTTGTCAAAAAAAAAAGAGGAATGAAAAACTAACAAGGAAAAATCAAGAAAATACTCATGTATCAAATTTGCAACAACATGATAGAATAAATTTGAAATTTGATAATCAATGAAATATAGATCAATTTAAAAATGAAAATAATTGTTTTGTTCATTTCCGAACGTATTTTTGCCACTTATTTTCACTCAAGAATCACATGAAAATATAAAACATAAAGGGTTAAACCATTCGCTCTTAGGAATAGTTTATAAAAAATATAAAGTTGGAGCCTATTTAAAAACATGAAACGCGCTGCCATATAATCCGTAGCTGGATATTAGAGCCATTTGGACGTGAGTATTACCGAAAAATCTTCTTCGTGGGTTTCAATCTGTGTGATGATTGTTTTGCTTTTTTAATGGTCAGTCTCCACCCACCTCAATGTTTCGCTCGTTTCTTCAACCTGGCTTATCAGCTACAACGCATGTCGGAGATTATTTGGTCCTTGTAGGTCAAGTAAGGTCATCCTCTGTAGTTTGTGCCTTCGCACATGCCTTCCGCAATCGTAAGAAACAGATTTACCTCAGGAATATTTCCTAAAATTATCGAACGTTAAATATTCGGAAAACAAATAAAAAAGAACTGACGTGCGAAAAAGGCTAACAAACATCACCTGTCAATTTTCTATGGTCATATCGGTCATATCTTTGAAATTTAAACTGTCAGTTCGTGTTTTGGAGCCTCCTCTGTGGACTGCCGATTCTTTCCCTTTTTGTATTACCTACAAATGTGTAAATATTCATGTGTAACAATAACAACAAACCATGATTGCATAGTTGATGATTTTATGTATCCTTGGATATTTATATCAATATTTTCATACTACCTGTAAACATTTTTGTGTAACAATAACTCAAAACAGAAATGTAATAAGTTAGTCTGTGAAACCGAATGAAAATGTCAGTAACAAAGTTTCGTTATAATGATTTTATTACCTACAAGATTTCACGTTAACTTTTGAGTTTTATCTTTAAACATGGAAACTGATCCCACACCTGAAGACTTACAAAGGAAATTATACTTTTTGCTAGATCAGTTGCAAAACATGGCCAGAGAACTTCCGCTGTGAGTCTTAAAAATATTTCTGGTCTTTCTTTATTCATTATGTTAAGGTGTTACATATTTTCTAAAGCAAAAGATTGGTCTTGATAATTTGTGTAGATACTATTGCGATGTTTTAATTTGTTTGTGCTTTAAATATATAATCAGCAAATTGTCAAAAGCAAGGTATGCCATAAACATTTAATAAACTTTGGGAATTTCTCCTAACCCTTACCACTAGTAAGTGTTGCTTGACATATTTATTATGTCAACTTTGGCTCAAATTAGCGATTTTAAATTGGAAAAATATGGACATTCAAAGCTAATCCCCTTAGTTAATTATAAATGAAGTAAAAAATTATAATAATTTAGATTTATTTGCTGAAAACATTAAAAAAAACATCTGGCAACGCTCACGGAACAAGCATAAGTCCACTCTAGTTGCAAGCCCAAGAGCTACTGCTGACTGCCGCTAGATGCTAGGTGCAGGAAAAAAAACACAAACATTGAGCTTTGAGCTCCTCGCGCTTGCACGGTGCAAGTATCCAAGAGTGAGATGCAAATATAGTGTTGCCCTTCCCGCATACTCTTCACGCGCTGTTTATACGGAAATTTGTTTCCGATATTTACATAATACCTCCAATGTACTCGATAAATTCTGATTATTATTAATATATATTTTTTTAAATCAATGCGTAAATATGTTATGGAGGAATATATAAAATCTTAGCCTTGTATTTATTATATTTATAGAGATATTGATGGTTATTTATTAGAAGCAATGTGTACAAGGTACACAACACCGGGAAGGGAGGATTAAAGAGTGCTTATGGTCGAGATTATTGTAGATTTTTTTTTACTGTGTATAATATAATTACTTTCAGAACGTATCAAATGCGCGTGCCCATCGAACTGCTATCAGGATTGGCCAATTCATTACTGAACGATACTGTTTTTGAAATAGTAAAAGGTTTGATGGAAATTCAACATGTCACAGAGAAACACATTCTTCAGCAAAGATTAAAAATTATTAATGATCAAAGATGTAAGTAGAAGTCGAGTCATTTTTATTTATTGTACTGAACTACCATCAAAATACCCATTTATGTCTTTAATGATATTCTATTTATTCCATATTATTAGATTTTTCTCGATGTAAAATTTTTTTTACATTGGGGTTGAATGGAATCAACCAAATTTATATAATCTGTTAACTAATTGGTCATTCTGAGAAATTCCAAGTAAAATTGTATTTTTTCATAGTATGGATGTTTTCTCGGGCTAATAAGGCATTTTTACATGAAAGATGGATTAGATCTGGTAATTCATTAATTGGTAAGTGGTTCGGAAAGTCCGGAAAGGAAACAAGAGATTGTGAAATTGGTCTATGTGCAGCCCCATGTTTTAGGGATTACCACACAGATAAAGACTATTAAAAATTATATTTGAGATTCAAAAATATCAATGCATAATTTGTTATGGCCCATAAAACCATTAGAAATAAAATATTTGAAATAAAAAAAAATGCCTTTGCCTCGTCAGTAATCATGGTTCTGTAGCACTCTCGATTGACCGTAACATTCTGGCCGGCATTGTATTTAAAAAAATATGGGTCAATGATTTCGGTCTGCCCATAAAGCACATCAAACAGTGACTTTTAATGGATGTAAAGGCGTCTCGACAAAGGTTTCTGGGTTTTCTCCACTCCAAATTCGGCAATTCTGCTAATTGACATAGCCATTTGACCAAAAATGTGCCTCATCTGTGAACAAAATTTTGCATTGAAAAAGAGGATCAAGCTGAATATTGTTTTCAGCCCATTCACAAAACAGTCTATTCATGGTAAAATGACAAAACGTACTGACTACAAATCAACTGTCAAATTGACAGTCTGTAGAAATATATAAATTTGACAGTTTTATAATATTTCGACACATGAACAATTTACATAATTTATGTTTTTGGTAAATGGTATTGATAAATTTGATTATTGGAAAAAAAAGTCTGACAAACTTGGTTCATTTCTAAATCAATGTTGAACTCACCAGTACTTTTTTGTATATCAGGATTCTTGTTATTTTGATCAAAAATAAAAAAAATGTTGAAATGAAGAGTTTTCAGTTTTTAAACCCATTTTCTCAATCCTAGGATCTCAATTGTTTCGAGATTATGTTTCCTAGTTGCTCTTCACTACTTGATTTTTTTTGCCAGATAGAGTTTCGGAAAAGTTATTTTTGTTTTTTTGGAATATATACTTATTATTTTAATACATTTTTTCTTACAGTGGAAATTCAGGAAATGATTAGTAAAACGCCATCAATAGAAGAGCAATCCAAACAAAATATATTATTGCTTCGAAAGCACAGAGAGGAAATGAAGCAAACTGATATGAAACTTGTTTTGCAATTAGATCAGAAGGTATTTAAACTGCGTTTGGATTATTATTATATATGATATAGAAGATTTTATTAAATGCATTTTTTTCAGGTTAGTGATCAACAAGTAATACTTGAAAAGGCTGGCGTTCCAGGATTCTATGTAACAAATAAACCACTGGAAGTCAAAGTCCAGATGCACTTGTTAGATTTTATTCTTCGACTGAGTAATATGCAAATTCCGTAATATTACAATAAAAATAAATAAAGAACACAATTTGAATTATTTTCATTTATTTTGACCAACAATTAAAACAATATACCAGAGTAATAATACAAACATTCCTATTCTTCAATACATACAACCATAAAAAAATATTCACTAGCTCAATAATTATCGCTGAATCCATACCCGAAATGTTTAAGGGTAAACATACATACATTTATAGATTTACGAAGTGACAATGGGTCATAAGATTGAAGCAAGTGACTTTGAATCAAATAGGTTTTTTTTTTAATAGTACAAAATGGATATTTTTGTTGCCAAATTATTATTTGAAATGTAACTAAAGAAAATTATTTCAAAATGAATTATTACTGTTATGCAATTGGAGTTTGGGCATTTGGTTTCAAGCCATCAACCCACACTCGATCCCGGAAGAAGTGACTATTCCTGTTTCATAGCTCAGATAGTTGTTTTCTGAAGATACTTAACTATTTAATTATCATAAGAATACAAATATTTTTTTGTATTAAAAAAGAATATATGAAATAACATATTTTTTTAAAGAATATATAAATATCTATCTTTGAAACATGATTTATTATTTAAATCTCATTGGCAATCATGGATCATAAAGCATCCTTAAGAATAAACCAAATAACCCAAAATATAATGTTTAAAATGAATGCATGAATTCATTAAAATTAATCCATATCACTCATTTCCGAGACCAAAGTAATAATTTAAATTTGCTACTTTGAAGCGGTCTTTTTAATTTTTGTTTTACAGCTATGTATTAAGCTAATTAATACATTAACATATTGCCAAGACTTCATCAGATTATTCTAAAATAGTATAGCAACATGACTAACTAGAATGTTATAGCGTTTCAAATGCGTTTCCTGAAAATAACTTATTTTAAGTAGTGGTGTTCTCGTAATAAACATTTCCAAAAAACATTCCTTTTCCTCGTATATTTACTTAAAGATTATTTTCATACATCATTCTGTTTAATATCTAAGAATATTCAACTATGTTTTGTTATAAACTGCGTCAAAAGAGATCTAGCCCCATGTTTATTATGTTAGTTAAGAAAACGATAATGTCATTTAAAAAAAAATTGTGTTTATGTCTCCTGTTGTAATAAGAGATTGGATACGTAGTCAGTAAAAATCGGAATAAAATCAATGATAAAAATCATGTTGGATCTGGACCTTTTTTGTCCCAAAATAATTTAAAAATAAGTATATGAATTGATCTCCTCCCTAGGTGGCTGTAGACTGACATCTACATTTATCCCCCTGTTCTCTTGAAGACCTAAATAATATCAGGTATCATTTTAAAGGACATTTTGCCGTACTTTTATTTAAAGGCTTTCCTCCATTATAAATTTGTGTCCATGGAGAACTGTTGATTTTGTAATCTTTTCATTTGAAATACACTTCAGCGGAGATATTATAGAGGCTAATTTTAATTTGATTTATTTCCATCAGATGATTGATACAAAACAAATTATAGCCCTTGACCATTATTCCTTGTTGCTGACTTAAAGGTATTTATAATTAAAGAATACACAAAATTAAAAATGTTAATACTAAAGCTATATCTCTTTTAATGCCGGGACTTAATTAGCATTATGAAAAAGGAAAAAAATAGTGGACTCACCCAATAAACAAAATTTGGCTTACCGAATGAAAATTAAGCATTTTTGACTTTATTATTTGGGCATGTACATAAATATATATATATTTATATATCCTTATAAAACAATTTGTGCAGTTCAATATTTGAAAATGTAAACTGTGTAAGAAGCTAATAATATATTACCTGCTATAAATCATTTATTTAAAAGAAGATATAAACTGGAGGTATTAATCACAACAAAATCCTTATATCTGCTTATTATAAAATTATTCAAAATTAGGATGAAAATTTGTGCTGTAAGATAGTGTTTTTGTTTTATTTATTCAAATGTGTACAATAAAAAAACATCACTTAAAATAAATACAGATTCATCACAAAAAAAACTCATTGTTTTATTTCAAGCTGGAAAATGTAAAATAATTTTAGTGCTGATAGAAAGAATCAACCCATTAAATTTTTCATTTAAATTTTATAATTGTTAATTATATTGTAGGTAAGTCAGATTTTGCTGCATTCACATAAACTGTGGTAAATATATTTTTTTAATGTTTTCAGCAGATACTTTGTGGCACATTTCATACTAAAACTTTAACAAAGTTTTATTTTATAAAGTGTGATAATAAACTTTCAGAAATGTATTGCTAATGATGATTGCCATGATTTTTAAACTAACTGTTTTAGGAAGTAAACAAAATTTTTATGTGGCTTGTTAATTTCTTTAACTCCTTCAAAATGTGGCATATCTTTACATCTGACTGTATCAGATAGTATTTTTTGCGAATATCAACTTACCTTTTTTTACACACAAAATATTGAACACATTAGAACATTTTAATATGAAATTAATTAGTTCAGTCAAATATTTAATAAATGTATATGAATACAAACATGAGAGTGCAATATATTAATATGTACACTTTTTGATGTAGCTAATATAATAAAAATATATGTTAATGTCGTTTACATTTTTTAAATAAATAATTTTTAGATAAATATATCATTAATTCTTTATAATACCAATAAAGAATTGTAAAATGCATTTGCTTACAATAATTACTGTGTATAATTAAAGTGCGGAAAACTAAATCATTGCTGATATTGGAATAAGAGTTGTAACAAACTGACACAAAATTATCTTAACATCACTTTTTTTCTCTGCAAAATTTGCAAAATTGGCTGTCAACAAAATAGTTTACAATATCAATGAAAATATTACATATTTTAGTAATATGTACTATGTATACAGCAAATTGTATTTATTTCATAGTAAATAAAACAAGTAATTCAATAACATCCATAAAATATTATATAATGAAACTGTTAAATATTGAAAAATAAAGGCATTTTTGTGGGCATCTACATACATATATGTTTATTTTGTACTTAAATAGTATACGCCTTATTAAATTGAAATTTATAAAATATATTTACGAGTGCGTTATAGTAAACGGAAGAGGATTTAAAATACATGTATCTTAAAACTTGTCAATTATTGACCTCTGAGGCTATCCCAACTTTTGGCACACATTTGATGGTTTTCAGATTTTTTAATTATTAATTGTATTCCGAAACAGTATTGCTAGAAATGCATAATAAAGTATTTTATTTTCTATAAGGTTATATATTCTCTAGCTAGCCCGATACGGTGTCACCCTTTAATATTCAAATCACAAAATTCAAATGTAGAAATATCTAAATGGAAATAAATATTTTATTTAACAGATAAAACTAATAGCTATTTTTTTACGATTTCCAGAATTACAAAAAGAGATTGAGAGAAACTTAACAAAATCCCACTCTCTTATATAAACCTTAAATCAATCTCGTATATTATCTTTTCAAAGTAATTTAATGATTCAAATCAAATGTAAACTTATATTATCGGCAGAAAGGCAAATAACTGCTAAAGAATATATTTTGATATATATATATATATATATATATATATATATATATATATATATATATATATATATATATATATATATATATATATATATATATATGTATATATGTATATATGTATATATGTATATATGTATATATGTATATATGTATATATGTATATATGTATATATGTATATATGTATATATGTAAATATATGTATATATATATGTATATATATGTATATATATGTATATATATGTATATATATGTATATATATATATGTATATATATGTGTATATATGTGTATATATGTGTATATATGTGTATATATGTGTATATATGTGTGTATATGTGTGTATATGTGTGTATATGTGTGTATATATGTGTGTATATATATGTATATATATATGTATATATATATGTATATATATGTGTATATATATGTGTATATATATGTATATATATGTATATATATGTATATATATGTATATATATGTATATATATGTATATATATGTATATATATGTATATATATATATATATACATATATATGTATAAATTCATGCATGTGTATATATTTAAAAACAGAATCCATAAAATTACTGTGTGAAATCTAACAAAATATTTAAACTTATGAGTAGAATTTTTTGAAACAACCGAATCTACTTCCCTATACCAAGTAATAAACTTTATACACAGATTGAGGATAACAAATGCAAAAAATGATGCCTATTTTTTTTGGTTACACAATTTTTTAACCACAAATTCACCACCATAATGCCCAGGAGCATAGTGTACACATAAATAAGACAAATATTATCAGGCTGTAGTAGTAGTTATGGCAATTTACCTTTCTACCAACAATATGCGTACATTATTATAATACAACTGGCAGTCACCAAACAAAGATACATGTCATCTTCTTAAATAATCACTTTGCTTTCTTTTCTTCTCCGTATGAAGATTGTTTGCTTATTTTCGACATTCCAATAAGGTATTGTAATGTAAAATAGACTGAAAAAGAATAAAAAACATAACAAATCAATACCAATGCCGAAAAATGTTTATCTTAACCATTATTCAAATAAATGATTGTTTACTTAATTTAAAAATAAATTTTTGTTTCAAATTTAAATTTTTGGAAAATAAATCAAATAATAAAAGCTGCTCAATAGATTTTTGTCACGATGTTGGTTTATTGGCTAATAAATTTAAGTGAAAAATCACAAGACTATCGATAACATTCTTATTGAAATCTTTAGAGAAGGGAGATATTAAGGTTTTAAACACAAAACGAGTCTAATACAATCCTTTATAGGTTGAGTATGTTAAATTAGATATTCTTCCCGTCTGACAATGATCCATTACAACCGTAATATTTCTTTTGAAAACCGAGTTTATAATGAATAGGGAGTGGTAAAAAAAAACTTGTTTGATATATCGCTCACTCCTTTCAAGAACGTCATAAATCAAAAAACTTGATATTTCAGTAGAACGTTTTAAAAGTTTAAAAATATTACACATTTTATTAAAAATAACTATCAAGCCACTTATTGAACTTTTTACAATGCAACACATCTTTTTAGGTAAAACATGAAGGTTATTTAATAGATTTATATTATCCACTGACACTTCGTGATGGAATTGCATTTTTAATTTATTATTAGATTAAAACCAATATTTTTAGCTTTTCCACTTTTTTATTTGACCAGCGACCGGGTTTCGTCGTTACCGACATCATCAGACCAGTCTGATGATGTCGGTAACGACGAAACCCGGTCGCTGGTCAAATAAAAAAGTGGAAAAGCTAAAAATATTGGTTTTAATCTAATAATAAAATTGAAGGTTATTTCACAATTTGAAAAACATTTAATATATTTAAAAAAATAATTAAACAATACATTTTCTTCAAAATGCAAAAACAACACTTTCTGCCCTGTAGCGGGTAAATATTATGTTAAAAATATGCCGCTTTTACAGGGATATAGTACATTTTCTGGGCATTCCGAAAACATGCACAACTGAAAATTGATAATTTTTGATTTATGACGTTCTTGAAAGGAGTGAGCGATATAAGAAAACCAGTGAATACAAAATGTTTAAATTATTAAAAACAAAAAATTAATAGTTCTTTTGCAAATTTTAATTCAAAGTTAATTTGAAATTCTTACAAATTCAGTAAATATGAATACCAGAATGGCATGCAGCGTGAACTGTCTATTGACATGCGTCTGTATTTGACACTTTTAGCTACGGTTTTGGGTTTAAAATATTATATTTTAATTTCAAATTCTGTGTCGACCTTCTCAACTTTTTAAAAATAAAGTTTGTAAAATTTGAATTATGATGAAATATTTAAATATTTTTAAAAAATCAAATTTTTACTGCAATATAATACACATACATATCGCTCACTCCTTTCAAGAACGTCATAAATAAAAAAAAGTCAATTTTCAGTTGAGCATGTTTTCGGATTGCCCAGAAAATGTACAATATCCCAGCAAAAGAGGCATATTTTTAACTTAATATTTACCCGCTACAGGGCAGAAAGTGTTGCATTTTGAAGAAAAGGTTTTGTTTAATTATTTTTTTAAATAAACTAAATATTTTTCAAATGGAGAAAAAACCTTCAGGTTTCACCTAAAAAGATCTGTTGCACAGTAAAAAGTTCAATAAGTGGCTTGATATTTATTTTTAATACATTGTATTATATTTTTAAACTTCAAAAACGTTCTCCTGAAAAATCAAGTTTTTTGCTTTATGCCGTTCTTGAAAAGAGTGAGCGATATGTTACTTACATATTCCGAATATGGTACAGGCAATAGAGAAGTAGAGCAACTCTCCACTGAACAGCAACTTCAGCAGCCAGTTGAGCATGGGCACTAATATCACAATGTTCCAAGCCAAAGTGTTGATGAGAGAGTAAGGTCTGCGTTTTTGTAAAAAGGGAGTCATACGAGTTACTCCGGATTCGGCAAAAAAATCCCCCGTCTTATGGAAAGAGTCTTGCATTTTATCCTGCAACATAATTACATACAAAATAAGTATGTGTTAGTATACATATTTGTTCTACATATATCTATGCTGAGATTGGGGAGGTGTCAAGTAACATGGCTCATATTGAGCTTTCATAGAAATAGATAGGGATGGTGGTGATGCAGGGTTGCAGAGGGATGTCACTACAAGCGGGGGGAGGAGTACTTAGGAACATTTTTACATTAAAGTAGTCAAGGTACCAATATATTTTTGTTTTAAAATTAAACACTTGTATAATACTATTTATTGCACGCACAATGTGGACATTTTTGCATGGACGCACGACCACGATGAAATTCCGCAAACCATTGTGAACAGTCTTCTCTGATGGCTTCATTTCCAAAAGTTGCACAAAGTGATTCTATGCAATGTTGTTGAGTTAAGCCCTTTTTAAAATCATAAAAAATCATCCAACGCAAACCCTCACGAGTGATCTCCATTTTCGCACAACTTTTTTCTTTCAAACATTCACTGTGAAGAACCTAATTGGTCAATTAATAAGTTACTACTGACAACGCAATAACAAACCTCAGTGTTCACAAATACAGTGATGTCACAACTCGCAAACGCCATCTAGTATTCGATTGTAAAAACTTAAAATGCAACTCTCGTATACAAGTGTTTAATTTTTTTTAAATAATCAAAATGTCATTCCACAAAGTTAATTGTCGAATCAATAAATAATTTAAGGTACCAATACATTAAATCTGATAACATAGTCTGTCGAACCATTAAGAATATGATTTAGTAAAAAAAAATTACCTTAACCACAAAAAGATCGTGAAGCCATTTGGAGCATTCTTCTTCATCACTAGGAATTTTCTCAAGTGGAATCCTATTGATGTACAAATGAGTTTGTACTTTTTTACCAAATAATAAACTTGTCATTGTTGGAGGAACCTGAAAAAATATAATAAATGAAATTACAATAGCAATAATTAGAATTAAATTTTTAAACTAGATGTTTTAGTATTTAAAAAAAATAGGCTGCTATCCTTCAGATTTATTTAATGGTTTATTCATTGTAATTTCGTCATAAATGAATGAAACATTTTTAAATATTTTTTTACCCATAGGTTTCATCATGAACTAGGTGCAAGCTGTCGGTGCCAACAATAGAAACATAACATCAACCCAAATTTTACCGCAAACATAAACATATATGTATTTTAAAAAAATACAATATATATATATATATATATACATATATACATATATACATATATACATATATACATATATACATATATACATATATACATATATACATATATACATATATATATATATATATATATATATATATATATATATATATATATATATATATATATATATATATATATATATATATATATATATATATTTATATTTTATTTTTTATTTTTTTATTATTCTAAAGAATATTTAAATTTCATACTATTTCTGTGTGCTTAAGCGACTCATTATTAGAAATAGGTATCAAATTGTGGTAGAGTGGATTCGAACTGAAAAACTCAAACTAAAGAGTCCGCGACATTTACTACGGGACCACAACTCTATTGTCAACTGCTCTAGTCAAAATAAATCTAAAGGCTATGAGCAATCCAGGGGTAAGGACTCAGGAAACCTAATGGTAACTAAAATGATAAATGGCCAAAAATAAAACATTATGAACATGGTTTTCCTTTATACAGCTCTGGCCAATGATTTAGTACTTTCTTGTTACTTGCCTTCTAGTAGTTTGCGTAGCAATAATTGCTATAGGGTTATCGCATGTTAAAAAATAACTTCATTGTAGCCATCCTAAAATAGTTACCTTAATCCTATTCACAATTCCAAATATTCTTTCTACACTTTATACAATAGTTATAAAAATTATAATTACCTTATCATAACTATCAAATGCGATTTGTATATCGTATACTGCTTTGAACTTTCCCCTCATACCTTGAAGGCTGGTGGTAAAGCCTTTAGTTCTGGGAGTTAAGTGATGCTGTAAAATAGGGAGACCCTTTTCTTCAGCAAACTTAACAGACGCCACATGCTTCTTTGCTGAAAACCGTGTTCCCTCAGGGAATAGAAGAAGCTGCAAGAATATACATACTATTAGAGTACACATACATGCACTATGTAGTTTAGTAATTCTAAGCAGGACTGAGCGGTTTCTGACCGATCATTTCTAAACCGTATTCAACCGATCGATATTGGTTTCTTCTTCTTCATATACATTACAAAGGCTTTTAGTAGACATGTTGATACAGTGTATTTGAAAGGAAATAATAACAAATAATGTGAAAATAAGTACAGTTGTGGAACACACAAATATTTACCCAAATAGGATCTGGATAATCACCGAGCACTGAAATCTGATTAAGGATTATCTGCTTATCTTTGTCAAATGTTCTTTCCAAAAACACAAATTCAGCAAACTTCCATATCCACCCGATAGGTGGCATATACTGAATAGATTTCTTGGCATAGGCTTTGCAATTCTGTAAAAAAAAATAAGATGAGGAAATATTTATTAACTTTAATAAAACCAAAACGTGGATAAGAAAAAGCTTCGAGTATCTGGGAACCAGAACCACAAAGGACTCCGGATACCCTAGTGAAATAGGACCAGAATAGGTGTAGCTAAACAGACATTTGATAATAAAAAATCACATTTCGCTACTGAAATAGCAAAAAACCGCAGAAGAAGAAGAGACTTATTAAAAACTTTTGTCTGAAGTTTAACAATCTATGGTAGCGATACCTTAATGATAACTAAGAGGGTAAAGAAAAAATATAAGATTTCAAGTTGTGGTGTAGGAGACTGAATAAAAAAAATAACTTAATTAGAAACTGAAGAGGGAAGATGATAGAAATATCCTGCAGTGCGACCTTATCACTATCATAATAAAGGGAAAATAAAGGAAAAACAGGAAGAGTTAGACCACGAAGGAGCTATGTGGAGCAGTCAAAAGAAATAGCAGATATTGTGTCGTATAAAGATCTGAAAAACCTCACTTTGGACAGAAAGGTGTGGAAGTTGCACTTTATGAACAAAAATCAAAAAACTATTCATTTACTCAAAAATGTTATTCCCGATTTTCATTTTATTTTTGGGCGCTTCATTTTTTAAAATAGTTTTTGGGCATAAAGAAGTCATTAAACTTTATACTAATGTAATGAAAGAAAAAAAAAACGAAATGAAATATTGGAGTATTGCCGATATAAAAATGTATTTTTGCTAGCTCATAATGACTAGGCAGAAATATGATAAAATTGAAATGACTCTTATTAATTTTAATTATTAAATTTTATTATCTATAAAGCATTTTGTCAGCAGCTTTTTTTTTACAAATATGCCATTATTAAATTTGATACAATGACATTTTATCTCTTATTTTAATTTGTGGACCATGGAATTTGGATTGATATATATGTATATATATTGGATTGATTTATATATAATATGGGTTAATATTTTCTTTTGACCCCTATCCACACTCCATAGTACATAGGGCACTGCATTAAATAGACACAGTGTTAACTTAATCAGGTAAAGGGAAGGTGATCAGTTCTGCGCTCTAGATACTTGTATCTAGGAGTGGAATATATTCGACAGAATACAAATGAGGTAAGTGAAGGAAATGAAAAACAATAATGCTATATGAGAGAGGAAATGGAGGAAGAATATTAGACACAATTAATTAAGTAGATGAAAAGATGAACAGCAGCAATACCTAGGGCAATAGAGATTACATACCTGTACTCTTGCAAGTTTGGGTAAGTCGCTATGCTTATTATTAATGTGCAAGAGTCCCTTGATGTAAAAATATTTAAAAATCACAATAACACACTAATACATATTTAACATTATTCTTATTATGAATTATGAATACAATAAATATGTTATAAGGGGTATATTCAATAATACTCACTCCCAGAACTTGAATGTTGTCACAAAACTGCCATCCGGCTAGCCAATCTATTTCGAAGCTATGATTCATTATTAAATACGCATGTTCTTTCCCATAGTACTTTTCATAATCTTTCTTATCAATATAAATATTAAGATCACTCCCGGACCACCATTCTATCATGAAAACTAATTCTGAAATCAAAATATAATTAAAGTTAACATAAATATGTTTTAACTGTCGCTCTCCTGGCTAATTGTCATATATGTGTTGCATAAATTTTACATGGGAGTCTATTTAGTGTTTGCCATTTTTACGATTTATTTCTTCCGAAATGTTAATTTCATGCTTTAAATATGCCTGATTTTTTAAAATAATACGTTATGAGTTAATTTATCAAGAGAAAGATTTTTTAATATATTTTAAAGATTTTAAAATATATATTTAAAAAATATATATTTACTGTATGATACGTAATGTTAGTTTCAGAAATAAAATAAGGAAACTCAACTTATATTCATCAAAAAATTACAAAAAGACAGTTACGAAGCTAGTCAGGAGAGTGACAATATGGATAGCAAATATTATAATATAGTAAATAACAATTTGGTTTCAGTGTTTCAATTATTTTAAAACACTAATTATACTAAATATATGTATAGTATTTTTTATACTTACGGCTGAAGAATGAATAACATAGATAATAATTTAGTTTCCTATATGCATATGCATTTATATTTTTAAGTGTTATATATAAAATTCCTTGGATTATGGAAATGATAAAACCGGATGTCACAAACGATATTGCAAAAAACAAATGCAACACCGTCAATTGCTTAATAACTTTCAAATCCATTTTGTTTTTATCAAAATAATCTTCATAAAATATATTTTATTAATCCACCTGAAACGAAAAGTAAAATGAAACAATGTTTATGATAAATGGAGTACTGGGAATTATGATAATACAAAAACTTTGAACCATCCATTCATAATCCTGATTTAATGACACTTTAAACCTAATATCTTAATTGAATAAAATTATCTATCATTCTCCAGGGCAAAATAAATAATATCAATATGTTTTTATAACATATTAGTTTTGAATATACACATCTAAGCTGAGTGTTTTTTTTTGATATGCACAATGTCCTGAAATCTGAGTATGTATTTGTTATCTGAATGGTAACAGCTGCAGCCTTGGGGACAAAAAGTATAAAAAAATGTATATTGGACAATTGTTATTTTTGTTCCAAAATCTGCAATTCTAAATACATAAAATATATTACACCCACTATATACACAAACAAATTATGTTTTTATTTATTTTACGATCCTTTTTCCTCATTCATTGAATAATTCCTCTAAGGAATAGAGGAGTGGTCTTATTTGAAGTGAATTTGCTTTTAAAAAATTATTGTATTTTGATTCCGAATACTTGCCCAACCCAACGTTGCAATGGGTCACTAAGTTTAACAGATTCTACTGTTATGACTAAGTAAATGCAGAAAAAAAAATTATGTTACAATTAAATAACAATTAACTGAATTACAGTAAGTGGACAACATCAAGTTTGAATTTATATTAAGTAAAAATTAAAATTTAATATATTTTGTTGAAAGTCGATGTTAGGGATATTGTGCATAATTTATTAGATGTCATTTTCTTCCAATCCTAGTGGGTATATTTTAAAATTATTTTTAATAAGAATAATTTATTACGAATTGAGAAACATTTTTATTAAGTTCAATTCGTACAGTTTGTAATATTAATATGATGATTCGTATAGTGCCATTTTATTATTATTATCTCAAAAGCATTCGACATACTATCTACATTACAATAACTTAAAATTAATGTATCATCTCTTGATATAAATTAATTATGTCTATTGATAATAAGAATATCCCCAGATAACCTTCAAAACGTTCAAAGGTTTATTATTTATGTATGTATAATATAGAGTAGTGCTGAAATAATGTATAATCATTATCCAGGTGTTTTTATGTATTTATATAAATTTGTTTTCTTTTATAAATCGCATTTTTATAAAATATGCAGCCAAAAACTAAAATAGAATTATTTTATTTGTGAGCATAACATAAATGCTTTTCAGTAATATTTCAATGAGTAGTAAATATGAACAAACTTCGGGCGGGAAAAGTTTTTCTACCCATTCGGTCGATTGATGCTTAAGGACGGGAAGGGTATTTTTACCTTCCGCACCAGCCTCATTTCAAAGTAAGAAAATATGGAATTACATATTTAATGTACTAATAAAAGCACCTTGTACATCCCAAATCTGTTTTTTCACCACCATTCTAACTTTATAATCTCGCATAGACTAATTGCCATTTTGCTGATTTAAGATATTGCTTAAACTAAAATGTAATAAAAATGTCATACATTTTGCAAAGCAAAGTATTTTATTAAGTACGATAAAAAAAAACATACTTGCGTCATGTCACATACCAACATTTTTAGAAATGTAAACATTAATTTTCCTTTTAAGTACATAAACAGGTATTGAGTAAAAACATTATTTACTTAAGCTTTGTGTATATAATTATCATTATTTGATGCATTTGAGGTAATTTGTGTTTTTGCATTTTATCTGCTTGCATATATATTTTTTTTTTTTGAAATATAAACAATTAAAAAAAAAGTAAAATATCTTTAATGGAATAATAATTAAAAATAGAATGCATTGTAAAAATAATAAGCTTTATAGGTATTCTCATATCTAGAAAATAATTAACATTGAAAATACAATCGGTAAGTGAGCATTTTATGGTTTATTTTTTAGATTTTTAAAGTACTTATATTTTCTTTTTTAAGTTATAAGCTAATATGTACATTTCTATCCTTTTAGATTAAATATTATAATTATAATCATTATTTATTGTAATGTAAAATTTTATTAAAAAAAAAATATATTTAAAAAAAATCAAGTTCTTCATAATAATAAATAGTAATAAAGCTTAATCTAAGTTCTTTAAAATGATCTAGTCTATTGTTCGTACTTTTCACTAGTCTAGTAAAGAATATAAAAAATTATGCGCAAATGAATAAAAACAGTACCAATTTTTATGAAGACTCTGTACATCACAAAAAAGATTATCAGTTAATTCTTTCGAAACATATTCATCATATTGGAATGGTATCAGGATGCAGTATCATTGATAACATTGAAAAGTTTTTGAATACTTTCACCTGTTACATAATAATACATTTATATTTTTTGTCCATATATGTTCAAAGGTCACTGTGCCTTAAATACTTTCATCTACTGCATAAATATACATGTATGTATATTAAATATACTTTTTAAAATTGAAATTATGTCTAATTTTAGTTTTACTTAGTAAACACCACTATTTCTTAAAATCTATTCCACATCAATTTCAAATACCGTATGCGTTTGAAAATGATGCGGAATGCATTGAAATACATGTCACGATAGATTTAATGGTATTTACTAAGTAAAACTTAAATTAAAAATGGATAAATTTTACATCAAAGTGACTGCCGAATCAATTAATAAAACTATTGAAATTATTGCCTGCATAAATTAACATAGTTATTAAATTACATTAGTTTGATTAGTTTGTTATTAAATTAATTAGTTAAATTACAACGCTGGCATAGGATGTACTTCTATAGTAGAACTGTATAATAATTTAAAGAACTGTTCTAATTATAAATTAGAAAATTTTAATTAAAATATTCATTACTTTTTTAATAAAATAATAAAAACCCTAATCAACCAACAGGAAGATTCAGAAAAAACGTATTTATACGTGCCATGTATACTGCTTCCTATGCACAATTAAGAAAAAACATTTTTATATCTGTCCCGACAACAATGTGGTAAGTGAATATGATGAACTATTGAAACAAAATAAGTCACAACAGTTGACACACACAGATCACGCTTAAGTCGTGTTGAACGGTCATGGTAATTTTATACAGTATTGTTCAATGTCCGCCTCCGTAGTGTAATGGTCAGCACGCTCGGCTACCGTTCTGGAGGTCCCGGGTTCGATTCCCAGGGGGGGTCAAATAAATATAAGTGATTTTTCACTGTAATATTTATTCAATATTACCCTGGACTGGTACCTGAAGCGGAGGGCTGATCACCTTTCCTTCATGTGTAAACGATCGAGATAACACTGCGTTTATATGAAGCAGTGCCCTATGCACCATTGGGGTGCGGATAAGGGTTTTATTATTATTATTTATTATTGTTCAATATTTCATCATTGAAAGACTTACACCGCAACAACGTTTCCAAATTGTTAAATTATGTTACAAAAATTTGTGTTCAGTTAAGAATATGTTTTGTGCGCTTAGAGCAACTTGTGATATTCATAATCAACCTGGTTAGCCCACTATTCCCAATACCATCCTCAAGTTTGAGTCTCGACGTTCATTAGTGGATAATACTCAACCAATTAGACCACATCCAGCATGTAGTGAAGGGAATATAGCGGCGGTAGCAGACAGTCCACGCCAAGATCGCAATGAATCAATTCAGTATGGATGTACTAAAATGCAAATCTTTAAAAAGTAAATGCCAAAAACTGCTTTTTACAATGATGATAAACATACCACGATTAATTTAAATTTTCTAACTTTTGTGGAGAATTTTAAAAAAGGGCTTAATGAATCACCCTATGCAATATGTATGATTAAAACATTTAAGGAAATAAAAGTTAATCTATCTTTAATCTATCGATGTACACATCAGAATATGATTGCACTTTGATTTTTAATCAGCATTGTGATCTGGACTTTAAACCCAATATCCCAGTCCAAAATTAGATGATTGGGATATTTTATACTGAAATATAAATTTATATAAAATTTTCTTATAACAAATAAAAAGAAGAATGCTGTTCTTAAGCATATATTTATTTTTATTGTCCGCATCTGTAGTATAGTGGTTAATGCATTTTTTACCGTGGTGGGAGTCTTGGGTTAAATTCCCAGACGGATCAAAATAAATATAAAAGATTTTTCACAGCAATATTGATTAAATATCACCCTGAACTGGCACCTAAAATTCAGGATTAATAATTAACGATCAAGATAACACTACTGAGTGAGTATGGCGGTTAAAATTTATTAGTTATGTAACTACTTTTTGTAGTACTTAACTTTAATTTTTACATTCATATATATGAATATTACAATTTATACATTTAGTACATGAATGATCCATAAGTTAATGTGGCTCATAATGTACTGAGCTTTGCAATCACCAATATTATCTTAAACATAATGACATGGTCAATATCATTTGTGGTAACTAATGAGGAGGAATGCACTATTGAACAAAATATAATAGATAATATATCATTATAAAGTAGGATTGTTGTGTTATTATACTACAATAGCATAATATAAGTAGTATTGTTTTCAATCAAAGGCTTGTCAAAAAATGCAATAGAAAAAAACTAATAATTAAAATCATCAATACGTTGTTATGGTGGAGACTGACCGGAGCATTTCGTCGTAACATAACATCGTAACATCGCTCGCGGCGAGCATCACCGAGCATCCGAAACTATGGATGGAGTGCTCAGCTCGGTATACTGACTGCCTGAATGCTCACATCGTAACGTGTTACGTTACGACGAAATGCTCCGGTCAGTCTCCACCTTTATAATGAAATCATTTGATTAATGTCAACATTTTTTTGATTTAGAAGTGAATTTATTTTATGCGAAAAATAATATTTAATTTAAATGCATGTTTTAAACATTATATTGAATTTAACTGTCTTATGCTAATTTATGGCTAATAATTGCAATATAGCAAAACCGTAAATGAATTAAATTTTAAAAGAAAACTGATTTTTCAAAAACGTTTTGGCTTAATCTTAATTTCAACTACATAACTATATTATTATTAGATTTTAATGATAATCACTGATATTAAAAATTTGAAAACGAATGAGAAATTATGTATACTTGTATTTCTAGTCATTTTGAGAGAATATAAGTTATTAGCACATACCGTAGTATTTCCAGATATTTTCGGAATATTCAGCACACTCAGTGCTCTTAACTGCCAACGAACATTTATATTAAAATGAAAAGACGAATTATAAATAATAAATATAGCTAAATAACAACAGTGATACGTAACTCACAAATGCTAGGGCGCGTTACTATACACAGTAATGAACGGCGCAACGAATGACAAGTAAAATTGGACTGGTCGTCCTTGGAAAACTCAGCTGATACGAAAACACAAAATTCAGTAGAAATTAGGATTTAATCTTACGTTAAAGACAGCCGCAGGTGCAAAAGTTCACCCAACTCGCCACTTCACCTGGCACTGACAACCCATTCGAATGACTTAAATTCCGAACATAACCTACAAAAATAGTTGCCTGTCGGCGTAAGAACGGCGTAAGAACAAAAAGAAAACGTATTTTTGTTCTTCCTGACATCTGTTGCATTTTACGAGACTTAAATAAACTATCTTGCATGATTCGCCACTATTCAATGGTTTGATGATTAGATTTAGTATTTTTTTTTTTTAATTTGAGAAAATGTATAATAATTTATTTTATTAAGTAATAAGAAATATTAAATTTTTTGTAACATTTATTGTCAAAAGGCTAGTTACCTTTCATAATGAAATGAAAAAAAGGAAATTTACGTAAAATTCGATAAAATTTATTCTGACATCTGCTGTAGGTGTGAGCAATGTCGTAAAGAGTTTATGTAGAAATAAAGCAACCATCAACTGCTGACCTGGCCCCACTTACTGACATTTTCGTCATACGTACTGCAGGATCTGCGCGAGGTTTGAGACTTTAGGACAGGGTGAGCTTAGAAACTTAGGAATGGGTAATCATTACAAAAAAAAACAAATGTGTGTTGGCCTATGTAATAATTAGTTCGTTTCATGCAAACGTACGATTGCATACCATAGGCCTTTTCTTGGGGATTCAAACATAATTTGTTCTAAATGTTTTCATGTGAATCATGAAATGTTGCTCTCAAAGACGTATATCCTACTTCTCGCACTATCACCCAATACCCGATAATTCGGACACTGCCACTGGACTCTAGAAAACTCATTTTTACAGTAAAAAATCTAAAATTGGTTCTGATACAAAATGATAGTACCCTGTCAATTTAAAACTAAAAAAATTGTGCGTAGGTTTGGACAGAGGTTATGCAAAAACAAGTTGGCGTACTAGTATTTCCTTTTTGGAGGAAAGTAACTGGCTATCATCACAAGGAAGTAATTTAAATATATATTCTTATGTCGGGACCGTTAGGAGTGTGGGCGAAGGAATCGAGCAAAATAAAATTTACAAATGAAAATTTTTTGGATGTAAAGAAATGGAGGTATTCCCATATAAATATGCATATACACATATACATATTGCTCACTCCTTTCAACAACGTCATATATCATAAACTTGATTTTTCAGGAGATCGTTTTGATGTTTAAAAATATGATAAAATGTATTAAAAATAAATATTGAACTTTTGAACTTTTAACTGTGCAACAGATCTTTTTAGGTAAAACCTGAATGTTTTTTCTCCATTTGAAAAATATTTAATATATTTTAAAAAATAATTAAACAATAAATTTTCTTCAAAATGCAAAAACAACACTTTCTGCCATGTAGAAAATAAATATTAAGTTTTTTAACTTTTTATGCCGCTTTTGCTGGGATATAGTAGTACATTTTGTGGGCATTCCGAAAAATGACGTTGTTGAAAGGAGTGAGCGATGCGCGTAGGCAGGTAGGTTATCACAAGTACCACTAGAGATACACCGATATAAAAAATAAATATACAGATTGTTTTAAGATTTTTTTAAAATGAATTTGTTCATAAAAGGGTGTACTACTGAATCGCTAGAATCATGATTGCGTACATACCTACCTACCAACATAAATATTTCAATAATTTGTTTGGGCTGGCGACAATGCATCGTCGTGCACATTTCACTGTTTTCGTGGGAAAATGAATTCTCAGAAACAAAATGAGACAGCGAGTAACCCAGTTTCCCAAATATTACACAAATGCTTAATTATTATTATTATTTTATATAAAAAAACAATTACTTTATACTTCTATTACAGTCCTATTGTGCAGTCAGTTTGTTTAAGAATCAAATGCTAAATGGTTACCGAACCGTTTGTATGAGGTTTTTTTTATATCTCTACAGAATGAAGTAAAATTGGCCAATTTAATGTGTTTTTTTCTTTTTGGTGAATGAATTGAAAATTTTATTTTATTATATTCAGTCGCTTGTTTGTAACCGCTGAAATAAGAAACCAAGTATGAGTGTTTCACACCCCTGCGCTTCAGATACAAGTCCAGGGTAACATTAAATCAATATTGGAGAGAAATATGAGTAATATTTATTTTGACCCTCCCTCCTGGGACCGAGCTCGGAGCCTCCACCACGGTAGCTAAACGTGCCAACCCTACGGAGGCGGACAAAGTTACATGCAGTAATTGAATAAAAAACAAAGAAAACATATTGAATTAATTTTTAATCGTTGGAATCGCTGGAAGTTTTACCAAATATGAAACTTAGTTTTATTTTTATGATCCAGAATGAAACCAGGAAGTCAGCTCCAACGATATTTCAAAGTGGTTCTTCCGCTAGAATGATTAGGACATGTGAAATTAATTCAAAGAAATATGTAATATATGCAATCAAGTGTGAGAATATTTTATTGAAAAACAAAAATAAATGGAAGCACCGTCTGCTTTTCTCTCATTCCCTGAACATGAAAATCTAGCCGCGTACTTACTGACTTGTATGACAATATTATAGAAAACGATTGTAAAATAAAACATATTTTTAAAGTCTGTATCAAGTTTGAAAGTGAGGATTGTAACTAAAAAATATTTACTCAATCAATTCATATTTCTTAAATTATATAATGATAATTATACAAAATCATATCATATTTACATAATCTAAATTCTCAAGCAATTCTTCAAAACCTTCAATTTCAAAAACTAAAAAATTAAATCAAAAAAATTCAAAGTGTAACAAATTGATAGTAACGAATTACTTAAAAATAACCAATTGAAGTGACGAAATTGTCGTTATATCTCTGGATAAGTAGGCATATTGGTTTTCCGTAAAATTATCTACTATGTAAATTCCAAGCTGTGTCGATAAATTTAGAAATTAGCAAGCCTATACATGTTTACTTTTCTTAATAAAATTATTCATAAATTACTTTTTTATTCAATTTTAGAAATTTACGTTAATTCAACAGTAATCCTCAAAGTAATACGAGTAAGCTGTATTGAAATGTTTGAGCCTTGAATATTGTACAAAAAATATATGAAAATTATAAATATATATAGGGGTAATGACGTGTCATCGGATGGTTTAAGTTCAACATTCTTTCCATACATGGAGTTGTATTTAATATGGAATGTACGTATACAAGCAAACATTCATTCTCAAGTGAGCCTATCGACTAATTGAATATATTATGTAAAAAAATATATAAAACAACAGAAAATATTTTCGACACGTTTTAGAAAAATTCTGACTGAATATCAAATACTTAAATTTTGATACAAAAGATTTTGTAATTGAAAGTTCGAATTACCAAATTCATAATGATCGGTTTTAAATAATGTTTTATTTATTTCTTCTTTTTTGTTTTGTGAAGGGCTTTAGTCTTATAAACCTATTCGATTGCGGCTTCTACGGTCATAGATCACGGACGAGATGCACAAGAAAGTGGCCACACTCCAATTCCTCCGGTAACATTTGCAATCATGTACCTAAGTTTGTGTCGCTATTTTTTTAGAATAATTAAATGGTGAAATGGACCTAAAAGTGAATCTTCTAGATTGCTGTTAAAGCAAAAAATATATTTCTTAATACTATTAACACGTTTGGTTTTCAACCAACTCATGGGATTTTATGAATATTCCTGATAAAGATACAGTGTTACACGTAATTATATATCAATACGTACCTAACATAAAATAAATAATTCAATGGATACGTTTTACGATTATTTTAAATAAAAAGGAAAACAGTTATTGAAAACAAAATATCACTTATCTTCTTACCTACAATTTTCTCAATTTATAGCATGAATATCGTGTGTGATTGACATTTATAAAGAGCAAAATATTTTTAAAATCTTATATTGGTATTATAGATATCTTTTTTTTTAAATAAATTATTTGCACTAATAACAAAACTAACTATCCAAAACTGACATATATTTCTTGAACGCACGAAATTTCGGAGAAAGTGGAAGAAATATAGAGTTAATCCAAATTTATACTTATTGTCGTTGAAAATTACGTTAAGCGTAACGAACCGCGGCTGCGTTTCAATTTTTTTAGCAGATAGGATACAAAGCGACTGTAATTTACATACAAGACAAAAACATTAGGGTAGGTATTATTACTTTGTTATATAATATATAACATAGTGATAATAACTACCCTAAAAACAAAACAACACCCATATTATGGGTGTTATTTTGTCGTTGTGATATTTAACAAAAATAATATGTTAGCTATTTAAAAATGTTTTTAATTTTTCAAAAATAAATAGTCAAAGTCAGTCAGAGGACTAAAAGTACCAACTATCAAATATTCATATACTATCTTGTTACGTTTATGATGGCTGTTAATATAAGGGGTCCATTTGGACCCATGGAGTGATGTTGCTATCAAATCAGCTGCTTGCACTGGATTCTGAACCCGTTTGCAGTAAAGTCCGCTCGAGAAAGTTGGCAAATCACTCTCGTGTGGTCACTTGCAACATTCGACAATCCTCCTAGCGATTACATTCGTGCTTATCTTCTCTTCGCAACAATATTGAAATAAATAATTAATATACCAACCGGGGTAGTATTACTTATTATGAAAAGATGACGCGTTAACTGCTTTGTGTAGGTAACCTTTGCGTTACTTCTATTCGGTAAAAAATAAATATGTATTAATAAAAATCGATAACTTTAACTTCTTGAAAATTTGGGTAGACCAGTTTTAATATGGTAAGGTCGTTAGGAATTGCAGATGATGTGTTTGAAATTTCAGATAAATAGTAAAATTAAGGTTATCTTTACAATGTACAGTTATCTACCATTGAAATAGACGTCCTGAAACACCAAAAGGTGTTTCCAAGCACATCTTTTCCCTAGAAATTTCTGGGTTGATCGTAATATTTAGAGGAATTGTACTAGTGAAGGTGGAATTATCGAATCAAACTAATGGTTCATAGTGTAAACAAAACCGAACATGATTTCGTTTTGATAGTAATTTTAGTGTTTATAATTATCGATAATACGCAATGTATTGTTGCTTGTTGCACTTCTGTAACCAGTATGGACGTAACTTTCACTTCGGTACATAGTGGCTAGCGAAGCTTGCCAATATTACGTCACATAAAATTATGTAGTTAGGCTCGTACCTGATTACTATTTTCTTCTACGGTTGATTACATTATGTTCTCACCAGAAATCGGGCTTTAAATCACGATTGGATCCATTTATATAATACTGTAAAATTATTGGAAGCTAACGAAATTCAGTAGATACACTGAAATCCAGTTATTAATACTGTTTATTCCGCATCTAAATATGTATAATCGTAACTTGAAATTGGTACCATGAGTGTGTTAGATGAAATGAAATCGGAATAACAATGTTTGATTAGAATAATTTCCGATCAATCGTACTCTTCATGGTATTTATTTTGAAAATTCGATCCTCTATTGAAAGCTCCTAAGAATAAATGAAATTAGGTTGATCTTCATCCCCGGTATCCCATCATCATCTAGTTCAAAATATTTTTTTAATTACCGCCGCCCCGCATTCCAATCCATATAAACGCAACCAGTTTCGTTTGGTTTAAACGAAATTTATAGTGACGAAAATACAAATTAAGGTTTAATTATTCTCGCACATTCTCTGTGCTTATTTTCGCTCAAAAAGTATCACTTTGGCGGTGAGTATTTGTTATTTCTGGAAATAAATTATCCAGTAAATAACGTTTTACTTTCAGAAAATGTCAAACACTAGCAATATTAAACTAATACGTAATTGCGAAAATTGATACCATTATGACAAAATAGCACAATAACATGTGCCTTAAATAGGCTTGCGTAACATTTTTTTACCGCTTTTCTATACACATGTTAAAAGTACCTAAGTCGTTATAACACATTCAGCAATGGGGCATAAAAATGCTTATTTACAATTAACAAAAGATGATTTTTGCATAAACATATCGATAATATAATACGACGTATTACCATTAAACCAAACACGAATACTATATGAAAGTCAAAAATGTAAGTACTATTCACTGCATTTCGTATAAACATTTGTATTTCAGGGCTGTAGTTCGATTCCCTCGGATCACCGTTTGTGCCATGGAAACCGTTATACGAGTATACGTACCTATATCCTGACATTCTGATACATATACCGAAAACTTAAAAAATAATTAAAAAGGTATGTTGAATACGTTTATGTTTAAAAAATTGCGTAAAGTGTACATTATACATAATATGTTGATTTAAATTTGAACGTTTGTAAGTAGGCAGTAACTCGCAAATGTTAAAATTAAATATGTATATATCTTCCAAAAAATCATTCATTAGCCAGCCGTCGGGATTGTGATTATAGGGGTAGATGTGAATTGTAATACATTTCTTCTTCTTTTAACCCCATCTGCACCCAAGGTGCACAGGGCACTGCATCGTATTGACGCAGTAATATCTTGATCGTTACTTACATGAAGGCAAGGTGATCACTCCTGCGCTTCAGGAACTAGTCCAGGATAATATTAAATAAATATTACAAAGTAAAATCGCCAATATTTATTTTCACCCCCCCCCCCCTTGGGAATCGAACTCGATACCTCCAGCACGGTAGCTGTTCAACCAACCATTACACCACGGAGGCGGACATTGAATTTTTTTTTAACAAGTCAATGATTTTTTTAAAAGGAATATTCGTTTGTAGGTATATGAGGCAGTAAGTGCAAAAGTGGCCTAACCCTCAATTTTTCAAATCCTGCCTTACCTATTACAAAGTATTTAAAACGTGCTAAAATTTACGTGAATAATATTTTATTATTCAAGTATAAGAGAATAACTGTACCAGCTAAGATAGGATTATGTTCTTTTGCATTTAACTTTAGCACGTTTTATATAATTTGTAGTAGGTCAGTAAGAAATGATAAATTAAGGGTTAGGCCACTTTTGCGCTAACGGACTCATATACAAATTAATTATTTTGTTATTCAACTACAAGGGGATAACTGTACCGTCCTTAGGCGTCTTAACGCCAATTGGATTGTGTCCTTTTGCATTTAATTTTAGCATGTTTTCAATAATGTGTAATATGTAAGGCAGGATAAGAAAAATTGAGGGTTAGGCCGCTGACGGCCTCATATGTCGTCCTTGCCGTCTGTCGGATAGTCTCAGAGCCTCACGAAGGGCCAACCTGCGTCGCGCTGCGTCTGGCGCTCAATCAGAGCGCGTAGTCGCGCAGAATACTTTTCGTGTCGCCCACTTTTAGTGTGTCGACTCTCGCGACGAGCGGCGGAACCTTTCTCAATAGATGTGTTACCATTCGCCGCGAGGACGCCGCCAGACTACCAGACCGCTAGACCGGCACACGGCGACTCGCGCCGCTCTCGAACCCGAACCCCTCGCTACGTTTGACAACTCGACTTACCCAATAAGCGACGGTATAAGTAGGACATTTTCCGCGCTCGTTGCTAATTTCAAACGGTCCGCGCGGAAAGCGCATCTCATCGTTGAATTTCCCCGTATTTCTAGGAAATATTTCTAATAAAAATGGTGCAAAGAAACAGTGTGTGGTTGTGTCTCCTAATTTGTGCACTTTTTGGATTTTCGACGACATCCAGCGAAGTTGCTTCGGAAGGGGTATGATAAAAATAATATAGTTTTTTAGTAATAATCATGATTTTTGTAAGAATTCATTTTATATAATTCAAATATACTTATGATAAATCATATTTTATTTAATATTACCCTGGACTGGACCCTGAAGCACTGGAGTAATCACCTTGCCTTCATGTAAGTAACTATCACGATAACACTGCGTCAATACGATCCAGTGTCCTATGCACCAATTAGGTGCAGATAAGGGTTAGAAGAAGAAGTAACAATTCAAAAGAAATATGCATACCGAAATTGATTAACACTTCAGTCACGTAATTTTTTTTAACAAATTGTAAAAAAGGCGTTTAACATCGATAGTTGTTACTTCTGCAATATAAAAACTTACATTATATAAAATATTGAATTCAGTTTTGAATGTCATCGAATAATTTATTAGCGAAGTGTTTCTTGTAAAGGTCGCATACTAAAAATGGTATCACCGCAATAACCGAGTGATGAATCAGTCCAGAGTGTGGGAGGGCTATTAGAATTTGTAATATATATTGTACCTGCATATTACACAAAGGTTTTTTAAACAATTTAACTTTCATTCATATGAAATATACTCAAATATACATAAATCTTTTAATTATTGCCTTATGGTTGGTACATTTTCACAATATATACCACATTTTTATTGATCATACTAGTAAATTAGGATTTTCATGTATGACTAATTGGACATTTGTCATAAATCAGTTATCATCCATTGTTTCTAAAATATTGAAGGACAACTCAGTACATGGAACACTTATTAAATAACTGAATATAGAAATAATGTGCAAGGTTGACCACATTTCATTTTTTACTGTCAAACGTTCACTGTTCCATTTAATACTTATACATATAAACCAATCTAAATAAATCGCGTAAAAGAATGAAAAAAATAATATTCAAAATAAGTTTTAATCCGCAAGAATCTTGAGGGGTTTTTGTCCGCCTCCGTAGTGTAATGGTCAGCACGTTCGGCTACCGTTTTGGAGGTCCAGGGTTCGATTCCCAGGAGGGGGGGGTCAAATAAATTTAAGTGAGTTTTTCACTCTAATATTTATTTAATATTACCCTGGACTGGTACCTGAAGCGGAGGGCTGATCAACTTTCCTTCATGGGTTAACAATCAATATAGCACTGCGTTTATATGATCAGTGCCCTTTGCACCATTGGAGTGAGAATAACGGTTTGAAGAAGAAAGTAGGGGGAACCGGGATACTGCTCATTACCTCTCAATTATCGACCCAAATCTTTTCATATATTATAATTTATTATATGAAATTAAACACGTATTTAAATTCGAAATCCTATTATAAAGACTTAAAAATACTGCCTATATAGACCAAAATGACGGTATCGAACGTTTCTGTTCCTCACTTTTTTTTATAAGTATGTATATACTTATTAATGTTTAAAGCAGATTATTTTAACATGTATATGTTTTAACAAATAAATTACAGTAGATATTTCAATTCAAAAACTTCAAAATGTCTGGAGTGAAGCTTACTCAAATAGTGTTTTTTTTTTCACAATTATCACATTTTTTTTATCTTTAATAGTTACGTAAACCTTTAAAACAAGGTATTGTAAAATGGACTAGAATGGATTAATTTAAAATAGTTTATTTGTTCAATATTAACTGAACAATAATCGGGGTCTTTTTGCGCACTATTATATTTTGAAGAAAAACATTTTTATCCATTGAAAGATTCAAATATTAAGTTTTGTCAAAGTCTACACTGAAATTTCCAGAAATCATAATATACGGTGGTTCGGGGGTAATAAAAGCGGACCTTAAAATACTCGTAAACTATATCGAATTAGAACCCACAATTTTATTTATTTTCGTCAAGTCAAGTGCTTATTTAAAAAGGGAGACCTTGTTATTACCCGTATTATTTTGAAAACCAAATATTTCGTTTAAAATAACCATAATTTAGCGAAAATATCAGTTGTTATACCATGTAATGAAAACTTGCTTTGTATACTTATATAAAATAGGAATCATTGCAAAAATAGGTTATTAAAAATGCAAGTAATTAAAAATAACAATTTGATGGAATGGGAGTAAAGCGATTATATCATAGTCTACTGAATCATTATTAATGGTATTTATGTTATACGTGTGAATTAATTCGAGCAGCTTTACTTTTGTGCAGGAATAAGATGTTAAAAAAAAATTAACCTTGATTATGAAACATGACTATCAATTTTATATTTGAGTAAGTTTAGTAAGATATGTCAAAATTATAGTTATTATTAAGGACTGTGGAATCTAAAATATGTATATTTCGAATTATAATTATTTATATAGTAAGATATTTAATTCATTAATAACCATATATGTATATACATACCAATCTTGAGTGTATCTAAATAGATTAAGAAGAATATGTAACTCTCCATAGATGGTTCCAATGAATTCACACGGGAAGCATTTACGATATATCTAGGAGATCCAAAAAATAGGTAGTGTTATTAACAATCATGGGTAGAATGATGAATGTTGGATGCGTATAAAGTGATCACTTAACTAGCATAATGCAGGTCGTAAGCCCTGTAAATACCCAAACTTCCATATTCTTCTTCATATTTGTTGAGATGTCAAAATGTAAAGCACTATGCGGTTTACGATATTATTTGGATTTTCAAGTTTAACTTAATTATTAGATTTCATTTTAAATTTAATGAAATGACTTATGAACAATCGCTTTTGTGACATTGGTACTTATTTTGAGAGTAAACACACCTAGATATGTCAAAAATGAATGAGTAAGTAAATAATGAAAATGATTCACCTTTTAGCTGGCTACGCGCTTCACTGTACATGGCGTATATGACTTTTTTAAATATTGTAACAATTTGCACAAGTATCGCGTAAGTCAATGTCAATTGATGTTAATTACATACATTAAAAAAATGTTTGTTATTTGAATTAATGGTATAACTAATAAATTTAATTATTGATATCTGTATTATTTCACACATACTTTAAATGATGTGTTATCCGTAGAAATTCATATGCTAATAAGAATTTTGGTTGGTTGGTTTAGCAATAAGCCCGCCAATGTACTTATCTATTTTCTGTACATGAAGTTTAAATAAATAAATATTGCAACATTCAAAAAAATGTATACATTAAAAAAAAATATTTATCAAATGAAAAATGCAAGGAAAAAATGAGCATTACGAAATTTTCGCAACTAATTTCATTTAAAAAACTACCTTACGAAAATTTGGATACAATATTAAGACAGTTAAATAAATGTAGGGTTAATTCCTTTATTCCGGATTCAGATTATTATAATGTCTTCTTAATGCTCATTTGATGTAAACGTATACTTACTTCAAACAAGCAAAAAATAAAATTTTATATAAAATTCTGCTAGGCAGCTTGCAGAAAACAAGGCGCAATGGTAATGAGATATTTATTATTATTATGATTAATTAATTTAATGGCTATAATGCGACTTTTTCAAAAACATTTTAACCTCAAATCAAGTATTTCATTTTTACTTTTATACCGGGGCCTACCACAATCTCTACATTTTGCTGTAAGTACCAACAGCTGCACTCGATTTACTTTTACCGAATGGCCCATTTTGTGACCTTCATTAAAATATACTCCGTTCATTCGCAGTTTATATAAATACCGACTTACTTATTACTACCGGTATTCAGAGTTTCTGTAAAAAGTTTTATCTTGTACCAAAAAGTCGATGAAAGAGAGATTAACCGGAAACAAACTTTTCACAAAAAATGTAAAACAGTTTTTACCTACTCGTATATGAGATTATTGTTTTAGTGTTCATGGCCTACAATAGTGTTGTATGTTCTATAGCCTGATGAGGTGCTCCTAAATTTCAGAAATAATCACAAATTCAGTGATATTAATGGAGTTTTCAACTCCATTAATATCACTTTTATCAATTCATCCCTTTTAATCTTTAAACATAAGTTTTAAAAATGCTTTAAAATCTCTTATACCGTCACCACCATTACACAACAAAGAATTCGATGGAAAGCAACCATGGCCTGTTCCCAACCAACACGGGTTTAAAAATATAGTTTTGACACTACTTCATGTTTTTAAATTAGTGTGAT
Source organism: Brachycentrus maculatus (assembly GCF_059751285.1). Taxonomy (NCBI): domain Eukaryota; kingdom Metazoa; phylum Arthropoda; class Insecta; order Trichoptera; family Brachycentridae; genus Brachycentrus; species Brachycentrus maculatus. The sequence goes on from NW_028281373.1 coordinate 78,708, forward strand.
CATCCATTCATTCTATTTCACCTATTTATATTTTGATTTATGACTTACATTAGAAGAATATATTGTACGATAAGAAATTCGGCTGTTGATCGTGTTGACGTGCAGAGGTTACGTTTGCTTTGCATCTTGTTTTTTTTCTTCTTCTTCTGTACGTGTCGTATCGGGTTTTCCCGAGATTGACTTGTGAGATTGTGTCCCTATTTCGTACAGCCCGAAACAACTCCTTGCCCATCCGCATTCCTGTCCACTCCTGTTTATAGTTTATTTTACATTGTTAAAATATAACGATAATTAAGGACCTTTATATATTAGACCTAAATTAACTTTTTTTATTACTCAAAAATATAAAATAAGAATTAATAGCTTTTCGTGTGTTATTTCAACGGTCTTGTCGGATGAACGAATATTGAAAGAAAGTATGTCGAGTATAAAACAGAAATGACAAAACGAAAGACAATTTTAAAATACATATGTGGCAATTCGAACCCCAAGGCACATTACCTCGATCATTTTCCTAATAAGAATAAACCACACCCGTTACCGCTTATTTGTATCGAAATTATCAACATTCACATTTAATTTAATTATTTTTTTAATTCACATTTTGCAATCGAAAAGACTGCAATGTTTATGATATACCAATATGTCTCTAGTATTTTTACAAGTTTCTCTGAGACATTGATCAACAATCTTTTAAGTCTGCAAAGTACGTACATACATAAGATCTACAATGGTACATATTTGAGTATCGTATTTACATTGATAGTTTATGTTATGAATTTAGTTTTGAAATACACGTATATATTTTTAATAACGAGTACTTCTAGATCTTTTCATGGGTGAGAATTGTTTTATACCATACCCATTTAATCAATTAGAAAAGCACTCATTACGAAATAACATTTGAATTTCCAATTTTGAGAGATATAATACAATAGATACTTTATTTAATAGAAATTTTTATCCAGTGAATATAAAATCTCTCAATTGGGTACATAACCGTACAACAATATTTTTAGCCATGATTTTTTTTAAATTTGGGTTTATGTATTCAAAGATTGTGGGAGTTATTGATTTTTAGTAATATATATTTAATATTTTATGAGCAAACGCAAAAATACTTTATTTGAAACAGAAGATTATTTATTTTATATTATTTAATTGATCTCAAACGTTAGGTTTTCAAATTAACCAAGTACGAAATGTTCATAACCGCTGAGTCCAACAAATGACCGTATCCAACAAATAACGTCAGTCTGGATTTCGAAACACGAAGTGCCCATTGTAGAAGATCATAATTTATGTAGGCACCGAAAGACACAGGACGACATTGTTGCAGGCAATTTACAAAACTTGATTTCATTACACACTGTCAGCCAAATACAATGTTTTGTTGAATTAAATATTATATTTCTTAACTAGAATATTAAAAAAAGCGTTAAAAAAATAATATTGTACATTTTTAAGGTTTCTTTCAATAAATGCCAGAAGATTTTTATTGATTTAATAATGTATCCAGACCGAACAAACTCAATACATGATCCAAAATTGTTCTTTTAATTCTTGGCATTGGTAAAAACTCAACGGTATTTTTTTGGAAAGCATAAAAAAACTCGTTTAAATTACTAGTTCTCCAATTATCTTGAATGATTTTTTCAATCAATTTTTTTTTATGTTTCTAATATACAAAACTGAGGTTTTAAATATCCGTTATTTTAGATTTTTTCTCGTATTTATATCAAATTTAAAAAAAATAAGATTAAAATATTTTTAGTTTATGTATATGTATATGTTATATAAACACTTTAATATAAAAAAAATGTTTTTAAGTGTTTATATAACATATTTTGATTTTAAAGATGATATATTGGTAATTATAATTTTATGACTTATGTAAATTGAGGTTTTAAGTGAAATACTCTTAAAACATTTGTCTCTAATTATCAAACGTGTGATATCATTTTAGGTGACATAAATTAACCTTAATTTCAAGAAAAAACATATTGTTAAGATATTTTGGCCTGGATATACAAGTATGAAATAATATTTTACACTGTCCAAAAAATTTTTTCAGGAAAAGCGATGCCAGAACCCTCCTACAGCCCCACAGAAGATTGAACGAGTTATAACACAATGCCAAGAAGAGATTAAACTCTCCATTCTCAGAGGTAAATATTATTTTCTCATTTTATGTAACCCCTTCTTCCTCGTTTTGCTCAGTGGTGAGCAACTGTGACCTCGTACACGATTCGTTTCCCTTATTTAATTATCTGTCTACGCGAACCATATAAAAGGCATTAAACAGTCATTGGTCATAATTATTACTAGGAACGCGTTCCTAAGAAGTTTCAAAGAAGTAATGATAAATTCAAAGTGAATATAAAAAATACATTTACATTGACATAAAGAGCATTTACATTGTCACCTTATTTTCCTGGATATTTTTTACTACTGGTTGACTACAGAGAAAAGTCGGATTACCACATGATATTCTGTAGTTTCAATACTTATTAGTATTTTTATTTCTTAGTGACAGAAGCAGTTAATGTATATATATATTATACATTAACTGCTTCTGTATATATATATATATATATATATATATATATATATATATATATATATATATATATATATATATATATATATGTGTATATATATATATATATATATATATATATATTATTTATTTATTTGAACTTTTTGTACAATATGTGTGTACATTGGCGGGCTTATTGCTGTAAAGCAATATCTTCCAACAAACCAACAATATATATATATATATATATATATATATATATATATATATATATATATATATATATATATATATATATATGTATATATATGTATAAATAACTTTAGGTAAAAAAAAACTGATCTTGAAAAATATACGAAAGTTAAAATAAAATGCATTATAATATTTACCCACGACTCGACACTGACAAATTGATCGTTGCTGACTCGAAGTTAAAAATAATAACGCTAATGAGTGTGAAGTAATGATTACAAGCGTTAAAAAATATTTTTTATCCCGTAAATATGTACAAAGTAAGTCCTAAAATGGGTAAAACGTTATTGCTCTAATACATATACACATCCAGATCCAGACTTACGTCCATAAGATAGGAATATTATTTCAGAAAATTTTTTTTTAGTCTTTTAGCGTGAAAACACAGTCAGTCATATTGTCATAATAAATTATGTATATCATTTGCATTTGCCTTTATTGATTAACACTATTTTTTTTAACATTTCATAGAAAATTGGTTATTTTAAAGCATTTTTAAAGAATACATAACGCAACAGAGATACATAAAATTTAAAAAAATACTGCATCTTAATGTGTAAAAATTTGCACTGGTACACCATAACTATGGGTTATAATAATAAACAGAAACTGTATCAATTAGAGCATTTACATTGTCACATCTCAATCTTGACGTATTACGCAAAGCGTGATTTTATTTTTTTTTATTTGGGTATATAATGTCACATATACGATTAATCAATACCAACCACCATGGTGCCTGTTTTGTGGCTTGCTCAGATAGAACGTGAAGATAGACAGGCGGATGGAACATGAAGCAATACAAACCTTGGTACATTTCCATATGAATTCGTTTGCCGGACTACTTTTCTATGTTGTGATAAGCAAGGCCAAATGATGATTTTATATTTGGGAATTAAAATAAATTACCTCGTAAGATGAACATATCTGAGGCACCTATATTATTATATTGTTAAAACTGTTATTGTGAAAAAAATAACATTTTTGGGCCTTCAAAATCATGACAAAAGTTTCACTTTCGTAATCTTCTTAGTGTTGTTTCATATGTTCCTATATTCGGAATACACTGGCATATGTAAATTTGACGTTTTATGATTATCACTTCAGTATTTAAATATTCAATATTTCGGATGAGTATCGTAGCAGTAACAGGTGTTGAATTATTACGAAAATTGGTTAAAAGCATTAATAACTAGTTTGTTACCAAAACGGTTTCCATTTTATCCAATGGAAAGTAATTCTCATCTGCATCATACACAATCGTGTGAATATACATAATTTTAAAAGATTTTTAGAGCGTTTAATTACTCTACTATAAACAACGAGTAAGATACTTAGAGATAAAAATATTAAGTTTGTGTCATCTTTTAATGTTTCAACATTTAGTGATTGCATATAAAAATACAGTTATAAATTATGTATTAGTTATTTACATTGCTTCGTTGGTTATGAGGTATTAGGTACTTGGTTGGTGAGTTCAAATGTCCGGTGTCTAAATGCTTATTCCACGTCTGTATGCACATATTATAGAATTGAGTTGTTGTAGGATTATTGAAATCGTTTCATACTACATATATAAAAATTAAACAGGTATTTTTGTGTGGTCAAATACACATTATTAAATGATCCCAGCCAGAAAACAATTTTTGTGCGGTGCCAATTCATCTAAAGACGTAAAAAAATATTATTTAATTTTTCAATTATAAAATTAATGTTAATTAGATATACGTATGTGCATATTAACCAAAATCCGGACTAAATGCCCCTATCTTTTTTGTTTACGTACCTAATTAAATGCGCATAGTATTGAACAAAATACTAAAATATATTTTATGCCTTGAATAATAAAAAAATGGTTATAATTTCTATAAATAAGAATAAATTAACTTGTTATTTTTTGTCAAGCAAAGAAACAAAATTTGCATGGTTTTCATCTTACTGAGTAACATCATTTCTAAGCTTACATAATATGAATGAAAAGTAAAGCGAATAAACCATTTTTGTCTCGTTTTTCACAGAAAAAAACTTCATATAATTTCACAACAAAATATTTTTTCTTTTATCATCTTAAACAAAGACAATCAAAATAAGAGTAATTAACTTAATTTTTTTATGTCATATTCCGAATAATTAGAAATACCCATATTTTAAATACTTTAAAAAATTGATTAACGTTGTAAATTAAAAATAACTGAAAAGACCCGATCGTTTATGTAACAACGATATTGTATTTTGTGAATATTAATTAGCTACACAGTTTGAAGCCACAAATAATAAGCCATAGATAATAATTTTGATAGTATTATAACCTTTAATAAAAACACAACGGATTGAAATGTTCTTTCCGCGATATCTTTCTCAAGAGAAAAACAAAATACGTAAATTATTGTTGAAACTACATTTTATTGCTGTTGCGTTCATTTGATGAGCCAATGGATAATGACTCGGTTTCATAAACCGACAATTTTATGAATGAATGGATATGTAGGTAATTTGTTATTAATACTAGATCTTTCCGAAAGTACCTTCTGAATAATTAGGTATGAAAATGATCAATCTATGAAACGTCAGTATGGCATGGATTTGCCTTTTTGTCACCGTTATTGTCAGTGGTGTCCAGAGGTCCGCTTATCGGCGACTTGACAGTTGTACGGATAGGGGTAGAAACAGATACAGATTTCTATAAATGTACTACACATATGTACTTTGGCTAAATGATTAATTCAGAAAAGAAGGCTTCAAAATGAACAGGATCGTGACGTCAGCGTATTAATAACATACTGTAATTAATTAGTTTATTGAAAAATATTCCATTTTTCTGAATGGTTATTAATTTTAGTATTAAAGATTGTTTTAAAACTTTATTCAATTAGCATTAATTTAATATTGAAAAAAAATACTCGTTAACTACTTGCGAACCAATTATTATTCTTTATTGTATTACCTTTTGACTTTGTATCGAATAAATTTGAACACGTACCCACAGTTATTTTACATTTCACTATTCTTTACATAGGTATTGATTTTAACCCTGCGCCCATTACGTAATACGTTATTATTCTTATGATCTTTCTTATGTTTTTTTTTATGATTATTATTTTATTTTTATAAACGCACCGAATAAAAATACCATAATTTTAATCATTCTGTTCCTATTTCACAATTAATGTTTGTTATTTTGAAGATAATATTTATGAGAGTGCTAAAATGGTAATATTTCGTCGTTTCAATAGCCGTCCTAAAGGTCACTTGAATGAAAAAGAAAGGTTTCTTGTTTTATAAAAAAAATGTTTTTAGAAAACAAGGTCAATAACTTTATTTACTTAGATTAAAATGAAAAAATAATTCATTCATTGTTTAAGAATCATTTCTCCGTAGTACATTATTGATGGATTAAATTTTGAAATAATTTACATTGTCTGAAATTTAGTATTGATTAATTCGAGGTTATGCAATATGTGTTTCCGAATGAAATGATTTTTATGGAAATAATTATTTTTAGAAAGGCTTCGGAAAATATAATTTTAATCTCCAGTACTTTTAACAAATCAATACTTTGAAGTTCATTCCTTTTGATTAGAATTTGGAATTTAAAGGTAATAAAAATAGATTGCATCAAATTGATTTTTTAATAGTATAGATCGATTACTTTTAGAGGCCCTTGACGTTATTCACCAGGAGCAGATGATGCCAGAACAAAGAACGAGAAATAAGAGACAAGTTCCGTTTACACGAGACGAAAAGAGAATTGCAGGGGTACGTAAAAACATATTTTTGGCGTTCTTACACATTATCTGCGGGAAGGGTAATTTTACCGTTTCACTCGTCTGGTTAACCAACAACCGACAACTTAGTTTGCCTTTGGACATATATTTACATAAGAAAATAATCTTCTCTCTATCTGACTATATTAGTAAAAGAAATATCAACATTCCGTTATTTTCGCGTTTGTGAATTTTCAAATTCATCAATTCCAATATGTTCAAATTACCAATAGTTTATTGTCATTATTATCTGCGTGTCTTGTTACTTTGTTTTCTCACAACATACATTCTTTTTTTTTAAAAACCTTTATTATTAGTACTATAATCGATATAAAATCTAGATCATTCAACTTATCATAGAAAATAATTAACACCTAAGAAAATCATAAAAATAAAAAAATTTACCAATAAAAAAATTCAACTTATATTTTTTTCTATTTTCAGTGCCTGTTGCAGTGTGTATACAGAAAAGTTAAAGCTGTAAGTACATATTTGTGGATTTGTATAAAAATTTCCTTGGAAAATTCATTCAGTAACATTATTTTATCAATAGGTATTAAATCTTAGTTCCTCGTTCAAATAAAACTAGAAACTACTCACGTTTCTTATAATACCAATTTTATTCAGTAACTAATAAATATGATTTAAATATCTGCTACAATCACTTCAAACGACTGATTAGGAAATATATTATATCAACGACATTTTTGATCATCTTATTCTCTAGTAAATTACCGCCGTTCTAGATCCATGTATCAAATGGCAGTTGAAAAACTGATTTTTACTTGATGTGGTAGGATACAAGGAGTGAGGACGGCCTCATATGGTTGTAACAAGTTTTCGTTACTAGGTAAAATGTTAACAGGATTTATAAATACGGATACATGTCTGTTCAAAATTAAATTTATTTTTCATATTTTTTATAATATACAATATCATAAAATCTCTTTAAAGTGGAAATATAAACGTAAGCAGTATATTTATTAGGTTATAAAAACGAAATTCACTTCACACTTTAGTTGTAGACCTTAGTAGAGTTATGTGGAAATAACTAGTGGTAGATAATTATGCTTGCACATTCGATTTATAACGATTCGTGATACATAAATCATAACAAATTAAATTCTAAGTTACTGTGCATAGATATAATATATTATTTGTAAGTACATGTTATAAAAATTGAGAAACAAATTATTTGTATGAGAATTTTAACAAATCAATATATCTATGTAAGTACTGGTTATTTTTTTATATATATTTAATGAATACAATATACTCTTGACCGACGAAAAAAATTCAATGTATGTATTTACAAAAACCGCATATACTCGTAAATATATATTTTTTTGCAGTGAATATATTTTATATTTTATAAGCGAATGCTAATTTCAGATTTCTATTTTATTAATTAATGTTTTTGTGCAAGACTTAATATACTGTATATGCCTTAGAACAGGTATTGACTATATCTAGTGAAATAGAAGGTGTACAAGAGAATGTTTGCTTATTACTTTAATTTTGTTATGTTATACTTAAATAAATTTGATTTATTTTTTCGCTTTTACAAAGAGACAGTTCTCTTTGTAAAAGAGAATCAGTATTTTTTATAATAAACGTCGATTTTTTAACTGAACTGAATTTGAAGGCAGTCTAAAATAGTGGTACTTAATTGAAAATATCTAGTCATTTATTGTATTAAGGTATAGTGTTTTGTTTTTGGAAGCAAATAACGCTATAGAAAACGTTAAAATTTATCCTATTAAGCTGAATATATATTTAATGGACCTACTCTCAAGGGCGATTATTTCGAGGAAGTCGTTTTAATCGTTTTTTTATTCACTGACATACCGTCTTATGTAATAATAAAAACTAATACAAGTCTAGGATAAAATAAACGTTTCAATCACATCAGTTATAGGTAGGTGTTAATAATTAACAAATCAAGGATTGAATAATAAATAAAACTACGCCGTTCCCTCATTATGATGCGGTTTAGAATAATGAACGATGTATCTATGTATGTATCGATGCGGCATATTTAACTATACTACTAATTCTTGGCGTCTATTTGTAAAAACATTTTGAAAGCAGTTTTCGATACACATTTTCAAAAAATTAAAGTTATAAGTGAAAAATTTCATGAAAAATTATTCAAGTAAGACTTGCTTGACTTATATACTCGTATATGCGTATCTATATATTATAAATTAAGATTTAGCTAGTAAGCTATACACACAGGCTATAATATCCATTTAGATAAGTGTTAAAATAATAGAGGAAATATTTTATTATTTAACTTTTATATAAATATCTTATGATTTCGATGTTATAAGTCTTGAAGTCTTTTTACTGCTCACTGCCTGTGCAACTGTCCATGTCTTCAAGATAAAGTGCGTTACATCACCATATTGCGAATGTTGACAGGATGTAAGGGATGCGAACCATACTTTATTCCAGTTTCCTCTCACAACAGAGAAAAACTTCCTAAACAGCTTAACACGGCAGGAATTCAACTCCCTACCCAAGTATTCACCCTTGTTTCTGATCCTAATTCTAGAATTGCGGTCATGATCTCTAAAATGTGCTGAACGCATTTGATACTGACTTATAATTCGCTGGATGAGTGTCGAATAAAACAATTTTCAAAATATATATTTACCACAATATAAAGTGAATATATCTCAATAACAAAATAAACTATGATATTTTCATTTGTTCCAATAAAATTTGCTAAACTGAAAATTGTTAAACGTTTCGTTTTATTCTCAAATGTTTCGCTTTTTTTTTAAATGTAGGTTTATGGCTTTGGGTTATTTTTTTTTGGGTAATTCCGAATAATATTATTTTCATTATTTCCCCAAACTTTATTCCTGTCGAAATGTGTTTTATAAATATTAAATATAGTATTGCAAAGAATTCCCTAAAAGAATATTTCATGTAGCGTCCGTAGTGACCGTAGTGACCACCGGCTCTGTAATTGCCGTCTATGGTCTAGTCTAGTATCTGGATTCTAGTTTCTAATCTAATCCTTTCACTGCGCCTTACATGGCGAACCGGTGATTTGCCGCCGACTGGACTCGGCGAACTGCTAAACTGGTTGGAAAGCGCGTGTCTTTTGTCATCGCTCGATTGTGAAAACTGTCGGTATCATTTTTTACACATGGCGAGCATGCAGTTTCTTTTTTTTAAATAAATATTTCAGCCATGCAAATATTTCTTTTAGTTTATATATAACCTTTGAAATCGGCACAAAAAGTATTCCAGTAGAAATTTGAAAGGTATTGTTCACGAATCACGATGCTGCATTTTTTTATTTCGTTACTTGTATAACCAATTTAAGTATCTCATAGTTAACAAAGACTCAATTTACTTTCAAGAAAACTTTATGTCTTCATTCATGTTTCAATTCTTAATATTCAAATTCGATAAAGAGAGTTCCTTTCTCCATTCGACGATTTTACTATCAAATCTCGTTTCTTTAATGATAATGTAATAGCAAAGTCAAAATATAAATAATATTTGGAAATGTTCGGCAGAGGAGTTGACTGTAGTCAAACACAATTGATTAAATAATTGATACTGCGGTTAATTGACGGTGTTGGGATGCCCACCCGAGCATATGGATATCTGCCAATCGTGGACAGTCTACTTGTCTTTTGGCGTTAAAGGTCAATAGGAATGAGAGGACGACAAACCGTTCTCACAAAATATTTCCCGTGGAAACACCCTGCTTTACCCAATATACCTATGTTTATCTGTTAGACAACGAAAAGAGGTAGAAGTAAAGATATGTTATTTTTAAATCAATTATTGATTTACAAAAAATGATTTCCATTTTGAATTTATTTGCTAGCACATTAGTATTTAGGGTAATATCATTAGCAAATCAATAGCAAAATTTTTTTATTTTTATTTTGCAACAGCATAACTACGTATGTACATGTACCTATATGAATACACAGTATGTATGAATACACATGAGGGATGCCGAGGTCGTCCCATAAATGGCACGATAAAGTCGACTGATGGTCGTGACCACATTGCCACTGGCAAATAACGCAAAGCAATTCGACAGTGGGTCAATATTTTTGTAAAAAAAGGTCCAAATATAAATGGTTTATTCGTGTTTTTACTGTTTGGTGTAGTTAGTTTAACAAAACCTATAAACAAAAACAAATGAATACACTCGTAAATTTAAAAAAAACCAACAACCTAAAACACAACACAAAACCTACATTGACAGGCGCCGTGGCGTAATTGGGTAGACTGCGAAACTGGCATTGCGGGTTCGATTCCCGCCAAATGCAAAATAAATTTTTAGTAAAGCAAGTTTTATTTTCAATTGGTCTGGGTGTTTGTGATGTATTCTTCACATTTACCTTCCCTATCCTTACTATCCCAACTGCAAACAAGCCTCTAAAAATAGAGTCTTGGTGGATTATTCCTTTAAAAATAAATTAAAACATGTTTTTTTATATGAATAACTTCAGTTTAGACAATAGAAAAACCTATAGTTTTAACTGTACCGCAATGTGCATTAAATAATCAAAATAACCCAAATTTTGGTGCGTATCACGCGATATGTACTATTTGTTACTTGTTATTGATGAGTCGAACGGTGACAGGTGGACAGCTTCGGGTTCCCGACTCTAGAAGGCTTGGTGATGCTGTACTCCGAGGGAGTGAACGAGCGAGGCTACTTCATGGCGGTGGTGGACGCGAGTCGGGAGTGTCTCATGCAGTCGCACGCGCGCTTCTCCAGATCTCTCCCAGTCGGTCAGTATCCCATAGATCCCTTACGTAGTCAATTAGAATGCTCGTTATTTTCTACATGGTGCATTCTCAAATCTTCGAGTTGTTCAAGTTTGCGTGTCTATCAAATTTCGTTGAAACTTGCCCACAAATTATTCATTGGTAATTAAATACAATATAATTCATTAATGGTCTGTAAATGGTTTATATCATTGTCGTCCCCATATTTATTTTTGGCAGAATGGATTTAAATTATACCTACTATGCTTATACTTTAAAATTACAGTTATTCTGTCAAATTATAGTTATACTATCTATCCTCAGATCACTAACATACCATCCTCTCCTTTTGTATCTGGTGCGAGTAAAACGATATCTTGCGCATCTACAATATATTACCCGATATAATTTTGTTAAGAATGAGGTTTAAACTATTCTTAACTCTATTGTACCATCTTGGATAGCTTTCACTAAAACAACAAGATTGATGTGATAAAAAGAATCATACCTATTAAAAAATAAAATGTACGTGATACATTGTTTCTATGTACATATAAGTGGCAACTGTTTACATATAAAGTATACATTAGGCACGCATGATTCCGATTTAAATACTTAACTTTCAAACTAAAAAAAGATTAACACGTTTACAAAGTAAAGCTTGTGTTTCTAATAAAATATGAATTTTGTTTTTACAGAAATATTTTTCGGTACTACAAGTACGTTGTAAACTTCAGAACAATAATGTATTGAAGATGGCCACTGCAATTTATAATGGATGTTGAAATGTTGGGAAAACTTAAGTTTTTCCAGGTTTTGTAAAAAAATATTGAAATATAAATCTGTCTTTCCTTTCTGCTCGTCGCATTTTCCAAACAAAAAATAGAGCGGGTGTTCTAATTTACCCGTAATTGAACGCATTCTTTTTTCTGTAATACACATAAAAAAATATATATAAACTCAGAGCAGGTGTTTCAATAAAGTGCCTCATTAATTATTCTTCCAAAATGTCTCAATTATTCCAGATAATGGCAGGAACTGCGATGTATCCTTCGACGTTTTCGAATGTATTTCGGATAGGATCGGCGATTACTGCGGGAATTCTGGACTCTAACGTGATGCCAGATTCCGGTCACAGTACATCAGTCACGGAGGCGCCAATCACCAGACACTGGCCACCAAGCGCCGGTCACATGGCCCCACCAAATACTGTGCACCTACTAATATTTTAATGCTTCCATGTTACCTTTTGTACAAATAAAATTATACTAATAAAACATATGGTTTGTACACATACTAATAAAGAAATATACTCGTACCATATTTCTTTATTAGTGTATATAAAATGTTGTATTTGAAGAAAAGATTTTATTTTTAGGTATCTTCGTGAAATATAAATCGGTTGTAAACGCCTTGAGAAAGCGTAAAATAAACAATATTTAAATAAAACATTGCTATACTGATATATGTTAATTGAGTATATGGACTGTTAAGGGGAGTGACTGACAAATCGCTTTTAAATCACGATAACTTTAATGTGTAGTGATGTTGCGATACTATTTTATTATATGATCATTTGATGGATTGACGTTTTACCAACACTTTGCAAGTGTGTCCCCTGAAATGTATCGATGTCGCTCACACCCTTCAGCAGTCATCAGTCGATATCGAATCAAAGCTTTGAAAGAGCAGTATACTTTTCTAAATAAATTGTTTTTAGTTTTTTTTTTTCATTCATTACTATCATTTTGTATATAACTGACATATTTAAGCACAATTATACTATAATTGGAATTCTTAGTAGCTTTGTTATAATTGTATAATATTTAATTAATCTTCTCGACACCAAACTAAATTAATGTAATATATGTATACTAAAAATAACTGCGTTTAACGCTTGCTTTCTACATTTTTATGTGTGACAGAGAGTAAAAGGTTTATGCGTATATGCCGTTGTTATTGAATTGAATTCACTGTTAAATAAACGTCAATATATATCATGATTTATAAAATTAGAATCAGAAATATGAGAGAACTAACATAACAAAAATAAATATTTTTTTTAAAACTAAATTTTATTACACCTACATTCCTCACATCCTAATATTTTAGATATAAGAAAGTAATGTACGGCTGAACAAGTAATAATTTAAAAGATTTGGAAGAGTTCTTTAAGGTGGTATGGACATGTGGAACGAATGGATAACGAGAGAATGACTAAGAAAATATATGTGGCGAATGTGAGAGGTAAAACAGAACGAGGACGACCGAAAAAGATTTGGCACGATCAGATCAATCAGAACATAAAATCTGGCCGTGTCAAAAGTCAGCCTAATCGGGGGGCATTTATGACTGGATGTGAAGGAGGCGAGGAGTGTATGACAGGATAGAAGACTGTGGCGTTCCATCCTTTCTGCCTACCCTGCGGCGGAACGGCGTGATGGTAGTAGTAATATTTTGTCCTCAGTATTCTCCATCTTTATAAAAGAATACCATGTTACGGATATAAAAACTGAAAAGCAGATTCATTTTTTAAAATGAAGGATATAAAAATCCAGTCAAATGTAAACATTTCACGGTTTTCCATACCTCACTGTGCATGTAGAGACTTCATATTCAAAATAGTGACGCTCTTGAGAAGCATCTGACAAAGATCCTCTGTTAATACGTGACGCTCATAACAACCAACAATTCACTATTAGAGGCCCAAAATCCGATTAGCAATCACGAAGAGCCAACCAACAGGAGTTCATGGGGCCGATAAAAATTCAACTGGCCATATATGTATATCTTATTTGTTTGTATTTTCCTGTTGAAAAAAACACTACTGCCATCTTTTGGTGAGTTTATTAAAACATATAAACTACGTTAATTTCCTCAGTATGGAAAATAACGTAGTTCAAATACTTTACTTGCGTCTTCAATAGATGGCAGTAAACAGGTTTATTGTTTTTTTTTTGATCGGTGTTACTTTTCTGCACGGAAAATATCCTGAATTCGGAATATTATACAAAAGATAATTAAATTTAACAACCTATTTGTATGCTTTGTTTTTATTTAAACATTATATTTCTTTCTTACATTGTATACTTGTATCATGATCATTTTACTACGAGTACTTGAGGGGATACAACGCAAACACAGAATTCAATTACGGCCGACCACCGGAGCGGTCAATGTCTCTTCACGCCCAATTTTTTTAAAGAAAGTGTTTTAGATTTTTTTTTTTTTGAGCCGAGAAAAAATATTTTTAGGCTCCATTCTTTTCAATAACTCTTTTCTTTTCAAAACCACAAAATTATTTCGAAGAAAATCTTATTTCTTCAATCTGAAAACGGTGTTTTTTATGAAAAAAATCAATTACGTAAAATGTTACCTGGATTTAGAGAAAAAAAAGTTGCGGTTTAAGAATGCTGGGCCTTTGACCTAGCTTTAAAATAAGTATTAAATAAATACCTTACATAAAAAGGTTTAAACGGGAAATAATTTTTATTTTTTATTTTCTGTGCCTGTTGCAATATGTAAACATAAAAGTTAACACTTTGTGGATTTGTATAATAATTTTGTGGGGGATAATCCTTTAATAACATTAATTTATTAATGAATATTGGATCTTTGTTGTTCTTTAAAAATATATAAATATTAAAAATAAATTAAATGATTTTATATTTGTAAACTTTAATCTAAGAAAGAAGAAAAGGAAAAAAGACGATTTTTTTAAATAAAAATAAATTGTATTACCATCAAACATAACTAACAAGCGTTCCAAGCACAAGAACTCAGTCTCTTTATGGGAGAGAACTGCGTTTTTAATTTTAAGATTGTAAGTAGAAATGTTTACAAAATGAATTAAAATTATTTAAAACAACTTTTGTAACCATATTAAATAATAAAAAAATAATTACAAATTTCAGATTTTACGCTTCCTTATGAATACGTCAGATAACACGATAAAGCTTTCTTGATGGTAATTTCTGGTAATATTAAAGATGCCAGTGTTAAAGATGTTCGGGCATATTCCGTAACAATTAGTTGATTCGGATTGTCCAAACAGAACGAAGAGATGGTGAAACATGGTATTGTGAAGAGCCGGACCTTCACCCCAAAACAGTGGACCGGAAAAATAGCCATTATTTTTAGACAGATAGATGATACCCTAAACACCGATTGTGGCTCAACGAACGTTGCTGACTTATGAATTATTTCATATCTATTGTTTATTTTTTAATACGCTTAAAATACTGGATAATCTGAAAGCAAGAGATAATAATCTTGGCGGAATAATACGATGAACTCAATAAAATTGACGTTTTAAATCAAATAAAAACTTAAAAAATGCATTTTTAAAGTTTTTATTTGATTTAAATCGTCAATTTTCAGCTTTTTATTTTTCATTAAGTTAATTAAATATTTAAATTAAAGTTCATTTTCTGTTATAAAAGAAAAAAATCTGTTTTAAATATCTTTTAAAATATGGTAGAGTGTTTATTTAATTCGATAAATTTATTTTAAACAACGCAACACATGATATCACAATATGAACCGTAGAACGGGGCTACTTGAACTTTGATGTGTTACTTGAGCCAAGTACAAAAAAATATTTAGATCTGTATTTGGTCTACAATAATGAACGTATCTTATTGTCACGACACGTTCATTATTGTAGACCAAATACAGATTTAAATCTCTTTTTTGTACTGGGCTCAAGTAACACATCAAAGTTCAAGTAGCCCCGTTCTACAGTAACAATAAATAAAAAATACTTAGGTAAAGAATATTATTATAAACATATTAGTTTATCATCGCCTGTCAGACGATGAAAGTATAATATATTTGCTTTGGCAAGTTTGATCAACTATATGTGTATAGAATTTAATAATCAGGCTCTTCCAATGTTTTGAATGCTAGAATCTCTTTTTTTTAAGTATAACACGTATTGTCCGCCCCCGTGTGTAATGGTAAGCGTGTTTAGCTACCGTACTGGAGGTCCCGGATTCGATTCCCAGGGGGGGAGGGTGAAAATAAATATTTGTGATTTTACACTGTAATATTTATTCAATATTACTAGAAGTCTGGGCATTTACGGGGCTGACGACCGTCATAGGCTGGTTTAAGTGATCACTTCTACCCATTATTGGCAACCACACTACTCAAATTCTTGGAAGTTCTATATATATGAACAAATTTTGAAACCTTCTTCTTGAATCACTAGAACTTCACTAGAGACATCTATTGGTAAGATAAAAATAAGCTTTTTATTGAGCAGAAACTCTTTTATTAGTATGTGAGGTCCGAATCCTGGATTATAATTACACACATGAGAAACGCCAGAAAATATCATTTTCATTTTTATTTTATTTAAGCACAAGTTTTTGCACAAGCACAAGTTTTTGGGAACAAGTATTTGGACACACTCAAAATTTCGTAAAGTAGAATTCAATCCGTTAACCGTGTTTAATTTTGGATATATTACCCAACAATTATTTTCTTTGTTGGAAAAATAGGCCGAAAAAAGGTTTAAGTTATTTTCTTTCAAGATGGGGAATAATATATGTTTTAATGAACAATACGGCTCATAATAATAATTAAAATGACTTCACAGCGGGCTGATAATATTCAGTTATTACGTCTTATTGTGTATAATTG
Source organism: Brachycentrus maculatus (assembly GCF_059751285.1). Classification (NCBI taxonomy): domain Eukaryota; kingdom Metazoa; phylum Arthropoda; class Insecta; order Trichoptera; family Brachycentridae; genus Brachycentrus; species Brachycentrus maculatus. The sequence continues at coordinate 95,661 of NW_028281373.1, forward strand.
AATGAAGGCGCGGGTAAACAAGTAGGGGATAACATTGCATTCAACTCGTGTGAAAATTACTTTACAGTCAATGAAATAAAATATTCGGATACAATAAAATCGTTAAAAGACTCAGAATTTAATTTTTGATTTGAGTCAAGGACTCCGATCTTACCTCGCGGAAAGGAGACAACTTAGAACTTAAAATTAAATTACTTATTATTTCTGTAGACGTTGGTAGTACCTGTACTGTACTGTACATGTCTGTAGTAATAATAGTTGTTGATTAAATTGTAATTAATTATGAGATTTTTTTAATTACTAAAGCCAACTGGCTCCCGTAACATTTATGTAATGAATGTAATCTAGCTGTGATTGCCGTAAAGCATTTATAATAGATAGCACTGTACTAAAATATTTAATATTGGCATTAAAATACACGTGTCGCGGGGAAGTTAAAAAAATTGCATTTATTAATTATTAATTCTTAAGAGAGTCTGGAAGCGCATTTACTTCAAGTACTCAGTCGCGTCATCATATATGCACACACTTATACATATATAGTTATTTATACATGTTTAATGCTACTATTATATTTTTAGAAATATGAGGTAAATAAGGGTCCCATAGTATTGTTTCCGTCTACTATACCATGCAACATATAGTACAGAACTACTGTAATCCAGGATTCGATTCCCTTCACAACCTGTTTTAAATTTTCCAACACACCATGAAAGAGGAAATTTTACTAACTTCTTCTTTTTCTAACTCTCATCAGCACCTAATGGTACATAAGGAACTGCATCGTATTGATGCAGAGTCATCTAGATCGTGATTCACATGAAGGCAAGGTTGTCAATCATGGTACTAGTCCAGGGAGGCGGACAGGTTAATTTGGAAATGACTTTATTAAAGTATAGAATGATTGTAGCATTGCGTCGGGTGCTATGTACACGATGTTATAAAGCGCACAAAGGTAATCTTATTTTCATTCAAGATTAGCGCTGTAGAATTAGCGAAGGCGTTATGATGCGGTTAAATCATTCACCGGCCGCAATTTAAACAATACTGTGAGATATAATTTACAGAAAAGAATACTTTTAATATATCGAGAAGGTCATCGACACAGGAATTAAAAGAATAGGATAATTAAGTCAAGTCTTTCTAATTGCTGATAGATTACAGGGTCAACATATCCCATTTTTATACGAAGAACTAACCGAGAATAATTGCCGAGGACGAGAGATCACAATAGCTTTACTGCTTGTTCTTTGTGGTGCGGACTTGCAAGTTTACCATGGAGAACGATACAACTAACTTTAACTATATTAACTTGTACATTGTATGAATCAAGACGTGGTCAGATTTGACCATTATAATAAGAACTTTGATCAATTTAAATCATTATATCTAGAATAAATAATATTATTTTTGGTATTATTTTTGACATCTCATCAAGGATGAAGAAAAATATGGAAGTCTGGGCATTTACGGGGCTGACGACCGTCATAGGCTGGTTTAAGTGATCACTTTACACACGTGTAACATTCACCAATTCTACCCATTATTGACATCCACATCACTCAAATTCTTGGAAGTTCTATAACATATATGAACCAATTTGGAAACCTTGTTCTTAAATCACTAGAACTTCACTAGAGACATCTATTGGTGAGATTTGGACACACTCGAAATGTTGTACAATAAATAATTTGGAAGTCAACATTATTTTTACTATTTCGGCCTTCTTAATAATTATTGGAATTACACAAATATCTTTTTTATATATACTACAACAAATTCACATTATATTTACTACAATATTTACATTTTTTTGTATTTACTAACTTAAATGTCCTAAGTTTGACAATCTGTGAACTGTCTCTAAAGGGGTCTCAAAGCTACCTTTTGTAATCAAAATAATATGTAGAGCTATACAAAATGAAAAGAAACTAAAAATTACACAACATTCTGAAAAAATCCTAATTAGGGTTTCATTAACAAATATTAAATATTTGTTTTTAGTAATTTAGCGAAACCTGCGTTCTTTATTTGTATTTATGGTCCATATCTGGGCCTGATTTTTAAACTTTTTACAAAATTTCATTTTTTTTTTAATTACAAGTGATTCTGGACTAGTGACTCTGAAATCTAGCTACGGTTTATGCAACACCGCTTATCATGACCCTACTTAGGCTTCAAGTTTATACATTTTTTTTATTTATAAAGTTTTATAACATTTACCTACATACTTGTGTGTGGATTAACTGTTTAAAAGTTGCTATAATTTCATGTTATTCATGAGTGAAAATTCTAGGCAAAAGCACTCTCTATTTCGGCAAATGCATGGTTTTAGTTCTATGATAATATATATAAATGTAAGTACATTTTTTCTTGTACATTAAAGTGAACAATGAATTAATTTCAGTTGAAAGAACGTTTTTTTACAATTTTCATAAATCGTAAAACCTCGTTCCTCATTCTTACAAAAATGGATAGTTATGGTAATAAAACATACTTGTACGTGCATTTTGTTATACGTTCATATTTTAGTATAATTTTTGACATTTTTTCTAAAGACTTCGAATATGGGTGTAATGATTTCTTTAGAATATTTAACTCGTGTAACATTCAACCTATGACGTAATGGTCAGGCACATTCTGGTAACACTGAGCTGAATACGTAATCGAGTTAAGTAGCCATCTCCGTATTCCATATTTAAGGCAAAAAGAAAACATTGCCCAAGTCGAGGCATTGTCTTGGTTCGGCATTTGGGCGCTGATTGTTCGGCAGTTGGCATGATCAGAGTTCATTAATAAATCATTGGAACGATCTCGCACTAATCATTGGCCGCAGCTATCCGCGTTGCGCCACGTACCGGCGGATTATGTAGTTATTATTATTACCTTACCCTATCCGCGGAACACGGTTCGGCGCTCCTAGATATGGATCTGGCGGCCGTGTGGCGCTACTCTGTAAGTGTAAGCTGTAAGCTTCAGCCTTGTGCGGTTCCATTTTCCACAAATTTGCAGACATTAGACATGCAACGTGCATTGTTTAGGGAAAAGGTATCTGCGGAAAATCAATTAGAGAGGTACTTACCCGAATACTTACGAAATACGAGTTTCCTATTTCGATGCTCACAAATACATCGTACTTTATTTACCAGGCGAAGTTATATTTTCATTAGATTTAAGTTTTGTACTGAAATTTCTTGGTGGTAGGTACTGAATTTTATAAAATAAAATAACAACTACGTAGTATTTTTCGTATTAATTTTATTTGAGCAGCGATCGGGTTTCGTCGTAACCGACATCAGTCTGATGTTGATGATAACGAAACTCGGTCGCTGCTCAAATAAAATTTATGTGGAAAAAAACTATGTAGTTGTTTTCAGCAATGTTTTCAGCACGCGGTGGCAAGCATGATCTTTATTATAAGTTTCAGGTGCCTATTCGAACATTTTAAAGTATGTTCACAGTCTATAGGAATAAAACTACATAAATGAAAAAATAATTCAACAAAATGTTTTCGGGATGTTGTGATTTAATATTTTTCTCCTTCTTACGTGATAATTGGTAACGTCATTACGTTCATCCACACACTAGGGTACAACTCACGTTCCTGACGTTTGCCGGGAAACGAACTAAATTCAAACTGAAATAATTCAACAAAATGTTTTCGGGATGTTGTGATTTAATCTTTTTCTCCTTCTTACGTGATAATTGGTAACGTCATTACGTTCATCCACACACTAGGGTACAACTCACGTTCCTGACGTTTGCCGGGAAACGAACTAAATTCAAACTGAAATAAATTTGTTACATTTTATCGAATCTGCTTGGTGATTATCTATAAAGTAGCGTATCTTGGAATGTATTAAATTTTCTTTTGTAATAACTTAATGGAAGACGATTTCCATTGATCACAATTTTAAGATATTATGATTTGTGAAATTTAAAAAAAATATAAAAAAATGTGGGAGCTTAAATTAAAGCAATTAGGAGGTTATTTCATTCCAAGTAACTTTTTTTAAAAACATTTATTAAATTTTTTTCGACAACTTGAGTGAGAAATCGCTCACTCCTTTCAAGAACGTCACAAAACAAAAATCGTCAATTTTCAGTTGTGCATGTTTTCGGAATGCTCAGAAAATGTACTATATCCCAGCAAAAGAGGCATATTTTTAACTTAATATTTACCCGCTACAGGGCAGAAAATTTTGTTTTTGCATTTTGAAGAAAAGGTATTGTTTAATTATTTTTTCAAATATACTAAATATTTTTCAAATGGAGAAAAAACCTTCAGGTTTTACCTAAAAAGATCTGTTGAACATCAAAAACTTCAATAAGTGGCTTGATATATATTTTTAATACATTGTGTTATATTTTTAATCTTTAAAAACGTTCTCCTGAAAAATCAAGTTTTTTGATTTATGACGTTCTTGAAAAGAGTGAGCGAAATGTGATTCATATTTTAGTCATGTATAAGCGAAATAAGTAGATAAACATTAAGTTTCTCTTATAAAAACACGATCAGGAGTTCTGAAAAAATATGAAAATTGAAAAAAACTAGGTACCTTGGCATTGTCTCTAAAGCTATTGTAGTTTTTGAACACTATTATTTTATCGTCTCTTCAACAAAAAGGGGAGGAAATAAGCGAGGACATCTCGACTGCACATCCTTCCACACTAGGAGATTCATTATATCAGTGTGTGACGACGTATTACACGAGAATATAATCTGACAACTTGTTCACCAGGAGTCCCGGAACTCAGTAGATGAATCATTGGTGCTGGCTGGTGTATGCATAAACTCCTACTGTCCATTCGCTTGTCCATTCCCACGAGCTTGTTATGCTAAAAAAATGGATGCAAAAAATTGTATTTTGATTTTATATTGGATACATATTTTTTTCGCAGGCTTAAATAGCTCGTTGTTTAAATATGTAACAAGATGTGGATAAATGCGGTTAAACCAAAAATCGCCGACTCGAAGGATCACGTGATCACATCCCCACTCAATTTATATAACAATAGGATATTTTAGAAAGTCTGGAGCAACGTTTTTAATACTATAAACTTAGTTTTAACTTATTCCAATGATGTTTCTTTAAAAATAAATGCATTAAAAATTCTTTTCATCATATTTTAAACGCCTCGCTATCGGTTTCCATGTTAATTAGGTCAAACACTCGTCATTTTTCCAGTCCAGATTCTTATTAAATTATTATTTTATTTTTATTCCTTTCGAACATCGAACATGAGCATTCAAAATATGAAAATCGGATATAGAGAATATTTTACCTCGCTGAAGACAATTTTTCATGAAAATATCAAAACATAAAAGCATCACTCCAAAACATAATTTACTACTACTCCCAAAAGCTCAACAGTCTTTTCGGAATGGCTGGCTTTATGAAGAAAGGAACCAGTCCACATTCAACCCTGGGATTTGAAGGGTTTGAAGTTTTGAACGCATTGAGATTTCATTGATAAAAAAGCTTAAATTGGACTTTGCATATTTCCAATATGAAAAGTACGAAAAAATCTCATACTAAACTAAACTAGTTTGTTATTCTAATTTGTGGACGAGTTTTTTCTGCATGTAATCCGTAGGATCGTGAAAATATTGAAACTTTAAAATCATATTTTAAATGCGTTACCAAAAATAAACATGGTCATATTTTATTTTGTTTTTTTTTTTTTAAAGTAGAAAGACCACTCGACATTTGTGAATGGAACCTAGCCAAACATACTACAATACCATACCACACAGTTTATCCCTCATAAACCTGAGAGAAAATAATAATCGGACCATTTTATCGATACAAATTTAAATTAAGATATATCAAATCATATATAATAGGTAAGGTTACAAATTGAAATGTAGGTATTGATAAAAAATAATGCCACATATGAAAATAGTTGTGAAATTTATGAAAAATCCTGAAAAGTCAAAATAAGTAAAAATCTCATATCTCTCTTCAAAAAAGCAGAAAGCACGTTGTAAACCGGACACCGGTTAACTCTGTATGTATAGGGTGAATATTTTGTTATGTACGAGTGCTAATGAGTCATGACTAAGCTACTTACATAAAATGAAATAAAAATTAAGTTGACTAAGTTAGCTTAGCATCCTTAGGGATGCAATACTTTAGAATATGTGCACTAGTGCACTTATAGCTCACTCCTTTCAAGAACGTCATAAATCAAAAAACTAGATTTTTCAGGAGAACGTTTTTTAAGTTTAAAAATATAATACAATGTATTAAAAATAAATATCAAGCAACTTACTGAACTTTTTACTGTGCAACAGATCTTTTTAAGTAAAACCTGAAGGTTTTTTCTACATTTGAAAGCTATTTAGTTTATTTTAAAAAAAAGTTAAACAATACCTTTTCTTCAAAATGCAATAAAAACACTTTCGGCCCTGTAGCGGGTAAATATTAAGTTAAAATTATGCCGCTTTTGCTGGGATATAGTACATTTTCTGGGCATTCCGAAAACATGCACAACTGAAAATTGAAGATTTTTTATTTATGACGTTCTTGAAAGGAGTGAGCGTTATGTTTATGATGTATCCGATATAGACACAGGTATTGTTTTACTATAATGTAAAATATTGTGCTTGTATGACGTCGCCCAGCCACTAAGGGTTAGTGCAGCGTAGAGGCAGACCGATACGTCAGCACCAGGGTCACGTGGAGGGGATTCTGCTAGCGTAAATTCCGAAGGATTCGGCATTTTTGTATCCCCACAAATAACACGTATAAAAGTCTAAACAATAGACGTTCCGAAACAGTTGATCCAACGACGAACGAGCACACCACATTACGTATACGAACGGACACTGGTAGTCAGGAAATAAAGTGCTACTTCGTGTCGTATTTTCGAAGCTAGGGCTAATTTGTTTCATTAAAACTAAAATGTTTATAACCAGTGTTAGTTTGGAAATGTGATGGATACTAAAGTTTGGTAGTAAAGTGATCAAAGTGTTTCAAATCTTGAACGCATTAGTGATTTCTTCAACAAATGGTGCAAATTTGTGATTAAGTTCCTATATAATAAGAAATCTTAATAAGTAAGTAGTTTTGGAATTAAAAACAAATATTACTACGTAGTTCCTGACAACGTGCAAACTTGAATCTTGCTTTTGGTAAAAAATTAATAAATAAATAATGTAGTTAAAAAAAAATTATCGGTAAAAAAATTGCGATAAAAATATAAACCATTACTTTTATTTTCTATAAACACGGGATAAAATATCAATCGATGTTATTAAATAACTTGTTGACATTACGATAGAAGTCTTGTAAATATTTATTATAAATATTATATATAGTATTGAAAATAAAGGCATTGCTTATTAAGTCTATTTTATTTTATTTTATTATATTTATAAATTTAACCAAACAGTTTCATCAAGTTATACACATATACCAGTATAACAAAAGTACTTGTAATGTTTAGATTCCACATTTGTAAAAATTCCTGGATGAAGGGGTAGGAGGGAGAAAAGGGGGGAAAAGAGAAAGATTAAAGCTCAAGTCAAAGACAAATTGCACGAAACGAAGGACGCAATACGTATCAATGTCGACTTACGATGTTGAATGATCTCAGCGCTGATAATATCAAGATGAACATATCAAAATCCCCATATTCATCGTTAACCAATTTTGATGAACAATAGAGGATTTTTTTTAGAGTACCTACCTATGTTCTACTCGTGGGAAACGCTAAGGTGTCACTAACCTTGATGAACTACCAACAGCTATTTGGTACTCAGTTTGTATTTCTTCTTTTTCTAACCCTTGTCCGCACCCAAAGGTGCATAAGGCACTGCGTCGTATTGACGCAGTGTTATTTTTATTGTTACTTACATAGAGCCAAACTGATCAATTCTGCGCTTCAGGGACTAGACTTCAGGGATTAAATAAATATTGGAGTGTAAAATTACTAATATTTATTTTCAACTCAACCCCTCCATGGGAATCGAACCCGGGACCTCCAGCACGGTAGCTAATCATTATATGGAGTTAATATTGTATTTAGGTTCATTATAAATTATATTTTAAATATTTGTAATATACACTGAACTTAGGAGTGGGTAGGTACTTGGTACAGACATAATAATGTAATTAAGTAGAAGAGACAAGGTTTCATTGTTCCGTTGTGGAGTTTTTGAGATTAATATCTAAATACTATAAAAATATATCCTCTTTCCGTCACGTTGCTATCGCGTTAAGTCATTACGTGTATTCTGTTTTACTCGACAAGGTTAATTATAATTAATTCAGTCGTAATAGTTACATAAAGCGCGTAACTCAACATAAACACAATTATGTAGATCGAATAATGGACACATTCTTGAAATAAGTTTAAAAATAAAGATTAAGGTTATGAGACATAAACGAACTCCCTAAACGACAAACGATGTGATATCATAATTGGTTTCATGTTTTTTTCCGTCAAATTTGGTGAGGAAACCAAAAAGGTATATATATCTTGAATGCTATTTATCAATAGCATTAAAGAACTTTGATAAAAGTTATAGGTTTTTTTCGCTCGATATTTTGGATTTGCTTACGTTACAAGTTACAAATAGACCGTAAATAATTAATGGAATGTTTTTAAATACTGTCTGTATTGGCGGAAATGGAGTGACGATAATTTACTCGAGAAAATTATTATAAAAATTATATTAGTGTAGAAAAGGGAATGATGGTGTAAATGTTTTAAATGGACATAAATTTACCTTAAATTTTGAAACACTTTAGAGAATATTAATATTTAAAAAATATATTTAAAGAACACACCCAGATTACAATCTGTCAAGTTTTCATGTTGTTTCAGCTGGTTGGTCTTGGTCATAGTAACGTTTTAGTTTTAGTTTTAAAAGTAGTAAGTATTTTTTCAGGATTAAAATTAATAGATTTTCAATGTCATATTTAAATTCATGTAGTATATTTTAACTGTGAAACTTTTTTGGCCGCCTCTATAGTGCAGTGGTTAGAGTGTTTTAACTACTGTCGTAGATATCCCGGATTCAAATCCGAATGTAAGAGTATTTTAACTCTACTACTTATACTGAACTTTATATGTACACATTGGAGTATAGAATACTGCTCAAATTGATGCAATGTTCATATGATCGTTTATTGTATGAATTTCGTTTATTATATCAAAGTATAAAATAACATGTAAATAAATAATAATTTTAATATAATTCTAAACTTTTATTTCTAGCGATTTTGCCGATCCATATTGGAAGTTAATGACACTGATTTTTTATTTCCATTTAATCGAATAAAAATAAAATAAAAGTTACTCGAACTATATTGAGAATGCGTTATCATTTCATTATAATTTCAGCCAAGCAATGCTTAATTTTTTTAGCATAAAATGAATTATCCTGTTTTGTCACTTACGTAATATCAATAAGGGGGATACAAGCAACCGTTTTCTACGAATTAAGAACATTTCTTTTAAAGAGAATACAGGGTGTCGCTATTCAATAATGCTACTTTGTAAAGTGTCCTATATTACCAAAATATTTTATGTTACTGCATGAAATAATTACTAAATATTTATCCATGGTGAATACATTCCAGACAGAAGCGTGCAAAGACCGTTAAAAAATATACTTTTCAATATATATAAATATTAATAAACAAGTGTATTTTACACTGTTCTGTATACAATTTACATGCTTTTGTGATTTTTTATTTTTATTTCAATCGTACTAACAATATAAAGCATGTTATTTGGGCTGTGCAATACATGTAAAATTACATAAAGAAAGCCAGTCCAAAACAAAACTATCTGTATTAGTATGTTTTACTGATTCTATGTATAAATTTTTAAACTGACTTTTAAACACCCTATAACTATAGATCACCCAATTATGTTGTAGTCTATGATTCCTTTTTATGGATATTTGCATATAAAATAATAAGTGTAAAGAATGGGCTTCTCAAATAATATTATATACAACAATGAATGCGAGTCAGTGACTAGCGCTAACCAGTTAATCAAATATTTTATTACCGTCGATAAATTGTACCCATATGTTTCCACGTTTATCCGCAAATCTCTGTCGTATCTCTACAGATCAGCTCATTGTTCCCGCGTATGCTAGTAACATTTCCATGAAAATACTCATTAATAACGCGGTAATTTGTTATATCCACATTGTTCAACTAAAAATTCTGGTAGATGATAACATTTGATAGTTTAACGGTTCATATATTTATGACAAGGTAATGGTTGAATGGAAAGCGCCTCGTTGAATCAAGAGATAATGGAATGCAATGGAGCCTTCAAGTTTGTATTTTCCCACAGCCTCTGGAAGTATGGGTGTGCTGCCGCTAGCCCTGGTGCTGGGTATGTCCCTAGCAGCGTCCGCGCAAGCTCCCCCTAAGGCCGCTGCGGACGACGGAGACTTCAATAATGTTAACACCGACGGATCCTTCGATTTCGGGTACACACCTTCATTTTATAATATAGTTAAAATATATACGTGATTAGATTCTGAACCATTTTCTTTGGTATTTTATATTACATTTTTTTTCTTTATTTTAAATTCTTTTGCATTACATAGCATAAATTCAATTATAAAAAAAATATTAATAAAATATAAAAATGAATACAAAAAAGATTCCACAAAGGCATGGCCTGTGTGTGCGTATACAAAATAAATAGTCACAGTACAGGGTATAAGGGTATGGGTTTCTAAGGATTCTAACGTAATACAAAAATACAATTTTTGTATTACGTTTGTTACAGCCAATAACCCATATGTAGGAATGCGTTACTACTAAAATCCGAATTGCGTTCCAATCCGTTGTCAATAGTGACAATTGGATGTATCGAAAAGTTTTTTTTAAACATCTACATTGAATATGGAAAAATTGATAATTTTTGTTACAGTAGGTTAGATTATAAGATTGGTAAGGTTGGTGCTTTTAAATATGTATTACTTATTCAAATGTGTCGATTGAAATCAGAATCAAGTTAAAACTAGTTTTTTTATTATTAATATTGCTACAGACAGGCGTCGTGGTAGACGCTCGACTGCGAACCTGGCGTCGCGGGTTTTATTCACGCCAATTGCAAAATAAATTCAAGAAAGATTTATTTTTAATTGGGCTGAGTATTTGTGTTGTGTTGTTATATTTTCACATCTACTTTCCCCATCCTTATTACCTACCTGCAGATAAACCTCTAAAAAAAGGCTTTAAGGGTTGTGCCTATTTTAAAAAAAAAAAATTGCCTGTTGAGATTTTAAAAAACCTTAATCACTCGGATTCGTGTTTAATAGTAACATGTTCCGGTTCGGAAATTTAAAAAAAAAAATTAAATTTGCGTTGAAAAATTTAATTGCTGTGCTTAAAATAATAAAATGACAATCCTTTAGTTTGTTAATAATAAGGGCATATGATTGTTTTTGTTTTATTGTAACAGGTATAATAACAAAGACCGCGGCGCGTCCTACCACCTCGCGCAAGGAGACCGAGCTGGCGTCGTGAGGGGAAGGTTTGGTTCCAGAGACCCTACAGATGCCGTCATCAAGGAAACTATCTATACTGCTGGACCAAGAGGGTAAACCATACACATACATATATATATACATATAAATATATATATATATATATATATATATATATATATATATATATATATATATATATATATATATATATATATATATATATATATATATATATATATATATATATATATATATATATATATATATAAATATATATATATACACATATACATATATATATATATATATATATATATATATATATATATATATATATATATATATATATATATATATATATATATATATATATATATATATATATATATATATATATATATATATATATATATATACATATTTATAAATATATAAATAATCAATAGGTATCTTTTCAATTTGTTTCGTGTCTGGAGATTTGGTTAGATTTATTTTGCAATTAAAAGTTTCAAGTTGATTTATCTCTGGTGATAGTTTTATTTTTAGGGTTACGTATTTAAAAATTACCGATAAATTAACTATTTAAAAATTCATATTTCAATTAATTGACGAATTGACTATTTAAAAAAACATCTGTAATCAATTCACTATTTAATGTATTGGTAGAAATACGTTTTATTTAATCAATTCATAGCCAAATCTATCTTGTTCCTTAAGCTAATTTCTTTCATATTTTTTTAAATGTAAAAATAGATTTCGCGCCCGAGGACCACACATTCACCGAAAGATGGACTTGGACCAGAGGCCTAGGGGGCCGATAGGAAACAAGGACGATCCTTATTTCGATCCTAATGAGGATCCGAGCTATTCCTTCGGATTCAAGACGTCAACATACGAAAAACAAGAAGATGCAAACAGACGGGGAGATGTTACAGGTGCAAATACATACAATACAATATGAGATATTTAGTACAGAAAAAAATCACGGACAGTCTTCTTAGATTCGTCCACCTCCGTAGTGTAATGGTCGGCACGCTCGGCTATCGTTCTGGAAGTCGATTCCTAGGGATATATTTATTTATTAAATATTACCTTGGACTGGTACCTGAAGCGGAGGGCTGATCACCTTTTCTTCATGTGTTAACGATCAAGATAAAACTGCGTTTATGTTTTGCAGTGCCTTATGCACCATTGGGGTGCGGATAAGGGTTTGAAGTCTTCTTAGAAACGAACAAATATCAAATATTACACATTTTCTAATAAACATTACAATTTAGTCAAATCGGTGAGATACATGCGAATGTTTTTTTTTCGGTACAAAATCGTTAATCAATCGTGACATATTTTTAGGAAGATACTCTTTTGTGGATGATATTGGAGAAAGACACAACGTAGAATACATCGCGGGTAAAGACACCGGTTTCCACGTTAAAACAGCTTTCCCAGATTCCAATCCCGGATCTATTGGACCGCTTTTTTATAACGGACCTTTAGTAAGGGGAGAAAAAAAACAAAGAGGACACACGTCAGTACAGAGAGGTCTGGATGGATCTTACAGGTATGATTTATTTGTATTATAGTTCTAGGGACACCCGTATATTTATTATTATACAAAGTGTATGATTATTAAAACGTAAAACGATATTTTATCATTTATCACTCCACAGTAGATTTTTTTTAAAAATTAAATCGTATGTGAAATATCCGAACAGAGAAAGTACAGAATTAATTTTATTTTCAAATTTTCGAAATGAAACTTCTTAGGCTTCTTAACGATTCGATAATTGGACGAGAATTGATAGTAAAATTTCAAGGACACGTCACGTTTATTTGGCACATTTCGTTACAGGAGAGAAAAGAAAGATATAAAAAGGAGAGAATGAGAAAAAGACATACACATTCGTATACATAATAGATTTATTTTTTCGATTATTCGAGTTGTTTGGGATAAATTATGGTGAGCTTTGAAGTAATATAATAAATACAAAATAAATGTCATAATTTTAGATTCATTTCTGCGGGTCCAGACCAGAGAAGGACAGAGAGTAGTGATGCGAGTGGGAACGTGAGAGGATCATACAGTTTTCTCGATGACAAAGGAGTTCAGAGGTGTGGTTGAAATTATTATAATTACTCTACTCGTAATGGAGTTATATCATAAATGATTAATTAATATGTATGTTTTTCAGAACTGTCCATTATATTGCCGGGCCCGGTATCGGTTACAGGGTGATTAAGAATAGTAAAGATCCTTTCATACCTTCATTTTTCCCAGTTTTGCCAGATTACAGAGATCCGACACTTAACAAGCCCTTCCCTCCCACGGATGCATTCGTGCCGAGCGACAGAGACGATGATATTTTTGGAAGGCCAGAAGGGTCGGCAGCGTCGGGCCACGTAAAACCTCCAAAAAATAATCGAAAACCGGTTCCTCCGTCTAGTGGAGGTGATGGTGACGGAGACGATTTGTTTAACAATAAACCACAATTCGGATCAGGAAGCCAAGAGGGAACAGGTTTCGGATCCGATTCTAAGAAACCAGGATCCAGGCCTACCACGTCCGGAGAGTCAGGCTTCGGAGGACAGAGCGGAGAAAGACCCAGCAGCTCTGGCGGAAATGAAAACGGTGACGGGGACGAAGATGACTTTTTTGGAAAACCAAACAAAATACCGACGGACAGCAATAAACCGGTCAGTGGAAGTTCGGAAAATGTGAAACCGGATTATTCCGGAAGCGATAAACCTATACCAATTTCGGGGGATGATGATGATGATATTTTTGGTGCACCCAAGCCGATAGGACCGACTGGCGGTAGTAGACCGGATAAGCGCCCCGGAAGTGACGGAAGACCGGGCCGACCGGTAGGTAGCTCCGAATCTAGCGGCCATGCAGAGGGCTCGAACGGTTTCAGACCTACCGCGAGACCCGGAGGAAGGCCCAGTGGGCGACCCGGAGGACGACCCGGAGGACGACCCGGAAGCCGGCCAGGCGGAAGGCCCGGCGGAAGGCCAGGAGGGAGACCGGGCGGAAGGCCCGCAGGAGATAGGCCGTTTACGAGGCCGACAAGTAGGCCGAGCGGATCGAGTAACGAGTATGAAAACAGGCCGGTTGCGGGGTCCAGTGATGACGATGACGATATATTTGGAGCGGCTAAGCCCAAACCCGATACCTCTGGAAACGGATTCAAACCGGGAGGCAAACCAAATGGGAAGCCGGGAAGACCGGGTATTATTACAAGACCCAGCGATATTGACAAAGATAAAAGACCAAATAGTGGTGAATATAAACCAGATGGAGGAGTTTCATTTATTAATGTAGATGATGAAGATATATTTGGAGCGAGTCAATCTGGAGGAAATTTCCCTAACAAGCCTGTAAAAGGAGAAGGTAGTATATTATAATATTTACCATATGCATTCGTATTTAAAAGAACCCAAAATGTCAATAGAATTGATAGTAAATAAACTTGCATAAATGTTTATTTTATGGTTTCAAACCATTCAAAAATATTAAAAGGTTTGAAACCATAATAAATATTGTTCTAACTTATTAAAAATTGAGTTGAATTTAAAGAGTAATCTAACGAAATGCTTATAAAAAGAATAACCAAAAAGTACTATATGTTCGAAACATTCTTTGTTTGCTGCCGTGCAACAACTACGCGAGCTAACACTAACACAGTGTTTTATTTTAATTTTATGACAATGCCTTTTTTCAACTCTGATCAAATGAATATTTGCCATTTCAGGGTCAAAACCGGGTTCTTCTAGCGAATCAGGATTTTCAAGACCAGGTGGTGGATATGACCAAGAAAGTGGAAAAGATAGACCGATTATCGTGGATGAGACGGGTCCCAGTGGACTAGAATCTCCATCAGGGGGATCAGCAAAACCTATCGGACCACCACCTTCGGGAGGGTTTATAGATGAAGATCATAATGGTGATATAAATAAACACAACGGAATATATTCTCAGCCCGGAGGAGATACAGAAATTACATTCGGAGGTTCTGGAGATAAAAACTTGGGTGGAACCATTTTCACTAATTTAGGCGAAGAATCCATTCATTTTCCACCCGGAAAATCTGTGAGAGCGCATGTTCAATCTATCGACATTATTCCTTTCGGAACTAAAGTACCATCACCGGGAGAAGCCATCGATGAAGAATTAAAAAAACACGGTAGTCGGTAGTTAAAGGACTAGATAGGAATAACTAGAAGGAAAGTATTTTCTACTTTATCACTGTCCCGATAAAGTTATTTCAAAAGGTCCGCAATTTATTTTATTTCAATATACATTCTACATTATATTTTGAAGATAATTTATTGTCCTATTTATTTTCCAGTGAACTGATGTTTAGTTTGTTCAAATTATGTTAGGTAAAAGAATGAATCGTAATTGTATTATGTTCCAAATAATAAATAAAAAATACTTAAAAGAAACATGAAAACTGTTTATTTACTATTAACTGTTTATTTAGCAACATAAGTAACCGGAGTTATGCACCTGAAACGGTTAATTTTTATTCAATCCAAAAAAAAGGTCACCAATCTGCACCTCGTGAGAAAAACCCCTGACATAAAACATTACTAAAAAGAGCTCGATGGCAGTATGCAGTGTCCCCACTCGAGCCTCGGTTGACATCTTCAAAGACATTTCAAATAATATTATTTTAATAAAAAAAAAGTTTACATTCGTTGAGGCGAAGATATTTCACAGGACTGAATATTTTTCTTCAGAGAAGAAATTTACACTCTTACATTTTCATATTTTCAGGCATAAACAATAAACCTATCTATCGGGAGTTTTTCTGGGTTTCGAGACTACACTGGGAATAAAAATGACATATCGGGGACAAATGGTGGAGAATTATCTTGGTAGAGATTATCACCAGTTCTGAGGTAGCTAACTAGTTAATACATCTGCTGACACCGACACTCTGTATAACATATCCTGGGTGAAAATATCGGTCAGTGGGTAAAAGATAAATGAAACTAAAGCTTCATTAAGAGGTATTTATTTAATAGCATTCAAACACATTTCCCTCGAGTGCTGAAATCAGCATCCTTCATAGTACATATAATAAAACTAATTATTTACGATGAACAGGGCCCCGGTAATTCAGATATGATGATCAATTCTACAAAATCCAAATATTCAATTTTTTTATGTGAAGCCGTATTGCATAAACATATTACAAGTACCTTTTACATCTTTTGTTTTAAAATTAAACTCAAATGCAATTCTTAAAACATGATTGCAAAATAAAATTTTAATTTGTATATTTACTTTAAAAATCCTATTAATTAAAAAGTGGATAGACAAAAATATTATTTATAATTCGATTAACATTTTACAAAGAACACAAGAAAAACAGTCATAGTCAGTCCTGTCAGTAAAAATAACACAAGCGATGTCTATTCACAATTAAATAATCCGGAAATATGCCGGGAAATTGCGACATCAATTGTGAGGCCCTTAACAAAATAATATTTCATTTAAACTATTTTGAAAACTGTATTATGTATTACATTTTATGTTAGTCAATGCAAATTTACAATATAAACATGGTGTTTAAGAACATCTTATAAACAATGTACAATATCAATCATAGCAATCCTATCATTAAAAACTATAAAACAACCCAAATATGTTAAATCATCGGTGTTCATGGATACAAAATCTCATACTAAATGAAGATGAAGAAAAATTGTTATTTAGGTATGTATTAAGCTTACATGCTAAAACCAATAGGTAGGTTTAATAAGTAGTTTGCAAGTACAGAAATGTTTACATTTATATGAAAAATAGTTAGTAAGAAGAATTATAATCTTACTGAATAATGGAAGAAAGGAATAGCAGATCTTTTAGGATATACAGTATAGGTATTATTACATCAGTGCAAGTAGATAACAGTGTATGAAAAACAAGAAAATTAGTAAAAATCAACTCATTACAATACTTGAGAGATAAACAATAACCACTGCCACACATAAACTAACTTAATTATTAGAAAAAAGATGAATAGTTTTTTTTTCACAAACAAATTTCATAAAATCACTTGAGAAGATATATAAAAAATATTCAATTTCATTGAATATTTTTGGCATGGTCACAATTTTTAAAACACCCTGTAGAAATATGTTACTTTTATTGAACCAAATCAACTAGGAAAAGGTAAAAGGATATTACAGCCAAATTATACATAACCAACATTATACAGATGACATTTTTATCATTACAGCGAAACCTCTATCTATCGTTTTTAAAGGGACCTATTAAAATAAACTTTGAATGCGGGATTAAGAGGTCAATACGCAAATAGATACGACCGAGTAAAGATACCGTCCTCCCAATCTGCATAACCATTCGTAGGCTAAAATTCTAAGAAGAATACATGTTTCAGATGCAAATGTATTTATTGAAAAAAAATGCAAACCTGAATTTAAAAAAGTACTTTTGTTTTTTTAAATGTTTTATTTTCTTAAGTCAAAAGTATATTCTCGGCTTTGCAAATAGTATTTTTTTCAGTATCGGTTATTGAATGTGCGTTGTTGAAAGTTTTCTTTCAAAGAGTGTGCACGCTTCTGGAAATGCAGGTACAGGCAGTGGCTCCTTTTCATCAATATCGACCTCTCCTGCTGTCGGTTACACAAGCTTTCGATAGTTTCTATTCCATAAGTTGCCGTTGAATGTAAGAAAATTTAAAAGAATGTGAAAAAAACAGACAAAATGTATCAAATATGCAGCTAAATTTGAACGATAAATGCGGTAAATGGTGATACAGAAACGATGGATGCGGTTTAGTCAAGTATTAAATTAATTCGGGATAGAAGAAATAAACGACACATCCGGGAAAACGATTATTCGAGGAACGATAGATAGAGGTTTCACTGTATTTAGTTTTCTAAAGGAGTGAGCAATTTTTAGAGACTTGTGGGCAGACAGGGAAGAAGGTAGTAACCATGAATCACAATGACCAGATAATAGACCCGTGTGGCGTCAGTCCTCCGCCCCCCTGCATCACAGTGAGTGTCTTATGAATGGAATGAAAGTTCATGATTGTAAAATAATAATTAATATGCTGCGCTTATTAATACAATTCTTTGTTATCTCCCATAAATTACAAAAATGTGACTTATACCCTTTTGTCTTTTAACAGTTGAAATTAAAATATGCCACATTAAACATTAAAAACTAATAACATTCATAATTTGCACAATTTGACACAAAGAACTTACAGAAATAGGTGTAAATAGTTTTTATCTCATAAAACAACCATATTGAATATTTTTTACAACTATGTAACAATGGGTTATAATTTTTTTTTTCTTTAAGTCATTATAATGATAAGACATCTAGGAAAATAATAACATTTCAAAGCGGCACAACATTGCCATACAACACCTTGAGCCCCAAAGAGCATGAACTAAGTATTTGAGAAGGGAATGCATTTTTTGCATTAAACTCAGATTTTTGCAATAAAGTTGGGATAAAAAAACTCTAAAAAAATTGTCAATATCATCGCTACATGCGTGTTGCTAGAGACTTGGCAGTACTCTCCCAAATACATCGAATGTGATCTAACTTAGCATTAGGATTCGGTACAGCGGAAGAGATTTGACATTTGTCACTTTAATACATTTGTTAGCAAATGTGTATTGAAAATAACACAACTAAAATAATTACTGAAACAATGAAGTAATTTCCATGTATAAACATAATTTTCAAGTATTCCTGGTCACTGTTAATCATTGATGAAATGTTTTCTAGGGTATCTCGTAAATAAAAAAAAAACAAGTTAACAATTCTCATGGATATAATTAATAAATAAATCATTTTCATATTTCATAGCTCTAGTTAATAACTTTTTTAGGCTTTTGGTAGGAAATAATTCCCAAAATGATCAACATGCAAAAATACCAACATATTTTAATAGATATTGAAATTTTAATATGAAATTAATCCCATTACTCTTAATTTATAATAGATTTTTCCAAGTCAAAATTCACATATAGATTATAAGCAGTACAATTTTCAAGGCAGGAAGAATTTTAGAAGTTTTACATAGAGGTAATTAATTTTAGGTACTACGAGATACATAATATTTGATATTATACATACAATAAGATTAGATGTCATAAAATAAAAAAAAATAATAAAAAAATCACAAATAAAGAAGACCTTTTAGGCATAATGGACTATGTATTATGTGTACAATTAGTCACAGGTTTAACAAATATATTCTAATTACCTAAAAAAGCAGTGTTGTTTATTTGATAAAATAATAATAAAAAAGAAATTTTTAATAATAATAGAATTTTAGTTATATGTAATACATTTAAATGAAATAAATAATTAAATAAAAGTTTCTATTCTTATCGGTGAAATGAGATTCTAAACAACCGAAAATTGTTTCTCCAAAATGAGAATTATTTTTAAGATAGGATGTAAATCAATATGCTCAGTGGCTTTCCACTCTCAGAAATGTAGTCACTGTATGTTTATATATGTATATATATATTTATAAACCATACATATACACATATGAATAATAAACTGTGTTTAAAATCATAGAGTGTTCATCACTCTTATTATTAGTTTCTTTAAAAAAATAATAATTTAAGATGTGGTATGACAAATATTAATGTGAATAAATTTAACTGCGCTTATCGAACCCTTTACATTGAGTTATTGCATTTAAATTAAAGGCTCGAATCACAATCGAAAGCATAAACCATTTTCCCAATTTTGTGCATGGCTTACTAGATCTAAAAATTTAATCTAATTCACTACAGAAGGCAATATCTTAGATAATATGGCGAAAAATTGTGCGTGGCTTGTGCCTTAAAGAGTTTATATTTATTTACAATATATTTACATATATTTAATTTATAATTGATATTAATATTGTTTTATTAACTGTTGAGATTGACTAGGCACACAAAAAATCTTTAAAAAAAATCAATTATCAATGTGGTAAGTCAGTTAAAAAACAATCAAAATTTCATTAAATAATCTAGTGATTTAGTTTTGCAAACCTTTATTTTGTTCAAGATATTTATTTACATGTTTTAATTTTTTATTATTATGTAAAACAGTACGATAAATTTGAGTGGGATATAATAACATAATCGCATACAACCTTGACTATATCATATTGATAGAAGCAAAAAAAATACATTAGCAAATGTTTATTGGGAATACTAAATATGTGTTATTAATATAAATTGAAAATACATATAGTTTGAACAAAATTTTACTAACTTGCAGATATCTATACAATTAAACAATTATAAATAGAAAAAAATACCGCTTGAAAGTAGAATGGATAAGTGTTTATTTTATTTAAGAAATTCAGATATATGATGATAATTGGAAATCATTTTTCATCATCAAAAACTATGTAGTAAATAATCCTTTTTTCAAAAAAATACTTAAATTACTTCTGATTTCATTGAAATTTATAAAAGATTAATGAAATAGCTAAATAATTCATATTTCACTTGCTATATTATTCATATTTAGAAATTTGTATAGACTATATCTTTAAGTACATTATTTATATATTTAAAGTGGAAACCTACCTGAAAAGAGAGTATTTTAAGCTGAATTTATGATTAGTTTTTTGGCATCTTATTTGTAAATTTTTCTTTGCAGGAAGAAAGTATAACCTATAACTGTAGGAGGCTTCATTGGAATAAAAAACTAAGTAATTTTTGCCAAGAAAAATCCAGATAATATATTTTTATATTGGTTTTCAGACTTAACCACAGTATGTTAACAATAACACTTTTTTCAAATTTGAGAATATCAGACTTTATGATAATTTTTTTAAATGTATCCACTAATGAATTTATTCATTTTCCAAGTCATTCAATATGCATATTTCTATAAAACAACATAAATATATATGATACAAAAATAATGTCTTCTTTTTAGTAGAAGGCTGTACATATAAACATTTCAAAAACATCAAAGATGAACAAAGTAAAAACCGAAGATTAGTAAAAAAATTATAAATCCAAATAAGTATGTAACTAGTTTTAATATATTATTTAACAAATCATTGAAATATTATCGAAGTCTTATGTTTTATCAAAATGCTTTGCTTATGTATAGAGTAGTGTAAATTGTTTACAAATAGCGAAGAATTTAAATATATTTTGAGATGGAAAATCTAATTTAAGAATTCTAAAAGAAGATTCTAAAAGAAGTGCTAAAAATGATTTATTAACAGTGCTTTCGGTAGAACTAGAGGACCCAATGGCATTTCAACTCTAGATGAATATTTGCATCGAGGTATACACATATAATGTGTAAAAACCCCGGATCACTAAACTCATACAAAAATACAGACACATCTATCTTCGTTTATAAATGCAGTGCTTAAAACAAGATTTAAGCAGCCTGTATTCTTCTGACTTATCCTGAATTGACACGCCAGTGCCCGTGATGCAGTCTATTTTGTATGCAACATGATTACTGAGATTTTTTGCTCAATAGCCAAACTCACATAGTGATAAAATGATGTAAAAATTAGTGATCTAGGGTTAAATATTATTATGTAAATATTAGAACAAAAACGAATATTTATAATTTTGACTAGGCTGATATAATATAAAATTACATGTGTATAATTTTTCTTATTGAGCAATATTTAAGTATAAGTATCCATAAATGATGTTTCGACAATTAATGTTTGTGCGGGTCATTACATATTCAATGACCATTGTTTACGTAACACGTGATACAATTGGATCTAGAAATAGTGTCGAAGTAATGCATTAGTAGGATTACTATAATTCGAGATATGGATGTCGGTGTCATCAATCATAGACAAGGAGAACATAATGTTTCAAATAAATATTAAAGACTTACTGCAAATGTTTTAACACACTTACAATCCATTTATTAACAGGCACACATACAAATGTCCCTATAAATATGAAGAAAAAAAAGCATCGCTTAACATTCCCATTAATGTCTCATAATTGTTATTCTTTTAAAACAACAAATGTTTTTGTCGGCCAGTAATCCAATAATCCAAAATCATCTAGGCTTCATCACAAGAGAAAGTGAAAGATTACAATTTAATCATCACCTGTAATTGATCAATTCTATCAATTCACTTTTTCTGTGATGTTCAACAATACAGTGAAATGAATTTTCGGATTCAATCATTATAATTCAACGGTTGATTTATAAACCTTTGGTAAAAATAAGAAAATAATTAAATCCATAGGTACAGATAATTAATTTATACTCCTGTAAAGTGAGCCCAAATGTACGACAGTTTATGGATTAAGCCAACGTTTATTATTTTTAATATTAAAAATCAAACTCCAAAAGTTTGAAAAGTAACTTTATAGTCAAATATTGAGTTGAGGCACGTATTATGTAGTGGAACTTTTTACTTTCTTACTACTGTCTATGAATGATTTTAACATTGCTAAGGGAGATTTTTTCTTGTCAGTCAAATCATCAATTTCACCGAGTTTACCAGTATACGAAGGAGGAAGATGTATCTGCAGCGGATCACGAAGACTTCTTAAATCCGTTTCCACCTTGTTTATCTGGAGAAAGAAACAATGTGTTCAATTATTGACAGGTTTATTTCCATTACATTTTTCCGATCTCTGATTATCCCCTTAATGAGTTGATATAACTTGATATTTAATTGGATCTGAGTCATGAATGTAAGCTAAAAAACGTCTCGATAAAATAAATAAATAAATATATTAGAATTTAAGAAATAAAGTCACCTTCCAGTTCTCAACCATTTTAATAACCTTGTGACAAAATTCTTGTTTGTGTTAGTAACTTGTCACAATATAATTGTAATAATATGGTTGAGTGAATTGATACTACACTCGTTTATAAAAATTAGTTTAAATATTGAACAATATTTTGAATGTGTCCAAATACTTGTTCACAAATTTTGGATTCTCCACTTAGGAGCTATTTCACATGTTACAAGTGGGTAGTGATCACTTAACCAGCATAATACAGGTCGTGAGCCCTGTAAATACCCAGAGTTCCATATTCTTCTTCATCTATGTTGACATGCCAAGTGTTAAATATTGAAATTCAAGATGGACTTGACACAATATCAACTTGGTTGTTAATTATACTAAGGCAAGGTTGTAAGTCCTACACTCCAATCTGAGAAGTGGTATATATTTGAAGGTATAATGAAGACATAGATAGAAGAGCTCAGGGTGAAGGATATTAAAGCTTTTTAGTGAAGGAAAAGGAGCAGAAATAATGTGAAAAATAAAGAATAACAGCAAAGGTTACGCCACTCAAGTTGCATACATGCCCTCGTACTAGCTTCTGTTGCTTGAACACTGCCATGTATACTAGTTCCTCAAGGAGAAAACATTTAAAGATCGGGAAAATGATGATCATGAAATCAAAGACTGAACAATACGTACATATACGTATAACTGCTTAGTAATTAGGTGAAATAATGATAATAAAAAAGCAAAAATGCCTTCGTTTTTTCATTAGAGGTGTTACAAGATGCCTAAATAAACTGAATATATGCAAAATTTTGGAACACATCAGTTTACTCTGAAGTATATGATGTACATTAGACTTAATTAAAAAGTTTTTTTGGCCATTAATAATTTAGTAACAAAAAAATAACCTGATTTTTAAGAGTATTGTAGCGGTCCACATCTAGTCCAAGCTTCTTAGCTTGTTTATGTAATGTTATGAGATGCTGGCGATCCTTCACATCAGGAAGGAAGTACTCCTGTCAAAATATAAAAAAATATATTTAGTTTAGACAAAAAATATAAAACATTAAATGCTTTTTTTTAAAGTACATATGCACCTCTTCTTTTTACACAATCAATAAATAAATAAAAATTGTTGAGTCCAAGAAAATATTAAAAATTCACAAAAGTTAAATTAAGTTTAGATTTTAAATCTCAAATCATTAATTTAAAAATAAAATACTTATTTAATAGACAATCATTTATCACATGAATAATATATTTATGAAATAAGTAGTATATAATGTTTTAATTTGATATCCTAATTTACGCATTGTGATCAGGCATTTACAAAAGATCTCCGAGAGAAGCGAGTAAATGATATGGTTGCATTTTGTATTCAGATGCAGAAAGTTGTCGCATAGGGCACAATAAGATACTTAAGAGTACCTGCTTAGTGAGAACAAAGTAAGCGTAAGCAGCCATGGCAGTTCCGTATGTGACAAAGTAGGTGACAGGCTCCATGATGTCCCAGGAGTACTCCCACCAGGTGAGGCGTGCCAGCACCCCGAACTGCACGCCCATCATCCCCAGGCCGGCCCACGTCAGCGTGGTCGTACGACGCACCGCCACCATTTCTAATTCCGCTCGTTTCTGAATCAATCAATTTTAATACTATATTCAAATTAATAGTAAATGTTTGTATAAGTTTATTTAAAAAAAAAACCGTTCCAACATCTTCTTCTTTATCTAACACTTATCTGCACCCAATGGTGCAAAGGGCACTGCATGGTATTGACGCAGTGTTATCTCAATTGCTACTTTCATGAAGGCAAGATAATCAATCACACCTGCTCTTCAGGGACTAGTCCAGGGTAATATTAAATAAATATTTGAGTCTAAAATCACTCAAATTTATTTTCACCCCCTCCCCTATGAATTGAACCCGGGACCTCCAGCACGGTGGCTTAACACGCTAACCATCACACTACGGAGGCGGACAAAACTGACTGAAGCGGACTGCATAGATATTTAGTATGAAGATAGATTAATTGCAGCCATAATGATTTTGTTAAAAATTTTAATTATCTTATCGTATATCAAGTAATTTTCAATGCGAGTATTGGCAATGTCAAACTTCGATGCCAAAGTAATTTTTTTTCAAAATCGTTTTCAATCCGTAAAGCATTAATAAAATATTTTAAAATTTTTATTCTATCGTTGAGTTGTTCTTTTTAGCTAAATTGTACAATTCTTTTTAACAATATAAGATGGTTACATTTAAAACATTTAAATTAAAAATAATATAAAAAAAAACTTGAAAAGACAAATCGGAAAGATAGGTCGAATAATATTTCACATTCCTGATTCTAAGACTAAAAATAATTATGTTTTATTTATTTTAGATAAATTCATATTTCAGTTTATTAAAATGTCTGTTTAGGTGTTTTATTGTATTTATTATTTCTTCATCTTCACAACATCTTCAGACTTGGAATAATACTCTGACTTGGTAACCATTACGTACCTCTTCCAGTGGCATGAGCTCGTGGCGTAGGGTCTCTAGTTTGGTGCGCAGGCTCCGCTCCTGGCGCAGTTGGTGTTCTCCTACATTGAGAGCTGCATACAGTTGGTTCACAAGATTCCGAACATCGCTTAGCCTTTCTAATTCTTCGTTGCTTAGACGTTCCTGAAATTACCAATCCTAGCTTTAATACATCAATGCGAAAACTGCAATACTTCAAAAAGTAACAAAACTGTGTAAGATAATGTAGGATAATTTATTTTTAAATATACTTTGTTACTGATAATAAAGTGTGATGTAACATGTGTCCCATTTCAACACATATGCGTTGCATCGACATGTCTACTTGTGTAAAAAAAAATTTATTGTAGGTCATATTGAGTACTTTTGCAAGGCAGTATTCCCCTTTGATATACAAGTATGTAGGTGATTAAAATTATTTTACTCATGTTTGATCATTACGACTCGCGTGATTTTTCACATCTTTCAGTGTTTTAACCGTTTTTTAAATGTGGTATTAAAAAGTAAAAATATTTTTAATCTTCCTTTTATAGTCCCATTTTTATTTTTATACTAGTTTTATTTTTAAATTAAAAATAAAATGAATAATAATACAATGCCAAATGAATAGTTAAAAACTATAAAAATATATGTATTAAAAAAAACAAATTAAAATATAACTTATATAGTGTTTGGTCTAATTACAATAAATGCAATAATATGGAGATAAATTTATGTACCGCTTTTACAATAAATAATGAGGATGTACCTACTTAAAGTTGATTCCAACTATATTATTTAATTTGAACTTAAAATCTATATTTATTATCACGTATTAACGATTTGGTATGAAGCAAGGGTCGGAAGCTTTTTTTAAAACATGAAAGGCGCAATACAAATGGAAAAATCGGGATTATAATATTATAGCACCTAGCACTAAATGAAACGGGTCGACGCCGGCGCCGAGCCAGTAAGCTGCGAATAATCATTTACCGCTGCCGTTTTGGATTTGATCTTTTAGCTGAGAGGCCGAAATACGTTTTTCCACAGCTCTCCTAAAAATTTAATAAAAAACTTGGGTCGTCCGCGAGCGGTATGTATAGGCGGAGGATGTACGAAAGGCGGATCTCGAAAAATCGTAGTTAAATAAACCCATACTTCCTATATATCTTATATTATTAACATAAAATTTTACAAATCGTTAAAATATTCAAATTTCATGGAAGGTGTATGTATGTGTATGATCTTTACCAGATTTTGAGATGAAACACAACGGTCCCTACAAACTCCGACCGTAATTACGTTTTAAGACCAGGTAAGCGGTTTCCGTAAAACAAAATACGTACCTACTGAAAATTAAATACGAGGTTTATGTACACATTTGACCTAATTTTAAAATCCTTTTGTAAATTCAATTTATATTAACATACCAATACAGAACTTAAATAGGGGGGTAATTCTAAAATCTTATTGTAAATTCAATTAATATCAATATACAATAGCAATCGCAAATTTCATCAAGGAATATTAATTCATTATAACGATTTTTATATCTATTTAAAAAAAATACGCGTGTTCTAAATATACACTTATCCTTTAAAGTATGTATTTTTGAATTATTTTTTATTATTTTTTTATGTATTCAAATAATTTTAATTAGTTTTATTGGTAGGTATGTAGTATGTGTGTACTGTGTATTTCTACTACATTTACTTTGAATATTGAGTTTCACGTGTCTTACTATTTGCATGAAACTTATCAGCAATTTTTTTCATGATAATTTTGATTCATACCATAAATGTATATTATGTTATGTGGGATTGGCGAGAAGGAAATGCGTTGTAGAAAAAAGAGAAATACTCGCTATAACATTCTCTCAATAAATTACGTCAAGATTTGCGCAGAAATTTGACTAATCATAGACATAATTATTAAGCTTACAGATCAATATTTTGCATTTTGTTTTTACAAAGTGAAAAATAATTATATAACGATGGTACAGCGGGATCGCCCGTCTT
Organism: Brachycentrus maculatus; assembly: GCF_059751285.1. NCBI lineage: Eukaryota > Metazoa > Arthropoda > Insecta > Trichoptera > Brachycentridae > Brachycentrus > Brachycentrus maculatus. The sequence goes on from NW_028281373.1 coordinate 123,400, forward strand.
ATTACGGGTGGATATCAAGTCCATGTCATGTCGGTACTAGAGACATCAGACAACCATTGTCCCTGCGCCGTGGACAAAACGGGCTTTGTGTATTTCGTAATGTAGAAATGAGGTTTCCATTTACTAACAAACGCCGGATTTAACATAAATCAAACCCCATACCGTTAAGCTATATAGGTAAGAACCTTTATTTATGTTAAATTTCACGAATATAGAGTAATAATTATGCCTGGTTCCTAAGGTGACTTTAGGACAAGGCCACACAAATAACAAAATCCTTTCTTGAATGTTTTTCTAAAGCTTAAGAAAATCCTTTTTTAAAAAGGAGCACATAACATAACGTGGCATATTGGTTACTACCGATTTTAATGATTTTTTTTTCAGCTGTGTGTAATCAAAGAAAGCAATTTCAAAGGCATAAAATTCATTGTAAATAATATTATGGGCTACAAATACTTTTGTGATTCTTGTATATAATCGTAGGTACTACGCGTATATCTCACTCGAATGACAATTTAGCTCGAATTAGTGAAACTTTCTTAAAGAGTATCTCTTCCACACTTCTACTAAGAAAGTCGTGATTAGTAAAAGTAGTCGGTAACAAATGAGGTTCCCCATGGGTACCCGTGATTATGATGTTAAATAGAACGAACAAACTTAGTTTACGCGAGGGATGGCGAACCTGTGACATGCGACGACTCGCGTCTACAAGAAAACATACCGCATCAGAAAGAAATCTGTCAAAAACATCCATCACACAAAACGTAGTTTGGTAGTTAATAGAAGACAAGTACAGACGCAGGTTTTGTATTTGTGTATTCGTATAGGCCTTAGGGCGGTAACACGGCATAAACACCCGTATGCGAGCGATGCGTGTGTAGTGTGTTCATATCTCCTTTCTTCCTACCACATGCCGGACTCATTATGATAGACACAACTCAGATGGGATGTAGAAATGTGCATCAACATTAACCAGTCCGTTGGAAGGAAGTCTATTTTAGTAGAAGTGTGGAAGAGAATCTAAATCAGTCACGAGTCATGACATTCCGAAAGTGAGTAGATTTCTTGAAAATTGTACCCATTATTTTCATCAACGATATTATATTTACTTCAAGATGAAATCATTAATGTTCTCTGTTCAACGACCAAAAATGAGTTCACAGTGTTTTCACGTAATGATCACATTCCCTTTTTTTCTTTGAAAAAAAAAAGCATTTTTATGCTGTCATTGTCATTTTTATGTCACTCTCCTTTCAACAACGTCATATACCTATAAAAAAAAACTTGATTTTTCAGGAGATCGTTTTTAAAGTTTAAAAATATAATAGAATGTATTAAAAATAAATATCAAGCCACTTATTAAACTTTTTACTATGCAACAGATCTTTTTAGGTAAAACCTGAATGTTTTATCTCCATTTAAAAAATATTTAGTATATTTAAAAAATAATTAAACAATACCTTTTCATTAAAATGCATTAACAACACTTTCTGCCCGTATGCCGCTCTAGCTGGGATATATAACATTTTCTGGGCATTCCGAAAACATGCACAACCGAAAATTGACGATTTTTGATATATGAAGTTGTTGAAAGGAGTGAGCGATGTATACTTTAATTCAACGCCCTTTTCTGGAAGACTTAAGCGGCTTGTGTTTGATGACAAGAACCAAGTTGTGGTAGTGTGAGGGTTGAACCTTGAGCCTGTGATTCAAAGTCCGCGACATTAACCACAAAACCACAACTTGGCTCACTCAAATTAAATTTGCGGATTAGTGAGTTTTTTTGTGGAAAGATTTTAATTGATATCTCAACCTACATCAAAAAGCTTGGATAAAAATACTGCAAATTAAATAATAATTTATTATTATCGAATCCCATATCTTCCACATAAATAAGATCTTACATTGATTTTGCTACTCTATTTTATTTCAGTATTTGTTATTAAAAAAAAACAAAAACAGGTCAAAAAAGATATTTACAAAAAAATGAACCGCTATTATTTTACACGAATTTCGTCTTCCTACACTTGTAAATTCAGTGCCTACACATAATAAAGCTATCAACTACATTATTAAGGGAAGAAGGTGGAGCAGGCGATGTTATATTTGTAGTAAGTAGGTACGCACATTGTTTCCGAACCTTTTTAACTTTTCGCGACCTTTCGCGACTCCTATAATCCCGGTTGAAACTATCTCAACAGTTAAGTTGTAATTTAATAATTTATTTTTTCCTTGGGAAAATATTTATTACCTTATTTCCGACTCAAAATAAGTATGCGTGTATATAACATGTGTACATTATTATAAATGTGCCTACACGCGCACACACACACACACACACACACACATTATCACAAGTACACTAAATCTTTCAATAATACTTATTTTAACAGCGGATACATTTAATTGGTTTCAGTTATCAGCTTATAGTAACAAAAAAAACTATAAGCAATCAGCTGGTCGTTTCATGTTTCCATTATAAAAAGCAAATAATAAGGTAGGTACGAGAAAACTGGAAAGTTTAAAAAAAAGATGCCTGAGGCGAATACTGGGTGTAAAGTGGTATGACTTCGTCAGGAATGAGGACGCGAGGAGAAGAACCCAGTAGCCCCTCATACTGAAGTCCGGAAGCGGAGAAGATGGAAATGTCTTTGGAATGCCACCTGAGAACATTAACCCCTTATTTCTCTTCTTCAAACCCCGAGGATTCCGGCGCCCCGGAAAAACGCTGACGACCATTCACCGACTATACTCCGCGGAACATCGCAATGGGAGGAAGGAAGGACCTGGAAGGAAGGATCTAGGGAGAGAACATGGAAGATGCAGGTAACGAAGCACGACGTGTCGTATACCTGCTTGGGTGTCTTGACGTAGTAATCGATGTCGTTGACGACGAGCCTGAAGTCCTCCTCGAGCAGCGACTCGACGGTGTCGGAGGAGGCGAGGCGCACGCCGCTCGCGTTGGTGACCTGCGCGCGGTCGATGCCGCGGTCCTCGGCGCGCAGCATGGCCAGCAGGTCGCCCACCGTGTGCCCGAGCGGCCGCAGCGTGAAGCGGCAGCGCTCGCGCCGGCTGGGCAGCGGCACCGTCAGCTGCGGCAGCCCGCCGCGGTAACCTATCGTCACCTCTGCAACAGAAACGAGCTGCTCAATACACATCTATCGGGGAAGAATCCAAACAGCATCGAGGAGCACATTATGCCAACATTCAAGCTGAAATCCCACTCAAACCACGCTACTGGAACTTATTTTTGCCTAGATCTTGATGTTATGTCACTGCTCACTGCTTGTACATCTCTATAATATAAAGTGTCCGCTCACAATAAAAAACAGTAAAAATACGTAAAAGTTGAAGTAAAAATGAAGCCTTACTTTTTTGGATGATTGAAATTTTATCTGAATCCCATGAAATGCAACACACACACCATACATAAATATGATCCGATTTAGACAGAAAAAAAATCATTCATACTGTGACAAAATATCACAGAAAACATTTTCAATTTCCAACGTTGATACTTAATATTAATTGCAGAATTTAAAGTACATATACTGAAATAGTAACGTAATTAGTCGCGAGTATAAAAACAAACAAAAGAGTTAAGTTAAAATCGGCAGGTTCTTAACTTTGTAATCACAAAAATAATAATTGTAGTAAAAGAAACTAAGTAATACGTATTTATAGCAACGGTCGTCATGTATCGAAGGGTATCGTTTAGAAATGTTTAATGGGGCAAAATAAACCTTTTAATTATAAAGTCTAATTAGTGGATATTTATTAACTCGAGTAACTCAAGCAGGGGTAGTTTATTGAGTTATTTGCGCCATGAACCACTAATTGAATTGCCGGCTTGTTAATTAATAGGCTTTATATAAAGCACGCAGAGGTCTCGAGGGCCGATTTAAGGAAACCTTCATTAGAACAAACAAAATTTCTAGCGATATTTGAGATGTTTCATATTTGAGCGAGAAACGTTCTGAACAATAATTTACATTTAAATGGAATTTATTTTGGTTTCCCTATTTATTCTACTTATTATTTTCAGAGAGGTTTTAACCGGGAACGAATGTTTAATAACAATAAGCGTTACCGACCAACAATACAAAATTCTTTAAAAAATAATAAATAAATTAGAACCTAACCCCCTGCACACTACTTTCATCCCTTTGAAACAGTATTTTTTTTAATGTCGCCGTTTTGTATCTTTTGTACTGAAAATTTATATTATAAACATAACCCGATTCGTCGATAAACGAAATTCTCAACAACAATAAGTAGAAACTTCAAGGATTCCTGCGCTTCTCTAAGCTTTCGTTGATTCAAGAAACGTCAGCTTGACGTTTGGTAATTTATTACCTATAAATTGATTTATGTTTATAGTACCTTTTTCTATTACAGGAAGTTTCAAACATACTCAACCTTCACCTATACTAAAAATTACGAAAATAACGCAACCTCCAATTTGACGTTATTACTTTTTTCATTTTGTATAGGTTTTTCAAACAAGCTAGATCTAGCGAAGTACATTTAGCACAAAGAAGTGAAAGTACGAAGGTAGTAATCAGTGACCAGCGTGACAGCGTGGGGTCCTGCCTGCGGCGTACCCGACGCATAATTCCGTTTAGGTCGCATAACCATACTAACGGGTGACTACATTAAAAATGGTCGGTATTAATTAACGGAACAATACGGCTATTCGCTACTCGCTACTCGCTACCACTACCCGCGAGGCTGGAAAGCATTGTTTACCCGGCCCGCGCAACTATCCGCTCTGTTTGGCGCCTCCCGAGTCGCGTGAGACCGAGCGGTCTTGCCTAGTCCGCATCGCGGCCACCACAGCGCAGTAAGAGGATGTGACATGTATTATTCTAACATCGTGGTAAAAAAGGAGGGTCCGATGCCTTGCGGGAAACGGAAAACCCGCACGAACAGCGCGGGTATTAAGCGCGAGCCTCGAGTAAGCTTAAACTTGCACTACCATGATTCTCCGCTTTGCCTATACGAGATCTTTGTGCGAAAGCGCAAGACATACAACACTTAAAAAATAATTTCAATTTGATCGTTGTATGGTTCTTCGAAGAGCTCTTTGCGTGCCTCCTCAAATACCCATCAACGGTTTTACCGAGCTCCAGTGGCCGCACGGTCTCACTTAGTGCGCGTACCGCACTGGGACGTCCATTGTGCATACTTGCATAGGTATTCAGTATGAAGATAGATTAGTTCGAGCGATAACGATTTTCTCTCGGGTGACAAATTTCAATTAAATTAACCTATCGTATATTCAGTAATTTTCAATGCGAGTACCAGCAATGACCGACTTCGATGCCAACTGAAGTTAATTTTATATTAATTTTTATTATTATTTATGTACTTCAAAAAAGTGTTCAATTATGTACCTACTTACGTATCATCTTTGTGAAAGTGGAATTTCCGCTATTTTCTTCAAAATCGTTTTCAATCCGTAAACCATTAGTAAAAATACTATTTATTTTTTGTTTTATCGTCAGGTCGTTTGTTTAAGCTAAATTGTAAGCAATATAGAATACTTACATTTAACAAATTTGTTTTTTTTTTTATAAAACTTTATCAAACATGAAAGGACAAATGGGGGCGATAGCTCGAGTAATACTTCACATTCCTGATACAATGAACCAATTTTTTCCGTTTTATTTATTTTAGAGAAATTCTTAATTCGTATTTAACTTGATTAAAACGTCCATATAGGTGTTTTAAAAATAGCCTGCAAAAATACCAATCACAAATACTTTGTTTCAGCATAACGTTAGACCTCAAGTTTACTATTACTAGTGGTAGGACTGCATTAACAAATAATAGCATAAACTTAAATAATCGAAAATTATATTTTTTTCAGGAAGGGTAAGTTTTGGAGAGTATTGAATTCCCGGCGGCTCGGGCTTGGGCGCGGCACACACGCATCCGTATAAATTATTTAGCCCTCTACGAATGTAACATTGTACCAATTCAGAGTTTATTCCTATTTTTGTTTTATTAACTAAATAACTTGTCATACAAAGCGTCGTGTACTGTACTTTCCGCTTTCTTGGTGAATGAATTTCTTAATCTTTATCGAACAATTCAGAAAATTTGACGTGCGAGCGTTAATAACAAAAAATATATATCGTTATGGAAATAAATATTTCATTAAAGAACGGAAGTTTTCCTCCAAGGCACGCGATCACTGGCAAACAATCGCTTTACTTTAGTTAATAATCTTTTCGGAAGTGGTTGCAAATACACTCAAAATACATCACGTTTTCTTACCTTTACACTTATTTTATTTAACGTTTCATTTTTTATAGTGATTTTCAATTTTTTTTAAATAATGTTTTCCACATATTTATATTTGTTTTATAAATTTAATTGGCTTTATAGTAACGCGCGTAGGAACATTTAGTGGAAACTTTATTTTTCTAACATTCAGGTACTTTTTTTTATAAAAACCATAGATATGGATACTGTGTCATGTTTTATTTTGTATAATATATGCACGCACAAACAATGATTTTATGGGATCTTTTTGGCTAAATATCTATCTTTACGTATGTTTTTAGTAGACATTATAACATTTTCACAACTAAATCATCAAATGACGTATCTATTGTAGTTATCTATGTATGTGTTTTTTTTTAAATATATGTTTGTGCCTGCAAATCTGGGGTAGCTTCGCATAAGAACAAGCTTGTGCGATGATGAAGTAGAAGCAGTAACTCCCTGAAGATAGAGAAATAAGGTCTGAGGGAAAATGATGTATCACTTTGCCCTTAGAAGACACGAGGTAATATATCACAAAGACATGTATCGTAAGTTTGATTAATCGTTATTGTATCAGGATAAATTATGTCATTTGTAAATTGAATCAGGATAAATGAAGTCATTTGTAAAAAAAAATCAATAAGAATACATAGTATTTTAACAAAAAAAATATCGATTTAAATACTATTAAAACTTGCAGTTACAGTTACGGAGAAGAATAGCAGCCATTTATTTTTTTATATTTTTTTTTATATTCGACCAATAACCGGGTTTCATCGTTACCGACATCATCAGACTGGTCCGACATCGTCAGACAAAATAAATGTGGGAAAACTATATAGTTGTTATTTAAGATATGTCAGTACAAAACTAAAAATATATATATATATATAAGTATATATACATATTTAATCCAAACGTTTGAATCAAATTATTAATTATGTTTTTACTTGCGAAATAATTATATCAGTGTACAAACCAAACGAAAAGTGCAGAAATCAATTTGTATGGACGTCTTCCAAAATTATTTTGTGCTTTGTAACATACATGTATATCTAGAATTCAATTAGAGCACAAACGATTAGCATTAATATTTAAACCAGCCGATACATGTGGTAAATATATTAGTAAAATGAACTATTGTACATACAATGAACCACATTACGTTTTGGTAAATTTGTTTAACCACTTCATATTTAAAAAGCTTTAATATTATACTATTTTCCTCAAATAATTTTAATTTGGATATGTAGTTACTACACAAACACATTTTCAAAGAAAATAAGAAAAGTACATACAATATTTGATTTTCAGTAGATTAAAATAAACCTTATAGGTATAACGTAGTACAAAAATGTTTGATTTTTAGTAGATTCAAGTAAAGTTTTTTTCCTAAAGACAATACGTCGAAGTTAAGCCGAGGGATTTGGCTTTTACTAAGATGAATGTGGTATTATTAGATCCCCAGAGTAGAAGTGCTTAAAGCTCTGTCCATTGATCCGCAAGTCAGCACATCGAAGTAAAGCAATCAAAATCTAGCAATAAGTAAAACCCAGTAATAAGTTGGCTACAGGGAAAGCGAAAGGCGAAAACTTTTAGGGGCTTTAAAAGAAAATGTAAATCGTCATGGTAGACTTCTGTAATTATTCGTCCGTGTACAACGATCTATTCATTTTCTTTTTCATTCTACCCGCAACCGATGGTGCATAGGGCACTGCATCGTATTGCCGCTGTGTTATCTTGATCGTTACTTACATGAAGGTAAGGTGATCGCTCCTGAGCTTCAGGGGCCAGTCCAGGGTAATATTAAATAAATTAACCATTACACCACGGAGGCGGACAAAACATTTATGCGACTACGAATAGTGGTATGCAGAGTTTTAATCAGGGTAGGTAGGTGAATATAAACTCATAAATGAAGGCATTCAAACCCGTAGATGGAAGCATCTGTAGCTTCCGGAACTAGCCGTTAAAAATAAATATAATAAGTACTCAAGTAGTAATAAACAAGTGTTTTCATTTTCAATATCTATTTATATTAGAAAATGCATTTTTTTAAAATATAAACGTATCGTAATATTTCTTGAATAATTTACTGAAATGTGAAATTGTTATTCATGATTAAATCAAAGTAAATTCATTACATAACAGAATCAACGTATCCTTTTCACTTTTCCTACAGCGAAAGAGCCTTGTCTCATGATAATATAGTGACAGATTGAGGTTATCTACCTATACTTATTTTGTGATGGATATAAAGTACTCGATACAAAAAGAAATGTACGTTTTTTCGGTCACGCTTCTTCGATATGTTTTGGACAAAACAAATGGGACTATCTGGACTCTCACATGAGCGAATTATACGTATAACTTACTATATATCATTCAATATCGTTACATGCCGAGAAACTTATTGAGAAAATTTCATAAGAATGGCGCCAAGTTTATGTAAAGGGAAAATTTACGAAGGCTGATGGAAAGGAAAGGTGGAGATTGAAAGATCGGTAGGGAGACGGAAATTTCTTTATTGTATCTTTTTTTACGTCAAAAGAGAGCTTCGCTTTGATAGATCGATACAAGAGCGACGTGCTTGAAAATAAAGGAAGTTTGATGACAACGATGAGGTGGTCTGTAATGGTTGGAGCGCGGAGACAATGATAAAGAAACTCGTCTCCAGGGAGAATCATATATACTCGTGTAATAGTATAGAGGTAACATTTTGAGTGTGTCTAAATACTTGTTCACAAAATCTGGATTACCTCCAATTACAGGAGTTATTTTCATATTATTTGTTGACATCTCATCAAAGATGAAGAAGAATATGGAAGTCTAGGCATTTACGGGGCTGACGACCGTCATAGGCTGGTTTAAGTAATTACTTTGTACACGCGTAACATTCACCAATTCTACCCATTATTGACAACCACACTACTCAAATTCTTGGAAGTTCTATATAAATGAACCAATTTTGAAACATTATTCATGAATCACTAATAGATGTCTCTAGTAAAGTTTTAGTCTCTTAAGTCTTATTGTAACCTGTCACTACTATAACTAAGGAAGATGTGATTAGTAAAAACTAACTCATTCGAACAAACGATCGTTTTCGTAGCTGTTATAATATTGACAATCAAACTCTTTATTGGGAATTATGATTTATAAATACACAAAGATTATTGAATAACACATTGTGTTAAAGTCTCATTAAAATTACAAATACATACATAATAATAATTATACATCCATATAAAATATCGTCGTAGGAAAGATCTCACATCATCCTCATGCTTTTATATCGGTTTATGCGTTCTCATATGGCTACAACCAAAACAATTATGCCTGTATTATCTTCTACTACAGTCAAAAAATATTTTAGTACATACAATTATTTATAAAGGAAGCGGTCAATAATTTTACTAGTCGTTCATATACAATCAAAAGGTAGTTGTAGGCCTATAATTTTATAATGGAGTTTAAGTCCCATCCCAGGTAAAAACTGCCCGGACAACGAGATATGCTACACTCATTTACAGCTATTTACATACATCAATGGTTGATGGATTGAAAATAATCAAGAGTAAACGGTCATACTAATAGAAAGGTACTAATAATACGGCAACTAAAGTTGCGCACTGAACACGCCAGCCATGTTTAGAGAATCTGACAATGCATAACGGAGCGCCATTACGGGTTCTGCCTTCTAAATTACTTGAAAATATTTTTATTAAACATGAAATTAATCGTATGACCTTTAAAATTGAAGAATTATTAGTATTCGAGTCTACATATCATTCGAAAAACTTATTTGAATGAAAATATGATTAAAATGAGTAACAAGACCTTCCGCGTATCTATCTCTCAGTTACCGCCGAATCGCGTTGTCGAAAATCATTCGAATAGCTTTAAATAACCGGATATTATTCGGATGCAAAGATTAATCGAGTGTCTCGATTGCACTCGATTATATTCATTCGATTCATCCCATCGCTAAATTTCACGGGCAGTAATTTCTTCGCGAGCTCAGCAGGTGTAGTGGTGACTTACCGATGCATCGGGGGCGCGCACACGTACGTACCAGCGCGTTACTTCTTTTCGCTGCTTTGCCTCTATATGTTCTGTTATTGTATGGCCGATGCGAAGATGGCAGAACTGAAGAAAGAATCAGTCATAATCGGACAACGCTGGCGGTAGTAAGTAGTAGATAGTAAAATTACCTCGAGTCAGACAATACGTGTCTAGTGCTACTCTCGCGATCGATCTACCGACTTATTGAATCGTTTATATCGGATGGTTACACACCTGCCTACCTCACGTATCTACGAGGTCGCCAGACAGGGCACTCAGGCAGGCAGTGCGGTAGGAGCCTACGAGACATGGACAAGGGTGGTTCCGTAATTAGAGGAAATCAAACATTTTCGGAAGTACTCCTACCAGTTAGTGCGCGCAGTGACCGTTTGACATAGGCGGCACGTGACATCACAACGAACTGACTCCTGATATAAACGGCAAGTACTCGTGCATTTATTTTAACTTGAAACACGAATATAATAAATAATAATTAATTAATATACTGAATATGAATGTAATACTTAATAATAAGCTAATGCAAAAATTGGCTGGTAAACTAATTTATTTTTTGTAAATTGTAACGAACGAATGTAGATTTTCGCATATGTTATAATTAACATTATTGCGGAATATCGGATAGAAACACTGCTATTTAGATTTCATATGCTCACACTAATTCTCGCATTTAATCTTTCACCGTTTAACATATTTTCGTATTTAGACATTTTAGTACCTGTTTTCAAAAATTATATTAACTTTTTAAAAATTGTACTTTTTTACTCTACATTGATGAGGAAAAAATAAGCATTAAAAAAATAGGCCGCTTTCAAGCCCACTTCATATTTTAGATAAAATTCATGGCAAAAACTTTTGTGCAAACGCAATACGATGTTTAGTTAGGATAGCGACGCAACGTTCGCGTAAAAAGGAAAGCCGAAAGCTCTCAAGTAATATTCAGTAGTTAAGCGTGTGCACCTGATGTCACGTACAAAGCCCGGATGGGAATAGGAAGGGTGAATTCTCACATGTCATCCATAAATTAAAACGATACACCACTATTTTCACTATAATAGCACTGAAGGAACCTGAAATAACTTTTGTTTTAGCTCGACTGTGAATTGTGCGAGTTTATTTCTAACCAGCATAACAGTTTTCAGATTACTTTTTTCGTTTTTTTACGCAAACTTCATTAGATCACGAATGAAATAGTCATTTTTAGCTTTGTTTTTTTCTTTGACCCCTATTTGCACTTAATTGACGCGTAGGACAACATCGAATTAAGGCTGCGTCAACTTGATCGTAAATGTCAATCAGGGGTGATCTGTCTTGCGCTCCCGATCTGTGAGGAAATAAATACAGTATGTTCGAAAGGATACAGATCACGTAAGTCAAGAATTTCAGGGCGAGGGTCATTACTGCTATACGGGAAAGGAAATTGAGAAGGGGTAGCAGCAATGGCTAGGACTTTCGGGGTTGCATATCCGCAGTCATACACTGCATAACTTAATAGTTTAATTAGTAAGATCTTTATAATTCATTAGAACGACATATGAAAAGTAATGATAATCGTTGTTTTTAATTTACGTAGGTACATTTATTTTGTAAAAATTTTTGTGGGAATAAATGCAATAAAAAAAATTAATGTGAGACCCTTTTTTAAATTTATTTTACCCGCGCGAACCTTTTCTTTAAGAAACTTATCTACGGGTGAGAAAATGAACGGGGAAGAAAGGTTTAAAATATACTACATCGAGACCAACTGCTATACATCTTTCGATTTATTTTACAATCAGCGGGAATCGAACCCGCGGCGCCAGTTTCACGTCTACCCAACGACGCCACGGCGCGCCGCAGTTGGGTAGATCCTATCGTAGCGGCTTGCAAATCATTATTGGAGAAAGCCGGTTTTGCGTGTAAGAAAAGGCGAAACAGCTGTCATCAGAAATAAAACTGATTGTAAAATTAAAATATAAACAGTTTTTTACTTTTACTATAAATAAATTTTTATCCTTAGTTACTTTTTCAAAAAGATTATGGTACCCAATGCGAAAAACCGTTAATGAAAAGGAATCAAAATGTACGTAACTACCCATTTATTAAAAAAATATGAGTGAAAGCGGTAAATCTAGAATGGGGATTTGAAATTAAAAATTAGTAGTGAACAAAATAATGAAAGTAACTATTTGTTGATTTGTTGGGATAAAAGTTTGCGCAATAAAATAGCGGCAAATACTGGTGAACAGCAACGGAATATACATACAATACACCCACACAAAGCAAACTTTACCGTTATCACACGCGCAATAATTATAATGAACCACGGCATAAACATGCACTAAGGTAAGTTAGAATTTGTTAGTTAAAATTAATAGATATTTTGCTTAATATAATGCACCTACATAAGTCATCTCTAACGAACTGGTATGTAACAAAATATTTCAATTTTATTTTACGTATTTTAGTTATATTTCAGTTTATACCAAGAAATGTAATTGTACCGATACAGAAACATTGGAGTCACAAAAATCTTAATCGTGTAAAACTTTATAATAATTGAAAGAAAATACATTATTCAGTATTTAAGACGGGCATCTGTATTAATTATTTTTTGTCAACAACTTACATAACTTGTGAACTAAATATAAATAACAATGTTCTGTTCTCGAGGTCTGTATTGTTATCTTTCATCACGATCGAGTCCAACACCGCGTCGATTCTATGTGGTGCCCTATGTATCACTGTGCCCAATGAGATAAATTGATATTAAATATTGACAATAAATATATTTTGCCAGAATGAATGAATCAATAAATTAACTGGAATAACCAAGGTTGTCCACCTCCATAGTATAGTAGTTAGCACATTGGCTACTATACTGAATGTTCCGGGTTCGAAACCCAGGGGAGGTCAAAAATAATATGGGGTTTTTACTCAAAAATTTGATTAATTGGACTAGTACCTAAAGCGCAGGACTGATTATCGAGCCTGATTATGATAAACGATCAATTAAAAATTGCGTCAATCTGATGCAGTCACCTATGCACCATTGGATGCGGATAGGAGCCAGCAGTAGTAGTAATAAACAAGATACTCTATATATTCCTTTACTAGAAGAAAAAGTAGATTCGAAATAATAGCCTTTACTGTTATCAACTTTTACAGCAGTGTGGGCTTTTCCGATTTACATGATTTTAACGATAACCTTCAGCTTTTCCACCCTCGTCCAAAAACCACGAAAATATTATAATTTCTATGATAAACCATAAATAATTCGTCTCGGGAGAAACAACTTCATCACCTCTAGCGCGATTTATTCATTTTTCAGTACGAAAAGGTTTGTAACAAGGAGCAATAAAAAAAATTATTGTAGCAAAAATAAAAACAGAAAATACTACAGGATTATCATATTTTGGGGAAAAACACCCATGCCAAAATAATACTCGAAACAAAAAGATAATACTTTAAAAAGTCGAATAACATGATAACAACTTCTGGGTATCAATTACAGTGGGCGAATAACGGGTGAACTACGTAGTGTAGAAAACTTCAACTTTACTTTTCGACATTTATTTCTAACAACTTTGGCATTTCAAAAGTGGCCGCTATCCTTACTGTCAGGAAGTTGATGTTTAGTATATTCAGTATTTTTTTATTAAATATTTTATTAACTAAGTACCCATCACACCGCTTCCCCGCAGGGGTAGGCTGAGAGAATAGAACGACATACCACCATGATTTGCAAAGATACTTCGCCTCTTCCACATTCATGCATTATATGTTTTTATTTATTTATTTTACCTTCGTCCGCCTCCGTAGTGTAATGGTCAGGACGCTGGGCTACCGTTCTGGAGGTCCCGGGTTCGATTCCCAGAGGGAGGTCTAATAAATATAAGTGATTTTTTCACTCTAATATTTATTCAATACTACCCTGGACTGGTACCGGAAGTGGAGGGCTGATCACCTTTCCTTCGTGTGTTAACGATCAAGATAACACTGCGTTTATATGATGCAGTGCCCAATGCACCATTGGGGTGCGGATAAGGGTTTGAATGAATTTATTTTACCTTAATATAATGTCTAATCAAAATCTCAATAGGGCCATGTTAAAATAAAAATAATACGATGAAAACTAATATTGTTGAACAATAATTTTTCATGAAATATTTTTCTTTTTACAGATATCAAACATCAAAGTGAAAGCGAGTGTTAAAAAAGTGACAAAGTGAAGAAAAAAATATAAGTGTACCAAGTTAAATTTATTGGCTTACAAATCGAATACGCAGACTTGTTCAATTCCTGGGACAATAGTTTATTTTTATAATCTGGTAATAGGAGAACATCAAGATAGGTTCCGGACAGAGTGCGGAGGATGGTGGGGGAGGGGGCCACCGCAGGCGCCGGTAAGTCTATCGCTTGTTTGCGACACTCCCTTACTTATCTCTGAACTCCTAATTTTTACATTATAAACTAATAAACATTACCTAGCTTAACCCAAGTTCGTGGAGAGTGAAAAAAAGTAAAAAAAATAAATCACGTTAATCACATTAAATGTCTCACTTTCATATCGCTCACTCCTTTCAAGAACGTAACAAAACAAAAATCGTCAATTTTCAGTTGTGCATGTTTTCAGAATGCCCAGAAAATGTACTATATCCCAGCAAAAGAGGCATATTTTTAACTTAATATTTACCCGCTACAGGGCAGAAAGTGTTGTTTTTTAATTTTAAAGAAAGGGTATTGTTTAATTATTTTTTTAAATATACTAAATATTTTTCAAATGGAGAAAAAACTTTCAGGTTTTACCTAAAAAGATCTGTTGCACAGTAAAAAGTTCAATAAGTGGCTTGATATTTATTTTTAAACATTAAAAACGTTCTCCTGAAAAATCAAGTTTATTATTTTATTTATGACGTTCTTGAAAGGAGTGAGCGATATTAACTCTTTTCTACTTGCACCACATCTGGTTTCAAGCAGTTTTAAATTTTGAATTTAGGAAAAAAAAGTAGCATAATCAATAGCGCGCAAGACTGTGAGCGTGAAAATAATCAAATCCCTGTCGTTACACTTCTGCGATATCGCATGACGTTTAGGAGTCCCGACCTATTCCCATAACCCGAGCGATTTACGTGAAAATTGATTCAGAAAAATATAGAAAGACTTATATAAACAACGTAACAAAAATATTAATGTTGCTTCGGATCTTATACATAAAATGATGATTGATAAAATAATATTTACAATAACACAATCATATCCTCTTCAACGATGTTCAATGTAAATCCAAAAATTTATAAATATTTAAAAAAGTATTTTTTGGGGTAGCCGAGATGATAAGTATTAAAATCAAGAACGAAAACTGTACTGCTTCAAAATTCAGACACTACAAAAACATATTATGTACAGTAATACCCCGATTAACGCCACTCCTAATCGCGCTGTTTCGCTATAACGCTGTTTTAATAGCGCAGTTCTGTGATTAACCGAGAAATTGAAAAAATGCAATCTTTTAGTCGGGGATTTTCTAGCATTTATTCGGTCGCGTGTACGGCGTTTCGACTCCCAATCAGTTTGTACCGTTTCAGTCGTGTGTAGGGTATGTGCATTCCCAATAAGTGTGTATATATATATATATATATATATATATATATATATAAATATATATATATATATATATATATATATATATATATATATATATATATATATATATATATATATACTACAATACTATTTTATCGTTTAAAACCCGTTAATTTTTGTTTAAAATCGCGAATTATTGAACAGTACAAAAATGGCAGTCATTCTAACAAGGAAGTGTATGCACCATTCTCTTTTATATATATGTGGAAAAAAAGACCCCGCTTAGCGCTGATTCATTTAGCGCGCCCCTTTGATGGCACGGATTAGCAGCGATAAGCGGGGTATCACCGTATCTAATTCTTGTTTGTTTATTGCTGGAAAATATGTCTAAACAGACACAATGAAGTTCGCGCCATTATTTCATTTGCAGTATTATTTATAATATGGAAATTCAGATGTTTGTTTCTCGAAGTAATAAAGGCAAAACCATTAATAATATCTCCCGGAAAACCCTACTGAATTTCAGGGTAGAAAGCTGAAACGCAGTGTACATAAAAAAGACCATTAGTATATCCTGTATTCCAAATATGTTATTTTTATTTAAGGCACTAGCTTGGAGATTTTCCGTTTATATTTCACGGTTCGATAACACCAACATTTGAAAAAGTAGAAAATTCATACGGACATATATGTTAACCGGTTTTGAATAATTATCCAAGAGGAGAACCTTGTTAATAAACTACTATGTAGTGTTAATGAAAAAAAAATCAAAGACTTTAAAAAGTCAATACTTTATTGTACGTTAATCTTTACCAGATAATATTTGTTTACTTTAATATGAAGGGGCAAACTGATAAAATATGGAAATTTCTTTATCGTGTTCATTAATTTCGAGAACGTAATTTTGAGTAATCGGATTTCAGTTTTTGATAATAAAAACTATATTTATTGAAAATACTGATATGTTATTACAGGTTTATTTATACAGCAAACACTCTTGTCATTTTTTTCTAACTGTTTAAGAGCCGTAACTGTTGAGATAATAATTATTTATCAAATAAGTGAGAGGAAGTTATTAGCGGTTCATAGTGCTGTTGAATAAAAAGTTTTAAGGATGCAATAATTGAAATAAGTTGGAGAGTACTATTGTCACAAGGAGCTGGCAAAGTGGAAGAGAGAAAACTTTCCCGTAGGGTGCTTTATTTGTAATAATCGTGGGAAAACGTAACGGAAAAATATAATAATGATAAAGAATAATATATTCGATTCTCCTTTTTCACGTAAGGGGTTACAAGTAATAAAACTTATAAAAAAGGAACGAAATAGCCGGCTACGTCAAATCGGCAGATATGCGTATAACACCAACAATTTTTTAAATATATATATATATATATATATATATATATATATATATATATATATATATATATATATATATATATATATATATATATATATATATATATATATATATATATATATATATATATATATATATATATATATATATATATATATATATATATTTAACAAAAAAATATCAGTGCGGTTATTTTATAAAATAAACATTTGTTTCTCGTAGTATTTTCAAATCGAACTAAAGCACTGTAATGAGGAAAAAAAGAAAGAAGAAAATTTTTATTGTTGAACGTTTTAAGAATATTTATGTAGTATTTATTGCATGAGGGATTTTTAATGTCGTATTGTTACTAAAAATACACATTTTACGTTCTTCGTTTCGGGTAGTAAAAAAGGTACGTTTATTATTAAAAATATACATTGGATTACGAAAAAATATATGATTATAATATGTTTTCTATTATGCAGATCCTGATGTTAAATATTACTAACCACCCAAACATTAGTTTGTAAATTAATCACTTATTCGACGAACAGCACTTGTCCACACTTTTAACAAAATATTAATGACACATTTTTGTTAACGGATAGATCAACAGATTTACCGCATAAAACATAACTTTCCCATTTTCAAAATAAATCTGTTGCTATTCGAATCAATTCGATCAATTTGTTGGAAAAATGTCCAGAACAAGTATCGAGGACCTAAGTATTTTCTCGAATAAACACAAGGTAATCATTAGGTAAGCAATGAGACATCGCTATTAAAAGACGTTTTTTTAACCAAAACTATTATTTTTTCTGTAGAGTATACAAAAAAATCTTCATAATACAATGTTTAAAGAAATATTAAGGAAAATAGAAAATTGTGTAAAAAGTTTATTTGAAAACAATTCCTCTTCGGGGATTTGAAATCGAAATTCTGGTTTAAAGGATTTCTCATGTTTTTATTTGCTAATAAATCACATTATTGTTTTTTTTATTGCACATGTGCAACTTATAAATTAAAAATCTAAAAAAGATTTATCTAAAAAAGAGAAATGCTGTTTCTCAAATAAATTATTCAACTGAACTCGTATCGGAATTAACCCGGACTAAAAGTTGTTTCGGAAAAGCTTTTAAATTTAGTACGTCGGTCGGTGTTTTAGCATGAAGCGAAGTTGCACGAACTCAAATCAACTTTTACCTACCATATATCTTTACATACATGTATTCATAAAAAATAATGGATCTATTTACTCAGTATATAGAGTTGACTTAGTATTGCACCCCTTTTTTATTATTTATTTTATAAGCCTCCATTCGTTTACGTGGAGGCTTATAATTTAAAAAATATATTTTTTACAATTTTTTTAAAGATTTTGGGTCTTACAAAAAAAAACAAATTGTAATAATAATAAAAAAATATATAAGAGAAGATAGGGAGAGGAAAGAAATAACAACCCTTAATTAAGCCGGAATAAACTCTCATTATTATAATTATTTTTATAAAAATAACAACATGTGCATAAAGTACGAGGAATATGCATTATTTTCTAGTATTTAAGGTTTATATGACTAGTTTGATATTTACAATTTTATAATCATCATTAGTCGTTTAATTAAATCAAATGGGTTCATTTTCAATACAAAACATTTTATTCTGCTGAATTATTTGTTGTTAGGAAAAAAACTTAATGAAATGCTAAAAGTATCCACAATACATGTAAATAATACAGCTACATTTTATAGTTAAAAATCGAGAAAGAAATTAAATTTCATGAGAATGTAATAAATGTAAATGTACCATATAATAAATGATAGACCATCTTTATTTTAAACCTACATGTGAAAACAAAGTGGTTCAACTAATATTTATATTATCAGGTAACCTCTGTGTGCAAAATCATAATTGAATCAGTACGTTACCTTAGAATAAATATATGGAACGAGTAGTTGTTAATTCAACGACTCTTCCACCTATACCTCGAAGGTACACAATGTTGGAATAATTTTATAAAATCAAGCTTTCATTTAATATAATATTATATTGAACGAAAAACGATATATAAAAGCTAAGCGTTATCTACCCACACTGCTTTTCCAATGATCACAATTTTTTAGTCTACGGCAAGTATTTTCTTTACCTCTGTGGTTTTTCATATCAATGATTATATTGTATGTTAAATATATACAATAAAAACATTAAAAATAAAACCAAATCGGTTACATGAGGGATTTTTTTATAAATTTTATGTAACTCTCTGACTACAGTTAATCTCTAATTTAACTTTTGGTGCAAATTCAGGAAATTGTCTCACCTTAGAGTATAAAATGAATTCACCATGATATACGATTTTATTCATGGAACTAAAAAACACTTGTGCTATTTTCAAAACGGTTATTAAACACAGCTAAAGGAAACGTATTGATCAAGTATCCTGCTTCTCTTAAGGTTTTTTACAGTTTTGATAGTTTTGATTTACAAATTATCTGAAAACGAAAAAAACATTTTTTTAAACATTCAACATGTTTCATAAGACAAAAGTATTGCAGGAGTATGAAATAACTATTTTTCAGAAAAAATATTGCCTACTTCGGGACCATTGAGTCTTGGTCATTGAAGTGTAAATACAGTTTATTAAGATGTAATATGTGTTAATATTTCGAGGAACAATGCACGTATGTAAAGTAAAATATACTAGAAAAAATTAAAACACATTTATTTTATTTTGGACAAAAAGAAATAAATCAATTTCTCTTTCACATTGTTGCAGAATACTTATCTGAAGTCAAACCCTGTATTTAGATATACGGATAAGCATAAAAATTAGAATAACACAATGTTATGAACATGTAGAGTAACAAAGATTAATATTCAAGTTGTTTATAATAATGAATACATAAAACACAAATTCATATACCGTAAAGTGGGTATACATTGCACCAAAATACTGCATTTTTTCAAAAAATTGTCTATTCAGATCAGGTTTTTTACTTTTTCTGAGGTTTCAACTATTGCAATGTAATAACACATATACCTGTAACATGTCTGATACATTTTTAAATTTTTATCTATTTTGCCTGTATTTTTTTTTATATTTATATTTTGGTGCAAAGTATCCCGGGGTAAAGTACAACTTTGCACCATGATATTTTCTCTACACTTTTCGTACTAGAATCCAAATTGATGCAAAGTAAAGGCTATCCTACAATTTTGTTGCACCTTATGAAGGGTTTTGGCTCACAGTTCACTAAATGCAGATTATAATATTGTATAATTATGGAAAAATAAGACACTTCATAGATTTTTTTTTTTAAATATTGAAAAATCTAACAAAAAATTTTTTTTTTTCAATACTGAAGGTTTAAAATTATATAAAATAAAAGGTGGATATTAAAACATATCGTACTACATAGGTAATAGGAATTAAAATTAAATTAGGTCTAAATATGGTCAAGTTCCGGGACGGTAAAGAAACCTCTTTTGGATTGCATTTTCGGTTCTTTTATGGAACCCGCTACATCCTTCCAAGAATATTGAAGAAAGTCATCCTGCATCGGCCACTTCCACGATTTGAGACTCTCCTGCATGGATTTAACAGCTCTGTCTTTCTTTATTTCCAAAATCTGTCCCGGAAATTTTTCTCCTTCATAACGAAATACGACATATTCTCCCACCTTCTTTTTAACTGGTCCTAATGAAACGGAAGAACAAATTCGATAACTGGTTTCAGTTATCGTTTTTGTTCTTCTCCCTCTTCCTCAAAGCTTCCGTGTGAACTATAATCAGTTAATGCTAGATATGCTGGAAGTTTCGATGCGGAAGGTGGGATCATTGATGTAATTGGTTCAGGTAGCATTTGTGTCTCGTCAACGTTCATTTCGACATTTGGATCGTGAGCAATGCTCTTACCTGGTTCTATCGGTATCGTTTTTCTGCGTTTTAAGACTCAATTCTTCGTTGAATCTGTTTTCTTCCAAAAACTGTTGAAAACTCTGGCGCACGTCATCGTCATACGCTTTTAATGGCAACCGATTAAGCAACTGACTAGTTTTCGCAACAGTCAAGGTTTTATGTCTTTGCAAAAATGATCTTATCCATTCAGAGCCTGGTACGTTGTTCTTTAATATTCGTACTCTTCTGCCAAATCTATCCAAATAGGCTATTAAAATGTAGCGAATGTTAAAAACACTCACTGGGAAACCGTACTCACTCATGTCTACTATGCAGTTTACGAAGGATTGCTCTTCGCCCTTGTCACATATCGGAGGTTTTCCCACAGGTTTTGTGTGCTGACCTTTCAGCTTATAGTTAATCGTCCTTCTGGGGATTTTGAAAATTTCTTCAGCCTTTCTTTGACTGATTGTACCATTTCGAATGGCCTCCAAACACTGCTCCACTCTCTTCGGTGTAAAATCGCAGTATCGTCTGGCATAAGGCCGCTGTTTGTGTGTTCTTGACATTTTTGAAAAAAATATACCATCAGGAATTAAGTAAGTACACAAAACCTATAGATATTTAGCAAACATGTCAAGTTGTATTAGCTGTTTTAAGACTTTTCATCAAATTAATTAACTATGGCCTTTTGTGAATACTTTGCAATTGGTGCAATGTTACCCCAAATGTGGTCAATACAAGTCAGTTCTTAAAAAAATATTATTTTTACAAAAACTTGACAATGTAACTAAAAAATACAGCATTTGAGAAAAGCAGGGCCTATCTACCTACGATTTAGAGACCACTCGCTTGTTGTAACTAGTTTCAGTATACTGATTCCACTAGATTTTTTCGGACACAATTTTCAGACAGAAAAGTTTCTTTACGTTCGGACAGGAAAAACGCATTGAAGCAATAGCGACCGACTGTTACTTCTGTAAACTAAAAAGTAGATTGAAGTGCCATCTATCAGAAACAATAGAAAGTAGAATGAAAAATGACATGTATCAGAGATGACCAGCTCTACAATTTCTTTACAGAAGGTGGTGCAAAGTATCACCCATGGTGCAAAGTATACCCACTTTACGGTACATATTATGTGAATAATATGTAACTGTGGAGTTAGCTGATGTGTTGAGAATAAAATAATTAACTACTGACCGCATCAATATGGCTGTAGATCTGGCACACAACTTAATCAGGGCAAAAAATATGGAGCGATTAAGCAGAAACTCATTATCAAAAGAAAAGTTCCACTTTGTAAAAATGTTCCTTCCTTGTGCTATTGTAGTTCACGTTGTACGACATATTGTGTAATAGTTAAACATATCAACGAGAAATGGGAGAAGAGCGGGAGCCAAATTAATTTTTTTTAACTAGATCAGCGTTTCCGAATCTTTTTGGGTCGCGTACTTCTTCGTTACATCACGCTTAGTTGTCCACTTCAAAAAAAGGATTATATTTCGAGAAATTTATTATTCTATTTGCATTATAAATTATAAAGGTGACTATTTTTCTCAAAACTCAATTAATTCAAGCTTTAAAAAAATACCAAAGATTTTATTTTTTCTAATAAAAGTGAAATATTACATATCACAATGTTATTTTTTTTTAACTAAAAGGTGCCGAAGTATTTCTTGTCGAAATTCAAAACTAGGACATTTAAAGTGTTTTTTAACAACTTATTTTTATTAAAAAAAACATAGAATTAAATTAAATTATTCGTATAAAAAAAATTCAATGCACCGCAGGCAATTTTCCCCCAAAAATTACCGATATAAATAGAAAATATATGAAAAATACAATAGTTTAAATGAAATTTTAATTCATGTTATTACTTTTTATATCCGCTCGCGTATCACCGGTGGTACGCGTACCACAAGTTAGGAACCGCTGAACTAGATCAATTCAATTGAAATAAAAGAACAAAAAAGCTTAGCGTACTTAGAGATTTTATGAGACAAAAACCTTTTTTTCGTTAAGTTTATCTCCTTCATCCTTGACTTCAAGCGCGTAATATAGAGAGGGAACGGAACAGGGCAGAACGAAATCGGTCTGAGACAGAAAAGTGGGAGATTGGGAAGAGTATACTGGTTTCCCAGACATTAATATTAACTGCGTCTTTTATCTTCATTAGATTAACCTTGAACATATTACGTCTCAAATATAAAATTTATATTTCTTATTCGATTATTGACTATTATTAGCACGCGATAAAAGAAGCACCGACTTACAGGTAAAGTAGACGATTTATAAGTTTGCATTCCACCTCTATAGCGACTATGCTTTTTAGAAAAAAGACGATATTAATTTCATCATACCAATAGAGATAAATATTTCATATGTTAATAAAAAATGAAAACCACATAAATAATCACAATGATGTGTTTTTGTTCATATTATTTCGAATTATTGAATTTTTAAAGCATACAGTATTGAAATTACCAATTTAAAACTGGGATGTGATCCAGTTAAAATGATATATTTGTGCAAAGAATAAGATTTTTTCCCTTTTTTTTTAAACAAATAACATAACTGACGAATGTTCAATAATTAATGACACTACGATAAGTATGTTAGTCAAACCAGTGGAAATGTTTATTTATTTATATTGGACATTGATAAACAATATAAATAAGGATGAATGAATGCAATTATTTTCGGACGGTGTAAAAGAAAAACATTAAAATTTATACACAGCAACAAGTGTAGTATACCATAAAGTTAAAAAGACAACACAGAAGTAAATTTGAAGCATAGTAAGAGGTCAATTAAACGGAATTAGGTTATTCCGGATGTTATGGTCACCATATTTAAAAAAAATACCGTTGCAGCATCATCTACCTATCGCGAGATCCATAATAACGAACACACTGACAAATCCTGTTAATAAGTAAAAGTCAGTAAAAGTCTAATATTATGATGCGGGCAGTCAAATAGACGAAATTTACGCAAAGTGATATTTCGTTTTAAATCATAGTCAACGACAACCCTTAAAAAAATATTGGAAACACACATCCCGTTTTTTCCAGAAGCTGTATGTTTTGTTCCAGATTCAGATAAGATGAACTATTAAAAAAGCTCTCGGATGAGAGACGTATGGCTTTCAAAAATAATTGCATACAAATTCCGTCGCAAACTGTTGCACATGGCTGGAGGTTGGCGAGGAGAAAAGTGCAGTAAAAAGCAACAGTAATTAAAGCTTCGTCTGTATGTAGATAATTTGATATAATTAAGTCACGCTAATATCAGATTATGTATCCAAACACGCACTGTGCGCTGCACTGCGTGAATACCACTTTCTTAACAAGGCATCGATTTTTAATTATATTTCACTTTATCGGAAAATGCTAACAAATTTCCCCGTAGACCCCAATCAAGATTATGTGGTAAAGTAACAATGGATTCCGATGTTTCATTCTGAAGACAATTAATCCCATGAAAATATTTCTAAGGGAATAAATAGGATAGATTATCTCAACATACACAAACATTACATTCTATGTACATCTCAGATAAAACATCATTGCGGGTTTATGTTTTGGAAACCGCTCCTAAAAGCCAAATTTTACTATGTATAGATAAAACGAGATAGTACCATATATTGATTTGGAATAAAGGTTCCATACAATGAGGGAAAAACATTCTATTTATATTCACAAGAAATCGTATGACAACTGATTTCTAAAGGATCGAGGGAGTGGTAGTACGACATAGGATGTCATTAGAAAGAAACAGACACAATTATAACCTGACATTTAAAAATACCAAAAAAAAAATCGTTACTAAAAAACAAAGAAATATTCATACACAGAAACCACTATATTCGTCCAATTTAGTATTCAGAAAAAATGGTATGCCATATAGTATGTCTAAAAATCAATTTTAGACGGAAGCACACAGCATCGTGAATATTTAGTCAATAATTACATAAATAATAATCAATATTCTCCGTCCTTTGGAAAAATTGAAAGGAATTTATGTGTGTGTGTATATATATATATATATATATATATATATATATATATATATATATATATATATATATATATATATATATATATATATATATATATATATATATATATATATATATATATATATATATATATATATATATATATATATATATATATATATATATATATATATATATATATATATATATATATATATATATATATATATATATATATATATATATATATATATATATATATATATATATATATATATATATATATATATATATATATATATATATATATATATATATATATATATATATATATATATATATATATATATATATATATATATATATATATATATATATATATATATATAGAATTTATGTGTGTGTGTATATATATATATATATATATATATATATATATATATATATATATATATATATATATATATATATATATATATATATATATATATATATATATATATATATATATATATATATATATATATATATATATATATATATATATATATATATATATATATATATATATATATATATATATATATATATATATATATATATATATATATATATATATATATATATATATATATATATATATATATATATATATATATATATATATATATATATATATATATATATATATATATATATATATATATATATATATATATATATATATATATATATATATATATATATATATATATATATATATATATATATATATATATATATATATATATATATATATATATATATATATATATATATATATATATATATATATATATATATATATATATATATATATATATATATATATATATATATATATATATATATATATATATATATATATATATATATATATATATATATATATATATATATATATATATATATATATATATATATATATATATATATATATATATATATATATATATATATATATATATATATATATATATATATATATATATGTATATATATATATATATATATATATATATATATATATATATATATATATATATAAATACATGCACATATTATATATTGTCGGTTGGGTTTCGGAATACCGCCGCCACGCGACGAGACGGGCCTTTGGACATGTTCCAAGAACGTTAAGAAAATATCTTTCGTTTCATTAGGAATTCCAGAAACTACAATTCTTCTTAAACTTAGCCGATCTTATAAAAATCATGATACATCTTTTTATTGAAACGGAAATATTATGATAATATTAACTGAGGTGCTTAAAAAAATTAAAGGATGCGTTTTCCAGTATTTTTTTTATATAAGTACGTATTATGGCCATCCTAAGCAGCTTCCCGTATGGAGTGTGTTGTGGTGTGGGTGCGGTGGGGAAGGGAGGGGGGGGAAGGGAGGGGGTTGAGAGACGAGCAGAGGTCTGCAATGCGACACGGGCCGCCCCTCTTGGAGGGTGGCCACACAAAAAAACGTCCGAAATTCATTTTGCATTAAAACTATCTAATCAAAACAAAAACTTTTCGAGTGACTTGTTATTCATAAGGGTAGTAAGTAAGGGTGGCCGTTTGTGGTCACGTGGTTAGTGTCGCAGACTCTTGAGTCAGAGTTTTTCGGTTCGAAACCACTCTACTACAATTTGATACCTATTTCTAATTATGGTCACGTAAATAGTATGAAATTGAAGTATTTTTGTAATATAATAAAACACAAATATTTCTCTTTTCTTTTAAATTAAAAGTATGAATGTTGGCTTTAGTCGAATAGTGTGGAGTTTGTAAAATAAAATCAAAACTTACCACAACACTTAAACTTACCGGTCAAATTTACCTAAATTTCAGAGTTGTGCTCTTGAGATCTTGAAGACTACTAAGAGCTGTTCCGTATTTTTGATTAGTGGGAACACGGACAACAGGGGGTTGGATTTAGTCATTATCGTGTTGTTAATTATAGATTTATCATTATTTTTTAAGTGAAACTTCTTAGGGAGCGATTTGATAATCGATAATTGGACGAGAGTCGAGAGTGAAATTTTAAGGACGCGTTACGTTCATTGGGTAAATATCGTTACATTAGAGAGAAGAAAGTTATAACGTAGAGACTGAAAGAAATAAACCTTTACATTCCGACACCGTGGGAGTGGAGCAAAGAATGGCGACGTATGCGTAACGATGCAAAGCGATAGAATGAGATGGTGTCGCGCTTTGTAGATGTACACGTCCGACGCTATATATGAACAGATGAGGTAACACGTGTTGTGTAAAATTTATCATTGTGTTTTGCGATTATTTATGCAAATTTATATTGTTGTTTTTCGTTTTAAATCCTCTCACTGTCTCGCACACAAAATTTATCTTATCCTTTATTTTTTAAGAAGTTTCGTTTCCCTCACGTGTACGGTGTTGCGTTTTAAAATGTTAAAGTTCAAGAGTTTAATATCAACTTTTAGATTTTGGTTTCAAGCTTTATAATATTCACCAAGGCATGATTTAAAGATGATAATCACTCGAACACGCATCGGTCGGTTGTCAGTTTGCCAGTTTCGTTGAATGTGATAGAGGTGGGAATAATTTAAAGCGATTTCTACGTTTTCATTTACCGTTGATGGGAGCAACCGTTAAACGATAAAATATACATATAAGAACATACATAACTAAAATGAATGAAACATTTTTTAAAAATCTGTACATATCTAATTGAATCGAATAAGCTAATTCACCCGTAAACAAGATCAATTTGTAATTTCGGCACTGTTGATTGCAATTTCATAGATCATAATCCGTAGTTAATTAATTGGATATGGCTATACTAGAGTTTGGATTTATATCCGTATCAAATGGGACTCTCGGTACTTATTACTAATTAATTTACGGATCAAACAAACTTGTCATTCTCACGCACGGAACACGAGTTCGTATGGAATTGGCGTAGTCAGGCACGCCCTGATGGGAATCACGAATTCCCACCTGTCTATTCGCGATACTACTCTCAAACGAATTGATACAAAACTACGGTAAAACTAATCACTTATTTTTTATACATGGGATACAAAGCTTATTTACTATGTTAGGAATCACGCAAGACCCATATAGATCACGAGGCGTAAGGTAATAAATTATAATTTAATTGCAGGAGTGATGATAATTACAGGTATTTTTAAAGTATATTTTGATGAACGTTAGTATAGTAGATGACGATCTGCACATCTAGCCATGTGAGTTTCCCATCAGTCGATATTAAGACAATTTCAAAAGTTTTTCAATTTATTGTTCAAAATCGAATTCAACTGTACATATTACAGTGACACTGGAACCATCGACATGTAATGACTATCTAGAAAAATACCTTGTTATTAGGAAGTGATGACAGTAACAATGTCCAATAACGGTCAGCATTTCCAATAAATTTACAACATTTTGAGTGTGTCCAAACATTTGTTCACAAATCTGGATTATCTCCAATTAGGAGTTGTATTTAACATTAATTTTGACATATCAACATAGATGAAGAAGAATATGGAAGTCTAGACATTAACAGGGCTTACGACCGTCATAGGCTGGTTTAAGTGATCACTTTACACGCGAACATTCACCAATTCTACCCATGATTGACAACCACACTACTCAAATCCTTGAAACTTCTAGATATATTGATCAAACTCGAAACACAGGGTACGAGATTCACTAGAGACATCTATGGTGGGATGAGGAAAGCGTGTTAAGCAGAAACTCTTTCATCAGTATGTAAGATCCGAATCCTGGATTACATTCACATACTTGAGAAACGCTAGAAAACATCGTTTTAAATTTTAATTTAAGCTTATATACATATACGATTTCGATATATGATTGATGTTTAAATGGTGGTGGTGGTAATTGGTGTATAAGGAAAGAATGCAAGGCGGAGATAAGCATTATCGATAAAAAATAAATAAAAAGGATATGTTCAGATGGTTTGGTTAGATTTAGAGATATGTTAAAATTTTATTTCCATCCTCGCATACATTTCGGTTTATAATTCGATTCAATTTAATGAAATGCTGACATTGTTAAGTCAGACTTTCCGAGAGTGTGAAAATGAAATATGTATTATAAGCGTGATGCAGTTTGCTGGACGCTTAACTACTAAATTGGCGGTGCCGGTTCAATAACCACAAAAAGAAATTCTAAAATCATTATTATGAAGATTATTCCTTAGTCGGTATATTGATATGATCTTTTGCGTAAATCCTATAAACAAACAATATTTTCTTGTATTATCGTTTGCGAGAATACACATTAAATACAGATATAACTGGTGGACCAAAATATTTATTAATTGTTTTGTCAACGTGCCAAGAACATCCGTCAAGCAAGTATCGGGAAAAATAAAACAGAAAAGTCAACGGCAAATACTCATACACACGTTCTTTTTGACGAAAGGGCGAATTTAACCGTACGCGGGAAGTAATTATAGCCGGTTAGGTACCACTTCCGCATTCACCACATGTGTATACATACAGTATCTACTAGCTCTAGAACAGTCTAGCTAGTCACAGTCTACTTGCAGCGATGCTCACTCAAGAATAGCCAATCAACTTGTTTAAAAAGCTCCAAGTTGAATTCTAAGCGTTCACTTATGAGTACGAACCAAAAAAAATTATTTCATTTCAATACGACGGAGGTATCCAATTTTAAAGAAGGTAATAATAAACTATTTAGGGTGTTTTTCGTGGTAGAACGTCGCGGCGTGCGACCGTTTTAGCGTCAATTCTCAATACCATAAATACATGTATATATATATATATATATATATATATATATATATATATATATATATATATATATATATATATATATATATATATATATATATATATATATATATATATATATATATATATATATATATATATATATATATATATATATATATATATATATATATATATATATATATATATATATATATATATATATATATATATATATATATATATATATATATATATATATATATATATATATATATATATATATATATATATATATATATATATATATATATATATATATATATATATATATATATATATATATATATATATATATATATATATATATATATATATATATATATATATATATATATATATATATATATATATATATTTATTTGTAGAAATGTTAAGTTAATAAATTAAAGGGTAATGATTTTTGTAATAACAATAAATTAGTTAAAAAGAATATTTGTGCCTTAATTTCTTAACCTGAAAGAATATTTTGAAATAATGTATAAGCACCTTTTTTATAGTTAAAATGAGCCTTCTATTTTACTATATAGAGTGAAAACCGAATTTAGTGGACACATTTTTAATGTATCATTTCTTATTTATTAAATGGATTTAAGTAAATTCATACTTGTCACCAATATATAAGAATATTGCGAAAATTGCCTAAATCTGCAGATTCGGATTAGAAAGGAAAATATTTTTTTTAAACTATAAAAATATAACAGTTAATTATTCCGAAGTCATAAATATTTTACGCATCAGAACATAATAATTTTACTGTAGAACATGTTTTTTGCTTGAATAATCGTATTCCCATATTAACTACAGCCTAATTAATATGGTAAAAAGTTTATTTTGTTTCAATAATTTATCTTTGTTTACAAGTTGCTTGAGTGTCCACTTAATCCAGAATCTCACTATACCCACAGGTTTGTTTTAATAAACCCTAACCATTTTCCTTAACCCTCATTTGCTTTTGTGTAGTAAAAAGGGCCTTTCACTTTCGGTTAGTTGGCGCTTAGCGCCGATAAACTGAAACTACAGACGCGTAGTCGGCTGGAGCATATATCTACTGTTTACGTAGCCAAGTGTTCTCACTAACACAATAGTTTAGATAGCCAGCACATGCGAATTTTCCGACGACGTTTTCCTCTTTACAAATTCCGAATACGTGAATTCATAAATACGTACCAAGCACCCGATTGTTTTTCTTGCGAGCTGAAAACATTCCTAATTGTGAATTTTCGAATGGGTTTCATCCGTTCAGAATTCCGAAAAAGAAAACGACAGTCGAAAACGCAGTCAGAAAACGACATTAGACGCCACACCATACCGAGTTGCGGCATTTATATACCGAGTGAATTATTTTTTTTATACAACATTTTGAGTGTGTCCAAATACTTGTTCACAAATCTGGATTATCTCCAATTTTATAGGAGTATTTTTCATATTATTTTTTGACATCTCGTCAAAGATGAAGAAGAATATGGAATGCCCAGACATCCATATTCTTCTTCATCTTTGATAAGATGTCAAAAAATAATATTTAGATATTAAATAAATTTGAATAAAAAAACTATGTTGGAAATCGTGTACGTTAACGATTTTCTACAAAGGGATATTTCGACTTATTAATAATTAACACGATATAACTGATTCATATTAAGGTATTAATTGAAATCGAAGCCAATAATTCAAGTACAATATTTGTTTTATACCATATTTTACTGTTTAATTATACGTATATACCAAGAGAACGGTCCTTAAGAATTTAAAGCCGAACTTTGAGCCCTTTGAAAACATGATTACGTATTCCGTATCCAGATGAAATCCTTATACCAGAGATCTGATGATTATAAATAAGAGCGAGAATTATATCTTTATCACTCATCAGTCGTGATTACTGCTGAACTGTTACCATTGTATTACACATTGCAAATTTACGGCGGGAAATGAAAGTCATTCGCATGTACGAAGTTTACTGGATAACAGTTTCTACAACACAGGACGAGGAAATCGTTTATCATATAAGCAATCGGAAGAAAAAACAAAAAAATATCTAACAGCCCCTTTACTAAAGGCAAAACATAGGCACCATTCAAATAAATAGTTGGCGAGAAATCCTTATTTATAAGCGTACCGGTTGCACATACATTTTCATTACTAAAACAATTTTGTAAATCTTTTTAACAAGGATAGTGGTAGAAGGACATGTAAAAGTAAACATCTCGCATCTGCATAAATACTTGCACTGAATATATTTTTAGTGGTAAAAAAATATACAACAATGTAAAACATTTTCAGTATGGGTAGTAGATTGCGACCCATAAAAATTAGGATTTAGCTGAGCTGTCAAAAAATTGTCATTGCCCCGGAAGTATACTCCTAAAATATATTCTAAGGTACACAGATGACGTAAAGAAAAGGGATATAATGACTTATGGGGCAAGAATTGAAGGAGAAATAGCAGACCGAGAAAAGGAAAAAAGCAGTAATTGCTACGGCATTCGGTGTTGCATACACGTACGCGAACGATCTTGTATAAATTGGGCGTTAGTTTACGAGTCCCTTAAAGCCATCAAAGCATGCAAGTTATCAATGTTAAGGAGATCCAGGATATTCGGGCGAGTGGATGTTTGACTAAAAAAGGAAGAATAGAAGCAATGGCTATGACCAAGTCACCTACTACTGATTGATGTGTTCGGGTTAGTGAGAAGAAGAAAAAGTGAAATCGGCAGCAATGACTAGGGAACGCGCGGTTGCATATCCATACTTATATAAAGTTATAATATAATATAATATATAGCTTATATAAAGTTGAGTAAACTAAAAAACTACCACTAACGTGTAAAAAGTCTTTGATGAAAACTCCGAATAAAAGTTATTTTTAATCACATATAAAGCATGTTGTTATGATCCAAATAGCAATATGAGAATCCAGTCAGTAACTTATAACATTTTATGTCAAGAACATCTACAATTATATCAAAGTTTTAAAATAAGATAAGAAAAATTATCGTTAACACCCAAGTAAAGACCTAGAATTATAAAAAATTCAATATTTTAAAAACAAATCTAAATTAGAGTAATATAGAATCTAAGGTGGACAATGTTAAAGAAATGTTAAGCATATATGTACATGCTATATTTCGATGTAGAGAAACAAAGCAATTTTTGAAAAAGGAAAATAATCAAGAGAACCATCTCTGACGGACTAGCAGGTAGATGAAGTCTCTTAATAGGAATTAGACTTAATAAATAACACGAGCAAACTCATTTCTATTAGCCCATATCGATCATGAATCATGCTTTTGAGTTCTCACTAAATCTATAAAATCAGAACCATATTATAACAAATACAAATTTAAATCATAGCCGCGGAGTGTGATAAATAATTGAAATAATGAAGTGTATCAGTGTCGTATTAATACTTTTCTACTCGCACTATATGTAATTGCGAGCAGTTTTAAATTTAGAAATTTCAATCTTCAATAAAAAGATCAACAGAGCGTAAAAAATTGCGCGAAAACCCTCATACTAAACTCAAAGAGTACGTTTCTGCGACATAGCATGAAATTTCGCTCACTCCTTTCAACAACGTCAAATATCAAAAATCACCAATTTTCAGTTACGATGTTTTCGGAATGCCCAGAAAATGTACTATATCCCAGCAAAAGTGAGATATTTTTAACTTAATATTTACCCGCTACAGGGCAGAAAGTGTTTTTTTGCATTTTGAAGAAAAGGTATCGTTTAATTATTTTTTTAAATATCCTAAATATTTTTGAAATGGTGAAAAAACATTCAGGTTTTACCTAAAAAGATCTGTTGCACCGTAAAAAGTTCAATAAGTGGCTTGATATTTATTTTTAATACATTTTATTAAATTTTTAAACATTAAAAACGATCTCCCGAAAAATAATGTTTTTTTTAAAAATATATATGACGTTGTTGAAAGGAGTGAGCGATTTGTGGAACAATAATGTTATGCATATCATAACATCGGACTAAAAAAAAAGAATTTCAGCACATGAGGAAATTATTATTGTACTAAAAAATAATTGAGTGTATTCAATATCCATAGTATTCTTTAAAAACATGAAAAAAAACATTGAAAGTTATAGAAAAAATAGTTGAAATAACGTAACATAAAAAGTAATTGTCTTTATAGAAATAAAACAACGGTTTTTGAGATGTGATAATGTCCAATGATATTCAGTTGTGCAAGAGCCATCTATGGATAAAGTAGAGAAAGTTATTGCAGCAGGTGTATGTGTGGAAACAATCGTTGCAAGCCTCCAATCCACCAACCGGTAGTGCTACCAGCTATCGGCCACCAGGCAGTACGACTAACTTTGTACTCATACTGATACTTAACAATACGATTCAACGATAACATTCGCCGAAGCGATTAAATAGAGATGTGACTAACGGGTAACCGTTACTTTTTCGGTTACTCGGTTCAGTTCTCGGTTTATATTTATTTCTATTTTAAGTTTTATATGTTAAATTGTCAAATATATCAGGAGCTAGAAATGGGGAATACGTGATTCGTGCACTGATTGGCTTTCAAGTCTATGAAACGAATTAAGAAACGACTTATTTTAAAGAAGTCGTTAAAAAAAAAATTATTCGACCATCTATTGCTACGATTAAACAACAAACTCGATTACTAAAGAAGATGGTTCATGATATATTATGTAGTTCACATCAAATTATATACTTGATCGTTCAAGGAGCTAAAATAATAATATTGGTATTATAAATAGATGATCATTCAACATTTCTGTAATATATATCTCTCAGACGAATGTGCGGCAAAACGATGTACGATAGATGTTCGAATGGTGAAATAATGAAGGAATGCAAAGCTGAGATGTATTATCGATTAAATTAAGAAAGGTGTGTTGAGAAGGTTTGGACATGTGGAACGAACGAGTGAGGAAAAAACGGTGAAAAACAAATTTATGAGGCGAAGTTGGAAAAAGGAGCAGAGGAAGACCGAGAAAAACTTGGCACGATCAGGTATATCAAATACTTGAAAGCGGTCAGGTTGGGAGTCGAAATAATCGGCGGATATATATGAGGAGAAGCAAGAAAGTGGAAGAGGTGAAGAATGTTTGCAAAGACAGAGTGGTGTGGCGTTCTGCACACGTGTGTGCGTGCGTACGTGTGCCAGAATGTATTTTAAAAATATATTTTGAATAACATTTCGAGCAAATGAGATACGAGAATAATGTTACACTAATGAAAATGACATCGTTCTATAATATTAACACGCCGCGGTGTGAAGTGCATGTATATTCATGATGTGGCAGAATATGCATAATATGGTAAGTAGACCCCCACCCCTGGCTGACGACTGGAGCATGCATGAGCTGAATTCTAAAGGGTCTCACTCATTGCTAATTATTGTTGCAGTATGAGATTGAACTAAAAAATAAAATAAAAATATAATAAAAGAGATACAAATTGATTATGATAGTATTTTAATAGCGAAGAGTAATAATAAAATAATATCAACCAAGTACAGCATTTTTTTTTAGACATACAGTAAAATATTGATATAACGGACTAATTGGGGTGAGGGGTTGTCCGTTAAAGCCGAAAGTCCCTTATAAAAATACCGGACCTGTAAAATAAGTTATATTTTTATTAAGAGGATTAAAATATATTTTTTAAAATAATTAAACATAAAACACTGTATTTAGATATAAATAAACAATACGAAAAACAAACAAAATTCGACTTATTGTCTACGGACACTCGTTGTACAGTGACGTTGCTGTTTCATATCGACGCACTTTCGGTAACCCTGACTTTTGCTTTGAAAAAGGAATAATTTTTTGTTGGCACTTATAATGTTTTGAAATATGATTTGTGATTATCACGGCCGCTAAAAATTGTTTACACGCTGCGATACTTGAATTTAAGCATGTATAACAGGACGTTTTTATTTAAAATTTGACAGGATTTGGTTGTCAGTTATATCCGAAGTTCGTTAAAAAGAGGTCCTTATACCGAGGTTTTACTATACTAGAAATAAAATTAGTGATTTCAATGATAAAAAATAATTTTGAGCACTTCGTGCTCCTGAAATTTTGATGACGCTACTAATTAGGGTATTCTGAATCCGGGTTGACCAATAGCGGTCACTCTGATCAACTTCATTTATTTCCGTTCTTCAGCAGGAAGAGAGTGATAACTAGTCTGTACTTAGTTGTGCAAAACTGGATGTAATTCGGGCCCTCGATATATGAGAAATGTTAAGATGGGTTGACGTCTTTCTCGACGATAAGTGTTTAAATACATAAGTAACTTGTGTACCTGCGTACATCATTTAGAGTGTAAAGCAAACAACTTTGTCACCGTCATAAATATTTTGCTAAATAAAAGTATCGTCACTAATTCGATTGTTGGTAGGGCAATTTTATAACATATCCAACATATTTACGATACACATATATCCGTATTCAGAAATTCTGTTAAAAGTTGACCTTGTAAAGTGCATATGAAAGAGTTGAAGCCGATCCTCACTCCCAGTATCCTACCCTCATTACATTAAAACTATCAATTTTCTAGTAAATAGCCAACTTCTATGCGCTTAAAATCAATTTAAACGCAGCCCAGTTCGTTATAATTAAAGGAATTTCCAACGACAATACGTAGAATTTCGGAATAACTCCATGCTTCATAGTTGAAACCAGGACCCCATTGTGCACTGCCAGTTTAGCTTTCGCTGAAAGGTTTTTATTCGCTATAACTGCAAATAATTGCCATTCATTTTATTTTTTTCAATTCCTGACTATACAAAAAAATATTTCGTTTCACCCATTGAAAATATCAACACGCCAAACCAATGCTAAAAAATGCAAAAATTTAAGGTAAAGTGATAGATTGAAGACATGTGACATTGGTTGTTATTTATAGGGTAACTCAACATATTAGATTATGTTTATAATAATCGTTATTAAGTGATATGGAAAAGACTTCATATTCAAGCATACTTTATATTTATTATATAAGTAAACACGGTATTCATAATTATACTATACTATTTGGTAGCACACGACTCAACCTTTTCATTATTCTCACCCCTTCAAGCGCTTTTAACGGCTGAAATTAATAAGTGGTTTACATAGAACATAATACACGAAACTTTGCCAGAGCTTAACAAACACAATAGGAGAAATTTTAAATCTATAAAACCTTCAGTCTATTTTTCAGACTGATTTATACGTTTATAGTCATCATACTATGTATGTACAATAAATTTAATAATTAAAATTAAATACACATTGATACTATACAATATTTTACTGAGTGAAATTCACAGCATATAATAATTATAAATCAATTTCAAAGTTTTCTTCTGAACATCAGAAATTTGGTCAACTGAAAAGCCGCAATAAAATTTATGAAATATAATCAGTATGAAACGTTTAATTATAACTTACGCGTTCAAAATATGCATAAAATAAAACACAGGTTTTGAAAAACGGGTTTTTATTTTAATACACATTAATAGTTACATACATATATTTTTATGATGATCATTTTTGTTTATTTATTTTTTAATTTTCTTTAAATGCAATGAATTGTGCGTAGCATTGATTATACTCGTACGTTAAGTGCAAGAACGATATAGATTACATAAATAATGTTAATTAACGGAGAGGTGATTACTCATTGAATAGCGTTATATTGAATATTTTGATTTAAAGGCTGATACGAAACACGCATCATTCACCTCACACCCCTTAGGAAAATATAATATGTACTTAAATATTACGTCGCTAGGTAAAAAAAAGTCACGTTCTGTTTTTAGAAAATTTAATAGATATTATCGTGATATAACGGTATATTTTTAATACAGTTTCGTCTTCCGATTAACGTGTATCATTATAACCAAAGTCCTTAACGAAATCACTACACACCTGTTGATAGACTGTCAAAAAGGCTGTCGCACGCTACCAATCATAATATGTAGAACATCTACTAACTTGGCGTGTTCTCAGTAAGTCACGTGAATAATAATACCACTTTATTGTAACTATTTTCTTAGAAAAATGTATTTTATCACAAGCGATAAGTTAACTAGAAATTAAATTAAATGTGACATATTTTACCTGGAAATAAAAGTGTAGCCAACAATAGCAAATAGTTTTTCTCAAAAAGCAAATAAGCAGTTATCAATTTACATAAGCTTGTACGAGTACGGGTAAACAACCCCCAGTGCCCTTGTATTTACTGTTATTATCTCTTTTCTCTTTTTAATTAATACATCCTACATTTCTTTCTCTCTTTGTTTTCCTATATCGTAGTAATGTCCTTAGATTTAAGTTTCGTACTGACATTTCTTGGTGGAACGACATCATCAGACTGGTCATCACCAGTCTGATGATGACGGTTACGACGAAACCAGGTTGCTGGTCAAATAAAATTAATGTAAAAAAAATACAAAGTTTATTTCATTATATAGTAATGTCCTTTACGCAGAACTGTCTTGCTTTATTACCTTGTATCACATCGGATATATTCCACTCTTAGTTCCGAGGATCTACAGCGTGGGACTGATCACCTTGCCATCATGCAAGTTATGATCATGTTAAGGCAGCGTCGGTCACACATGGCGCCCTATGTACAGTTGGTGCGGAATGAAATGGAATTATATTAATAAGAATTACCTATAATTCTTATTTTTTGGGTTAGAAATTTCAAGAACACATAATGCAAAAGGAAAGTGCAATCCTTAGAATGATCGGATATAGACTATAGATATTTTATATGTTACATAATAATAAACATTTTTTATTGCAGTCCCCTACTCATTTGCCCCACTTACAAAAACACTTTAATCTCGTGAAACTTACAACTTTATGGTGGAGAATTTTCCAAAGCGTAATATGGGCAATGAATAGTCGAGTGATTAATATTTAATGGTCTCTAAGGAAGGAAAATGGTTCCTAAGGCGGTGGTAGTGGTTTAGCACCCAAACTGTAAAGCTCCTAGACCGAGGGATAATAATATTGCCATAAACACGCAACTATAATCCTGTGCTGTAAAATA
This sequence comes from Brachycentrus maculatus, assembly GCF_059751285.1. Classification (NCBI taxonomy): domain Eukaryota; kingdom Metazoa; phylum Arthropoda; class Insecta; order Trichoptera; family Brachycentridae; genus Brachycentrus; species Brachycentrus maculatus. The sequence goes on from NW_028281373.1 coordinate 162,436, forward strand.
ATATATATTTTTTTTTTATACGAATATTGTAAAAAAAACTATGTTATTGTTGTACCTTAGAATTAAATGCAACTGAGCGTTTATACTTAACAATCCTTTCAAAGAGTTTAAGAGATTATAAACATAATCAAGCCCTTTCCACCCTCCATCACTTTAATTATTCATTACTGATACTACACCCTTTGCCACCACAACTCAAACGTTTGCAATCTTTAAACATTTTTCTTTCCCATTTGTTTGGAAAGTAGAAACTGATAAGTTCTTAGTAAATTACTACATTAAGTCATACCTATTTTGGCTTATTTTACTAGAAGATCTAGAGATTTCTGTGACTAGGCTCCGTAATCCTGACAAAAAATAATTCCTCTAAGCACATGACCTTGATCTAATTTTACTGATGAAAGTATCGGAAGAAGTATCATTATCAAACACATAATACTTAAGTAAATTTATAAGGAAGAGTTGAAACATTTACTTTGTTAGATAGATGACGTCACTAACCGCTAAGTGCTGTTTGGATAAGTTCGTGACTGGATGTTTGCGGATGATTTTATCAAGTTACACGTATACAATCGACATAACGATTAGTCATTTAACGTCTGTAGAGCTGGAAAAAACGTTACTTTAGTGTAATACTAACCGCAGAACTTTAATCAACCGTCGAATAACTATACACGTACTTATATGTAATACATACTGTTATCGTAATCTCTTACTAATGAATAATATATTTTTGAAACTAGATCCTCGACTGGTCCGCTACTTCGGTCGATTCAACCGTGCTCTAACTGAAAACAAACGATTTTTTAATTAAATTTCTATAAAAAGATTTTTTTGTAGTGCTCTTTTTCAATAAAAACATCAGCTTTTGTGCGGTGTATTGCAATGTTTTAAATTAAGGGAACAATATGCACAACGTTATTTTTTAGTCCAGAGATTGTTTATTTTACTGCAAATATCGTTACCGTATTCGCCTGTATTTTCTTATAATCCGAGGTTTTTTGCATTTCGGCTATACACTCGGTCCCAAAGCTAAAGGATTAGAGGGATTCTACAGTTCTGTGAATAAAATCATATTCAAAGTGTCAGGTTTTCGCGTAAAGCTCAAGTTATATTCTACACAATGTATATAGGTAAATGTGTATCTTTTCACTTAAGTAGACACTTAACCAGGTAGTTCATATAAGAAATATAAGATTTATAAGAAATACCAGTCCGACTCCGTAGTGTAATGGTCAGCACGCTCGGCTCCCGTACTGGAGGTCCCGGGTTCGATTCCCAGGGGAGGGTCATTTTTCACTCTAACATTTATTAAATATTACCCTGTACTGGTACCTGAAGCGGAGGGCTGTTCGATCACCTATCCTTCGTGTGTTAACGATCAATATAACACTCCATTTATATGATGCAGTGCCTTATGCACCATCGGGCGAGGATAAGGGTTTCATATAAGAATGTTCGTTATGTGGGACGGTAGGTCTAGGTATATGGGTTAGTAATTATAATAGGGTATGAATTCGATTTGAAAAATTAACATTCTTCTTGAATTCCTTAATAATAAAAAATTTAAAAAATAAAAATGACACAAAAAACTATATTAGACAAGTAACAAGAAATTATTATAAGATATTTTAAGACGTTTCTTTTTTAACATCAATTAGTGTCTTCGTAGCACACCGGGGGGAATATTTTGACTTGCGAGATTTTCCCGTGGGAAGACGGTTTAAACTGGAAGAAACGAAAATTGCCGCAGCCTTATTATACAAGTTACGAGTCCGTGAGATAACGTTTTCGAGGATGAAATTTAAGCCTTAATTCCTTTATCTCGAGACTCTCAAAACACGAAAACGGCGGATTCGGGGTGAATAGGCTAAATGAAAAAGTATTATTTATATCCAACGAAAAATGTTGTTTGGGCTCTCTAAAAATTAAAACCTAACTTGTTTATGTGGTATTTGATTAAAGAATATCCAATTTTATTATGTTAAGAAGTAGTACTTTGGAAAATTATTACATAATACTAGGTTTACACGTTTTTGTACCAAAAAATATAAACATCTATATTTAAATACATCTAATTTGAAAAGATATCACTTAAAATCAATATTTGCAATGTTCGAAAATTGAGATTACATCTAATAAAGAAGTATGGGATATTAATGAACTTTAATAAAATTACTGTCCAAATTTAATTTAAAAAAAATAAACGACGTTCTTAAAAACAAAGAGTGTTCACAAACTGTTAGATAAATAAGGAAACCTTTTTAATACAAGGACGTATTAATGTACGAATACGTATTGAAAACTGAAACATTTAAATATTCAATCAAATTAAAAATGTGTGTTTCTCTCGAATCAGTTTCCGTTCTATTTATAACATATTGGATCAAATTTCTTTATGTATAATTTAATGTATCATTCCGTAAACTAAAATACATGTTTTAGTATCACTTGACTACATTTACTAAAACGCACGCTTAAAAAAAATGGTCAAATAAAATTTTATGTTGCCATAACTATTATTTGCATTATTGTATAATATATTAATACGTATTTGAAAACACGTGACTCCATTACCAGATATTTATGCATTTAGCAATACTTCTTTATCAAACTTTGTTTATCTATGGAATGGCCATAATGTATATTTTACATGTTTAATGTACGTATTATAAATAAAGTAATTCAATAGTGCGGGAAATGAGTGCTAATATGCACTGCTAATTTCATATTCTGGCACTTCCAAAAAATACTAAACAATCGCCAAAAATATTTACTTTGGGTCACTTTGATGATCCATATCTTATAATAATGATGTCACGATTCAAGATAAAAATAGATTCAAAAGAAACCTAAAATTTATTAATTTACATATTCGATTCCACAGGCCCAATTTTGAATATTTACAACATCACTCCAAAAATATTGACAATGCAAAAAAGCATTATATAAAATTCACATGTGCAAACACAGATTTTGTGGAGGTTACGTCATATTAAAATCTGTGTGCTTTATTTGTTGCTAAATGTGTTTTTTTTTGTTTTTTCAAAACTCAATTTCCAAAGAGAGATTTATTTTTATATACGGCCTCATTTCAGTTTATATTGTTTGATATCAGTGTGACCAACACACACATCACCTGGACAAGAATATTTTGTTTTACGAATTGTTGTTTTTTGTGATAAATATCATATAGCCTGTACGCAGTGGCGTGCACAGAGAATTAATTCGGGTAGGCAGTAGAGGTAGGTAGTAAGGTAAGCTAGGTACTACTTAGTAAGGTAGGGTAGGTACTGGTTGCGTTTTATAAGTCACGCGGGTAAGTTAGGATAGGCACTGCTTTTCTGCCTATATAGAATGCACGCCCCAGCCTGTATGAAATACATACACAGTTCTCTCTGATGATATTGAAGTACCCTTTCTGTTTTAGTAAGGGCTTAAGTGTTTGTAGTTTGTGGGTGTTTACAAATTGGATTTTAGTAGGAAACACAAATACACGAATGAAGTGAGCGGGAATTCAGCGTAGGACATCTTATGCAGCACGTGAAACGCTGCCATCTAGAAGCGGTAGCACCCGCTCCGCCTCGCAAGGCGTCGGCGTCGTGGGAAAATGGCATCCTAAACATGCAACAGCAAACACTGGAGATATCGCGCAAGTCACGAACCCCTTACCTTTTAATCTTCCGCTAAACTCGTTATCTACCAAAGTTAAATAATAAACTTTCATCTATTTTAGGACAATTTTACTTGTTCTACATTTTTGTAAATTCTATTTATGCATTAACTTTTATTTTTAGCGCTTAAATGAATAATGAACGCGAAGGAACAACGGTATAAATTTATAATTTACATTTGAAGCAAGTATTTTGTGATATTCCATTTAATAATTAAAATATAATTGTGTTAATTTTAAACAACGTTATGTTTTATATATAGGTATAAATTTATTTGTATATATACAGCCGTTTTAAAATGCCATAAGAAGGTGAAACAATTGTTACCAATTTTATTTTCATGTGTTTTTAATAATATAATTCAATTTAGTAGATTTTAATATTTAATACATAAAGTATAAATTTATATGAAAAAAATCAGTTAACGAATATTTTTTAATACGAAAAGTTGGCGAAAAGCGGAGTTCTACGGTATAATATTTTCACGTTATTGATTTACACTATAACGTTAGAGATAACACAAACGAGCCCCTTCAAATTCGCGGTATCATAAGCGAGCGTAATAGCGAGAGTTTACCGAAATTAAAGTAAAATCGCGCGAGCGAGATCTGAATCGGAATGTGTCGATTAGAAAACGCGGGTGAAAAGGCTTCTATGGAAAGATGAAACTAACGCAAAAAATCGACAGCAACAAGCATCGGACGCAGCAGCGAACCGTTGAAACAAAACTTACCGCTTCACCAGTCGCGACGAATAATTCATTTGAAAATTAATAGCGAATGCAGATAATGTGCTCTCGTAAGTGCATGCATGATGGGCTACAGGCGGGTAGGTAGCTAGGTAGGTAGGTACGCGGATACATTGTGTCCGGCGGAGGCTCCGGTCGAGTGCGCGCGCGCCGTGTCACGGGACCCGCCGCCGCGCATGCGCCAGTCGCACCGGCGCGCGCAGACTTATCTCACCTGGCCTGACACACCTGATCCAGTGATCTATGGATCCGCGCGCCACTGGGCCAACCGACACATCACTCGCGCAGTGCGTTCCCTCGAGGGTGCAGCATCCTTAGTTACCCTCCCACGAAGGATCAGTTGAGAAAAGTGAACCAGTTCAGTGTCCATTGATTGCATCGGATACGAGCCCTTAAACCTCAACGCGAATTGTTTAAAAGTGGACGGTATGTATCGACGATTTGTAATAATACGAAACAATTTTTAAAAGAAAATAGGAAAAAGTAATGGATCTAAAGTTTAAAAAAAACAACTTGGTTTTCGAAGAGAAGATTCAGAGATAATGGCGAATATTATAAATTAATTATTCACGATACTAAGAACATCCACACAAAAAATACAAAGTCGATAATTAATTTATAACATTATTTAGAATCTGCTTGTTTCCCTATATCTTGATTTTCAATTATAAAAACAAAACAACCTGAGCAAATTAAGATAAGTACGCGTTACGACAAATTAACAAATTGAAATATGCTTTCTCTTAAAAGGAAATTCTAAATAATTTATATGTAAATAGGACACCGCGTGTATTACATTTTAGGCTCATCGCGAATTTCTTCACAGTCAAAAACATCGAAGTAATAATAATAATTTTATTATCCTCATGTTTTCCACTAGCTACGGCAATAAAAACTGACTAGTAGTAAGAACTATGTACTGTATATGTGAGTTTATTGTTTCAGGCAATCTCTTAAAATAGAGAAATTTACCTTCAGTACAGCTTACCTTATAGCTCTAGCGACCCTAGCACAGCGCTAGAGGGTAGTTGGAGTTGCAGAGTCCATAAAATGACCAATAAGACAACACATTACGCCCGTGACGGCCACACGCACGTGCTATGTATATTATTTTATCGCAACACACTGAGGTCATGTTTGTAATTGCGTTCGAATGGGGGTTTATTAAAATATACAAGCGCAGGTGCAATATTTAGAAGGGGCAGAATAGAAAGGGGTCTTGAAGTGCAATAACACATTGTCCATCGAATATTATGAAAAGAATTTTATGTAGACCTAGCGATATATAATATATGGTAACTGCGAGTTTTATGAAAAATGATCTAGACTATTTTGTTAGTTTATGCTCAGGATAAGAGCAAGACTTAATATAACCAAACTAGGCTATATCCGACTCGTGGGTTGCGTTGTCCTACATCGGTGAAATCGAAGTAATTGTAGCTAGTAAATGCTAATCGATAATAAGCTGTTTAATATGTATAAAGATAAATTTTTGTCAACGTTACTAAAAACAAAAGGTCGCTTAATGAATACCTTGCGAAATTACCTTGTCGTCATTTGCATGACCTTCATTCTCGATACTAAGTTACGTAATTCGAAGAATAAGTACAAAATGTACAAACACATAATACGTATACGCGCAGATTCTCTCGCGAAAAGTTATGTTTAATGCATTACCTTTATGCGATATACAAATACAAAAAAAAGATATCTACCCCTACCTATTTTTATTTTCCCAATGGTGCATGACTGGCATATGCCATCAAATCGACATGGTGTAACTCTATCGTTAATATATAAAGGCAAGATGACCAGTCCTGCGCTCCAGATTCTTAGATCTAAGAGTGGAATAGACGATCGTTTGACAGGATACAAAGGGCACACGCACAAGCTCGGTATATGTGCACACTTGAGGACAAATAAGTTTCCTACAGTATTTCTGCCCAAAAGTGTACTAAATATACTGACAAAAAGATGATTGCTTTCGACGGTCGTATGTATTCCATAGATACCTTTGGGATTCCATCTCGTGATTTGTTTAGTAACTATGAATTCGCCTTTTAACTCAATTTATTGCCAAAAACTTTCGCGTTTCTTCCTTATTTCTTTTTTTCGCTACTGAACTCTACACAATTTTAACGGATTTCATTTCACTGACAAAATTCACAAAATATTGCCGACATAAAGTTTTTTTTTTAAATGCAGTTTTTGAATTAAAATTCTTAAAACAAATATTTTCACGGAAAATATGGGCAAGATACGATAATTTAAGCAGCAAAAAGTACACTACGAAAAACACTGGTCAAACGAGGACCAGGATCTTTTGAAAAATCCATGTACTTTTTAAAACTCCCTTCATTTAGCATTTCATATAATCTTCTTTGATTTTATAATTTCTTACCATAGATTGATTTTTGTATCGGCGTTGTGCAGGAATTAAATCCACTACGTACGAGTTTAATAACGTGAAATGGTTATCTGGAGATTTTTACGTTTAATTATTATGCGTACTTAATAATCAACAGCAATATTATGAACGAATTTCTCATTCGTAAAAAAAAATTCTGCCATATAAAAAACTTCACAAGTACCATATACGAGTATGGTTGTTGTAATTTATAAACTATTAGATAAAGATATTTAGAAACTCTCAGAACAAATAATCTTTTATATACCTATGCATATTATAATGATTACATTCACGATGTTGTTTTCGATTTGATTATATTTTAATAATATAATTAATATTGACATACGTCATGTTAATGTTTAGGGAAAATAATCTTAAATTATGCGTTTCTTTACACACAGCTTCTCTTACATCATCGTTTAAGACAAACGATAAAACAATTTTAATTAATTCCTTAAATTGCAAAATAAATTTATTCGGAGCTGGCATATTCTTATCCGGGCCATTTCCTGCATTAATTCATAAACTCTATTTGTTCAGCTGGTAAATTCCATATCGCAAATGTAATTGGCCGTAAAAATAAGCAATTTACGTTGTCTTTTATACTTTAACACATCTTTCAAATATTCGCTCCGTTTGCGATTTCATAAACAAGATAATTAAAATTCGCAAATGAAGGAATGAACGACTCAGATAATTGAATGACTGTTTTATTGTTAAGTCATTAGAATAACAATTTTCTTGTAATTAGCGAGTTCTCTCTGCAGGTGTATTGTTCCCAAATAACACTTGCAAACAAGACCGTCACGTTTTATCTAAGAATCAACAAACACAACGTCTCTGTAGATACGGAGCAAACATAACGCGCTAATGTTGCCTGATTACCTGAATCCTAGATAGTTATTTCGAATAAATTAACAAGGTATAATAAGGTATATGGATTTTTTAAAGTACGAAAATACAAATCAAAGCGAGTACGAAAAACCAAAATAACATTAAGTCACTTAAAAGCATGGTTTATCCACGTACGGTGTGAAGAAAAATGCGGGCTACGCAATAATGAAACCAAAAGAAACCATTTACGTGTACACGTAGAAGTCTATATTAGCGGCTACGCTGTGGCCTCGTGTGATAAATCTTACTAAACTAGGTTCGAGCAAAATTAAATGGAAATAATATACAAATAGCTTGTAGGAAGAAATCCCAACACAAGGAAAAAATAAAACATTTAATTCGAATCAAAATTGGTTGAAACAATTTACCGATTTTATCGCTACATTTTACTAACAATAAGTACAAACGACACGCACTGCGTAATTATTGTACGAGTACATTAGGTATTGAAATAAGAAATTGATGAAACACAAACAAACCAAATAAAAACCACACAATTGTTAGTTTCGTATAAAATTTGCATTAATGTTAAGGTAATGTGGATGAATTTTAGTAACGTATAATAGATGAACAATTAGTGTTGAAAGTGGTGGTTCACATGTTTTACTTAAATATCTATCTTTATCACGGCATTATTGCCATAATATTTTTTTTGCTAGAGTAATACTTGTATAATATAGATTTTTTTTAAATAATAATTCGAAGTGTATTACAAGTGAATACTTGTAATAATACACTTAAATACATGCCATTAATTACACACGGAAATAATAATGTTCATCATGGGATAATTTATCAAAACAATGAAGTTTTGTTTGAAAATTTGTATAGGATTGGGAGTAACCTTCATAGTCGTCGTGTGTCAAGGATCCTGATCTCTCTCGTATTCGTGAGATAAGACAGAAGGTCGTGGCAGGTTGGTCCATCTCCAAAAACAACATAAAACAATAAATACATTCGTCACTAGTTCGTTATCGAAAGCCTAACGGATATAAAAACAGTTTTTATATAAAGAAAAATTACTGAATTCAATACTTCATAATACTTCCTAGCCGACAAAATATGATATGCACATAGTACTCATTTGCGAACACAGTGTCACAAATCGAAATTGTGAACTTTCCAGGAAACACATTTTAAGCGATAGCACTTTGATACATAATTATGACTCAATTCTTTTATTATAATCGCTATAATTATAGCATAATTCATACAGTGGTTTTCTCCATACAGATGTTGTTCTCGTAAATTAGCGAAATTAAGATATTAATACAAAAAACTGTTATTCACTGAGAATAGATAACAGCACAAGCATGATAGGAGGGAAGAAGCTATTATTTATTAGGAGTCACAAATATAACATCAGGTGACTCCAAAGGTTTTCGTTATGCAGATTATTCATTAGGAATTAAATATCATCCAAGTGATCCTATTCATGCTACGTCTCACGAATTCCCCCCCCCCCCTCCACCCACGCGTCACATTTACCATTTTCGTTACCCTAACGTGAGTAAGTTAACTTCTAAGTTTAAAATTACTTTGATTTCATATAATTCACGAGTAAAATTCGAGGAAAAAAGCTATTTGGAAAGAACTCACCCAATGTTATCTGTTTTTGAAAAACTCATAATGAGTTGCATAACTCATGGCGCAGCGACACAATGAATGGAAGACGGCAGAAGTTAGAAATATGGAACATTTTTTAGACATAAAAATGTGCCGGATATAATATCGAACGAAAAGAGGAACTAAAGAATATACAGGTTCCACTGTACATAAAATTGATTATTGCGCACCCTCGTTCTGTTTATTCGTCCGTTTATTCATAATTTATGTTATCAAATACATGATTGAAATCAAGGTTTTTTTTAACTCCGGAGATATTTAATTTGTTAGAATAGTCCCGTCATTGTGCATTAGCACAACCACAAGCCACAAGTATTATCGCGAGATCCTTCTTATTATTATATTCCTTAAGAGAAACTTAGAAAGGGCTTAAAAAGAAATTGTATACTAAGCCACATTTTTTGCTCAAAGCTGCAAAATGTAATTTTTGAAACATAATACAGCATAATTACACGCTTGTTTGGGTAATGCTTGCGATGGTGTACCAAACTAGATTTAATTTTAAAATCCAGAGAAAACATAAAACTCGTACGGTTCGTACCATTGAAAATGAAAGAAAATTTAATCTCAAGAATTTCCAAATATTGTTCCCTTACTAGGTTATAAAATTGGGTAGCTAAGGTAGAATTATGACTCCATTATCACCTGACTCTAACGTTAAAGTAAGTTAAATATATCAGCGTAAATACAAAGTTATAACCAATTGTGGTTACTGAATAAAAACACGTATGTTTCGAGTAAATACGTACAAAAGTCGTAAAATAATCGTTTATAAAAGCAGAATGAAGTATACATACTTCGAGGAATCCATAAAAATATTTCCGCTGCATATCAACAATGGGGAATTCATAATTCGACCTTGAATCTCGCTGCAGTACTTGTCTTATGTTTTACCTTAGACGGAAATACGCGATTAGAGGGATCTCCGCGCTTACGTAATACCCACAGGTTCTCAAACTACACTATAGGTAACGAAAGGTGCTTACCATGTTTGTAATAAATCGCAATAAATGTTTCAGATTAGTGACTAGCGAAATGACAATGAAAAATATAATTCAAGTCGACGTAGGAATACATCCACAAAAATCTCGTTTCTACGACTATGAATGATCAAGGTTCATATATTTTTTACGTAAAATTTTACAGATTTATACTGCCCAATAATAACTGGTATCTGAGTAAGAAAAAATACAGTTCGAGTGTTCGCTCACTAACTATTATATTTCCAAGCGTCTACTTAATCACAAAAGAGAACACACCCTAACCAAAGTTAAATAAATCGTACAGATATCTTGGAGAATCAGCAAAGAAGGACGTTATTATTTTATGTTGCGAAGTAAACCGCACCAATAAACATGTATCGTCTCATGAATATGGAGTGGAGGAAATAAAAGGTTTTGAAGTCTGAATGTAAAAACTGTGATATCGCTTTCGACGATAAAGAGATAGTAAAATGAATTATTGAAAGAACGAAAAAACTTTGTGCACGAATTACCAATGCTAACCATGGACTCACCATGCCCTTATATCAGCCCTTACTAAACACAATCTAAACGCTTATGCTGTCACGTATAATATCTTATATAATATATTATAATATTGAATAACCATTATAGTGCTGGGATGAGTATTTTATTAAGTAAGATGATGACCCATCCAACAAATTTGATACATCATTACCCAATGCTGTAATTGATCAAACTCGAATAATGAAACCACAAAATAACAAAACAATTTACCATAAAATATTATTACATCGGTGGGAACAAAATAAAAATAAAACAAACGCAAATACATAAGCGAAATAAAATATAATATACATAGTATATTGAAATACAAAGTATGTATATTTTACATTATGTTTACTTCAACAATTCGGCGACATATTATTATTCTAGCATCTTTGAAAAGAAAAACTAATGTAGATTTTTCCGTCGCTATAACAATAGCTTTTTTGTACTGTATAACGAGGGTACTAACGAAGCTATCGTAAATTTAATTATTTTATCTCGTCAAATGATTCGACAGTCACTTTGTGGTTATATCTATCCATTTTTTATTTAAATTTCATCACTATTTCTTAAAACTTATTGTGACACGTGTTTTGATGCATTTTGCATCATTTTTAAATACCGTACGGTGTTTGAAATGAAGTTAAAATAAATTACGAAGAGAAAGACAACTTAAAAATTAATTATTTCATTCAAATCACAGAGCGCTAATATTTAACTATAAAATTTGAAAAACAACATTAAGTAATTTTGCTCTCTCTCGACCTACAATAAAATCTAATCAAACATCTTTAATCGAAAAATAAACATCCAAATTCTTTGAAAGATCGCAATGGAGTAATCGTAGAAAAAATAATATTTTAATACAGTGTATCAAAACAGTCCATAATGCTGATTTCTGTAATATTAATCTTATTCCATCATTTTTGTGTTTATTTTTTCAATGTGGAACTCGTAAAGAGAAATTTAATTATGACTTAATCAATCATAGGTATTGAATACACTTGTTACGAGTTAGACGTGAAAACCATTAAATGTGCTACTAAATATTAATTAATCAAAGCAAACTTCGATTAATTCATAATTGAAGAATGTTTTAATCGTCAATCTGAGAAAATATTTTGATTGAAAATTATTTGCTGTCGATCAAGAGAGAAGTATATTCGGAAACCTACATAAGTATATTTTGTGAGAGAAGAAGATAAAATAAATATTATTTTCTAGATTCATTAAGCTATCGAAATAATTCGACTATAAATACAGCATATTAATATTTATTTTTGAATTAGAAGAATTTTATAACATACCATTTTTGTACATAATATTTTTTGAATCTTCGTGTAAAACTTCCGCGAAAAGTTAAATGAAGAAATTATAGACATCTAACAAAACTTAGATTATAAACAAACATGAATGAGTGTTAGCAGTATGCGATTTATTTACATATAATGATAGTATGGGGGGAAGGAATGATTTTCTAAATAAGACGAAGGCTAAGCGTGTTACTTTTTATCGGTTCGTATAACTTGTTAGCAAGCGATTGCATTGCGTGGAGAATTTTTCAGTATATTTACTATGCAGAAAAGATTCATAGTCATTTCTCAATACCAACTCATCGAGTATGTGCCAATAGACTTTCTAAGACTTTCAAGAAGATAATAAGTAATGTACATAACTTGAGCAATGGAAGTATGTGCTAACTATACCACCAACATTATTAAACGAACGGAAGAATACACAAATCGATCGCGCTTATAATACTGTACAAAAGTAAAGATTTAAAATATGTACGTCATACAACATTTTAAATAGAACATGTCGCTCACTCCTTTCAAGAACGTCATAAATCAAAAATCGACAATTTTCAGTTGTACATGTTTTCGGAATGCCCGGAAATTGTACTATATCCCAGCAAAAGCGGCATATTTTAAACTTATATTTACCCACTACAGGGCAGAAAGTGTTGCTTTTGCATTTTGAAGAAAAGGTATTGTTTAATTGTTTTTTCAAATATAATAAATATTTTTCACATGGAGAAAAAACCTTTAGCTTTTACCTAAAAAGATCTGTTGCACAGTAAAAAGTTCAAAAAGTGGCTTCATATTTATTTTTAATACATTGTATTATAGTATTTAACATTAAAAACGCTCTCCTGAAAAATCAAGTATTTTGATTTATGACGTTTTTGAAAGGAGTGAGTGATGTCTGCCGAGAATATTTTTGAACAAATATAAATCGCTAAGTAACTGAAAATTAGAGATTGACATTTAGCAAAAAGAAAAATTATATCCCTAACTAAATTTAGCGATATGGATTATGAGTAATTTAGGTAGATTTCTTTATACCCATGGAGGTAACCTTTGAGGTGTCAATGTGACCAATAAGTGAGAAATCTGCACAGACTTTGACCAATATGACTACAACTGAGAGCTCCCACTCGAGGTCAGGCTACTGGGACAAGGTCTCACTGAGAGCGCTACGTGACGGGATTAGCGCTGCCGAGGCGCGCTTTCCCCATACTAATGTAGATGCTGGAAGTCTTCTAAAGCGGAAAATCTGTTTTGATTTTCTCTCACAATCGAACATCTTTCCTAAGGGGTTTCTCTACCAAAATACTCAACACAATTAAAAGATAACTAAACACAGTCCAAACAAAAGCAGTAATCGCATACTAATATAATTGTATCCAGGGATTTCAAACATAGCTATTTGTTTAACAAAAAAGTCCATAATTCATATTTCTTAAATATTTTATTATACGTTTTATTATTATCTGATTTATTCATATTTGAATTACAGGGCGCATGAATAACTTCTCCAGAAGGAGGTTCTATGAATGGAAAACCAGCTATTAGGCGGAAATTGGCCATGTGTTGCTTCAACGGTAAATCACTCTGAAGAATGAATTGAAATGTGATAGTGCGAATTTTACAAAGAAACTTTTCCTGGACTTGCAAAGATTAACTTGGATAAAAAAATCGTAAAAATGGGTTTCGCTCTTTTCAATTCCTTTCAAAATATTAACTACACTATTTTCATCTATTTTCCTAGATGATTTTTAATGTAGATTTACAAAACAAATACGACAATGTTTCAACGCCGTTATTCGTTTCATGTTAATTATCCTTTTATTTTTCAAAATATTTATTTTCATGGTTCCTTCAACGTTTTGCATATTATTTGAACTTTTCCGTGCGTAAGAACTTAACTCAATTAAGAATCAAAACATAGGAGTCAAGTCACGACAAATTCAACACGTTATTTTCATAGCATTAATCTCACGCATTAAATAAAATTAGCTCTCAAATAAAAATTTCCTACAACTTTTAAGTGCGAAGGGATAAATCCAGAAAATGACATTTATTTTCGTCACATAGAAACTCGACACGGAAACGCAACAATTCAACTCGTAATAAAGGTTAAAACATTTTTTTCCTAATTGGGTAATTATTTAATTAGGTTCTGACGTACTTTCGTTTATTTTATTTTACTCGACAGTCAAACTGTTTTAACAAATTTTTCAGTCAGACGGCGACATTTGTAATTATATTTATAAATGTACAATTATTGTATTGGAGATTATTCTAAGTCGTCTTTGGTGCGGGTCAGTTCCCGCGTTTTTTGTGGCTCTGTAATTCGAAATGAGGATTATGTTGACTGACAGCATTTGTGTTTCAGGCACTCCGTCGATTGGCGTTTTCTATGGCGCGACATAATTCAACATAAGAATTTTGTTGATAGACAGCACTTATGTTTCAGGCACCCTGTCGATTCGTGTTTCCTATGGCGCTACAAAATTCAAAATAAGAATTATGTTGATGGACAGCATTTATGTTTCAGGCACTCCGTCGATTCGGCAGTATCGTTGCGGAGCCAGCTGCACGCGGACCGCATCCGCTGGCCGTCGCGGCTGCGCTACCAGCAGCAGCGCTCCGTGTCGGACCTCGAGCTCGCGTACCGCCCGCGGAGGGAGCAGGAGCCGCCCCGGCCGCCGCCGCCGCCTGCGCCCGCGCCCGTCGCCCCGCCGCGCTCGGCCGACCTCGAGTACCTGGACAACCCGGCGGAGAACCTCGACTTCGCTAACAAGAGGCCGCCCTCCCTGCGCCAGACGAGTCAGAGGGTAGACGACGACTATTACAGGTCAACTCAATACAAATGTTTCATAACACGATAAGAACCGAGATGAACTACTCATCTACTGACATTTCTGGACCCGCCTCCGTGGTGAACGGTTAGCGTGTTTAGCTACCGCGCTGGAGGTCACGGGTTCGATTCCTAGGAGGAGGGGGTAAAAATAAGTATTGGTGATTTTTTACACTTATATTTATTTAATATTACACTAAACTGGTCCCTAAAGCGCAGGAAAAATCACCTTGCCTTCAGTAACGCTGCCTTCAAAATAACACTGTGTCCATACGATTCAGTGCCCTATGCACCATTGGGTGCGGATAAGGGTGAGAAGAATATATAGAAATTAAAAGATATATAAAAGGATTCGTCAATACCGTACTGGGGCTAAGTAACAACAAGAGGAGTAAACAGCAAATAGATACATGTTACCTATAAATGTATGCAAACATTTACAAAGTTTTCCGCACAACTAGTGCTTTCTACGCTCGGTTTAACTGATTTAATGTAACCTTGTTATAGGCACTTAATTAGATTCTGACACGATATAAAGCGGGTCTACTGTACACTCATACGTACGCTGTGTCGCGTAGTCTATAAGGGAACCTCATAATTTAATAGAAACTTTGCTATGTTAGGACACATCATATTTTGTTATTTACTACCACTTGAATAAGAATTGCATCACAATAATTCCTAAGAAAAAAATCACTTATAGTACCAACGTACTTTACAAAAAATTATATCATGTGATGTCCTCTATGTCATTTAGTTTTTTTTCTTCTTTATTACATAGATGTTTTAATGTAAAAAAAATTACACCAATTTTGAACGACAATATCAACATTTTTCATTTTATTCCACTTCAATTCAATAAAAAGTTCTATCATAACACGGGCACATTAATCAAAATGCTTTTCATATTCGAGAGCTGGGAAACATTTCATTTACCCTTCAACGGGAAAATTGAATGGCTTCGTTTTGTAAAGTAGATTCATGGTATGCGCGTATAGTGTGCGTGTCGGTAATCAATCATCGTACACTAGTGATACGAGAAGTTATAGAAAATCTTTAAACTAAATAATCCGTGTTCCTTATTATTAACAACCACGCGAGACTTTGTGAAAATATGTACTTTTGAGCCGCCTTTTGGATATTTAAAAGTCACTTTCGGGCGGAAAATTTTCGTAATAATACCATTTATTATTATGAATGGAGCTCGATAAGCTATACGATTAATGAATTCCTTCTCTTTTTCAATTTGTTTAATGTTTGAATTGTTTTATTGTTTCACTTCGTGTTTTAATTTTCAAACCGTAAAATATGGTGTACGATGGAGTAAAGAAGTAAAAATGAAAGGTTTTAAAAAAAGTTTCTGGACCTGACTCCCTATCAAAGCTCGATTCCCATTTTCCAGGAAGTACCTTTATAGTATATTAAATGCATTTTTCTTCTTTGTCTCGTATCATGATGAAATAGAGAGTGACCTTGTTCGTAAATTAAATCCGGAGTGACATTAAAAATTACATTGAACACGGTACGCTCGGTAGCCAAAAGCACTAATCAGTACACTCGATGGTGCCAGGTATCAGTCCTGCACTTCAAGTGCTGCCATCGTATAATCTGACCGTCATACCGCAACGTATTGCAGACACCTGACAGCGCGCAGTCAGCAAGAGAAGTGGTGGCAGTCAGCGGCGGCAGCGGCAGCGGCAGCGGCGGCCTCCGCCAGCGCCCCCGCGCCCGCGCCCGGCCCCGGCCTGCGCCGCTCGCGCTCTCTGGCCGTCATCAGGGAGGAAGCTTGCTCCGGACCCCTCATCCCCCGAGCTAGGCTAGCGGACCGACCGCCCTACAAGGAAAGGTACGAATGTGCTTCCGACCGACTCTATGACGCTTATTACTATTGTTCAATTTCGGCTATAATAAATTGTATGGAAATAAGATTCGCGACTTTTACTTGCAGAGCGGCGTCGCGCTCGAAGTACCGAACGAAGGAAGAGGCTTTAGAAAGGATTTACAACAAATCGACTGGTTCTTGTTACGGACTCATCTCCGACAATCCTAACCACCCGCCGGACGAAGCTCATCTCACTGGAGCGGAAGCTTTGTACGAGGCCGTGCCGAACTATAAAGGCGAACAGAAGCGTAACAGTGGTTGGATCGCATCTTCGAGCTCATTGATTAATCTCCATCGCTCCGAGGAAATAACTTATTCGCGCAACCCTAGCGAAATCGATAGTTTGGATTCTAATTATATACATAAAAATTATAATTTCGAAGGGAATAACTCGAGTGTATACAGGGAATCATCTCCGGACACGACCGACCACGAAAACGTTTCCCGAGAAATTGACTCAAGAAAAAAACCCTTGTTTCTTAGAAACGAAAGACGGTCTATTGACAAGGAAAATACCAATGGTTACTATTCGCCCGAATATATACCAGATGAAAAATCCGATAGCGTAAGATCTTCAAGCAGTAGTGCCGATCGATTATCGATCCAAAAGCTAGAAAACAATACGGTACATTTTACAATAACAGGTAATGACCCGGATTCTTTTGAAAACGTTGCAGTTATAGATAATAAAGAGTGTTATTTAAATCAAATAAATTCGCAAACGATAACAAAAGAAGTAGTTCGGAAAAAATCTAAGAATTTGGAATACGTTAAACCGGAGAGTCAATCGAATAAATCAATAGAAAGAGCAGACACGAGCCAAGAAGAAAAAGATGATATTAGTGTAACTTCATACATTACACTATCTTCATCTCCCGAAATATACAGCAGAAGATTAGAAAACCTAGCAGTATCTCTAGCTGAAAAAATAGACGAGTATTGCGAATCAAAATATCCCGAAACATTCGTAGAGATACCGCTTAACTTACAAAGCGCTGGAAATAGTTTTAATAGTAAATCGTTCGATGATTTAAAATCGATTTATACTCAAGTAAATAAAATTAAACCACGATTAGAAAAATCGACTCAAAAATCTTCAAATATAACGTTACAAAATCACCAACAACAACAATTGAATACATCTCCAGAAACAGAACTGTACGAGGAATTTAAAACAAGATCGCTATACCGGCAAAGCAGCTCCTCAAAAAATATTACTACGGAGCCATTCGTCACCACGTTGATAGAAAATCAGTACTTTTCGTTACCGGACATTAATATAAGCAAAAGTCTTAAGCATTCCGAAAAAATAGATGCTAAACTTAGACAGCAAGATGAAGAGTATTTGAAAAATGGTCACGTTAAACGTTTAAATCACACACCAGAAAAACATATTGAAGAGCCTTATACTAAATCTAGAGAAATAACAGACGGAGAATTTTATGAAGACAGTTTAAACATAATCAACGAAACAGATGAATCATACATAGCAGATAATACGAGTAACATTAGTAGTAACACATCTTGCGAATTCCTCGAAAACGAAATAGGAATAGAAAACAACGATCAAAAGTTTGGCGGCAATATTCTTAAGAATGCTGTTGGCTTGGATGATAATATAACTTTAGAACTCGAGAAAGATAACAGTGACTCAATCAATCACGACCATTTGAAAAGTGGAAATAAAAATAAGTCGGTTGATAAACTAATTAATTTATTTGTTGATGACACATCAGACCCAATATCAGGAAGTAAAGAAAATTTTGATTCAGATTTATTAGCGAATTCAGATAATCAAGATCCTTCAAAAAGCGCTAATTTGAGAAATCCTGAAAAGGCACCAGAACCAAAAATTATCACAGGAGTTGATAGTACTATTAAACCAAAAAATATAGAAAAGCGACGCCACCCTGTGTCAAAACATTATTCATTACGACAAAGAGAGCCAAAACCAGGAATAGAATCTCAAGATTCATGCGCACCTCCAAACCCACCAAACGAAAATATACAATTGAATGAGATAAACACTTCTGATTTTACAAAGAACAACTTACAACCACTATCGACAATATACGACACAGTTTGCCGACAAAATAACGAAATTCAACGAGTGCGCAGTTTTGATTCAAAAGAAGTTAATATACTGAATTGCAATGCAAAACAAGGCACAAATGTTACCATTCTTCCTTTAAGTGGTCACCAAACGATTGTCATAGAACCCCAAATATCTTACAAAAACCCTAACCAACTTACGAAAGATAATAAACTAACACGAAAAGAAAATACTCTTGACGATTTTGTTGACGAGTCAATAAATATATTACCCGGTTATATTACTGAAAACCAAACATTATTAGACTTAATAACACAAAAAGGCGAATCCAAAGAAATTACAGCAGCTAATACAGAAGACCAAGTGGTAAAATATAATTTACGGCAGATACCCCGCGTAAAAAAGGAACGTAGTTCGAAAATAGCTGCAGTTCAGAACAAATTTGAAAGACCTCCAACACGTCTCATAATTAAGGATAAAAAAATAATCAGCGAAAAATTTGCAGAAATGTCTCGCCCACAAGTGATTACGATTACTGATAATAGAAATGGCAGACTTGACTCTCAAAACAATAAGATCACCAAAGCAAACAAAGTTACCGAAAATATGAAAAGTCTGATATTAAATAATAAGGGTGACAATAGCGCTAAGGTGAAACCAAATATATTTAACGTCACAGAAAAAATTGATAACGTCGTAAAAACGGACATAGAATATCAAGAAAAATTGCATTCTGTCAAAAATTATTGGTCAAAATTAATAGAAAACAAGATTATTGATGGTCAGGAAACAGAGGAAACGTATGAACAACATGAAAATTTGAGAGAATGCTTACCGGATGATGATCAGTCTAATCAAGTAACTTCCGTGGAGGATATCGTCAAGTCAATAGAAACAGTAAAAATCGTCGATAGCATTAAAAAACCATTTGAATCAGATAAAGATGTTTGGAAAAAAGGTGAAGGCCCAGAAAACGAAAAAGGAGAATCCATTATTGAAGAAAGTCCTTTGAAAAAAATACTATGCGATTCTGGTAAATTAATAGAAATGGCGTGCGATACATTCAACGAAACACTTAATTTAGCAACGAATAATTCACAAACAACTATACATAACTTGACACAACGAAATGAAACCGAATCTGAGTTTAAAAGTTTCTCTCCAGATATAGAGATCGTCGAACTTGGTGCATCTAACAAAAATGACGAGAATGACGAAGTAAAGCATACGACGTTAATTAAATCAAAAAGTTATGACCAAGGCGGAGCCGATTTCGACCACGTTAGGTATAAAGTGATGAAATCAGATTTATTCAAAAAAAGTATGATAACCAATTACAAGAAAGAAGCTCAATTCGACGGGCTTCTACAGTATTTACAGGACTACAGTTTTCAAGAATTACTAGTGAACAATAATATAGTAATTATTGAACCCGTCAGAACAAAAATAGAGCCGTCGAGTGAAGTCAGCTCTTCAAATAAAAAATCTGGTGATAAGTGCCGAATTACTGGAGCTACAACGAAAGTACCAGAAAATAAAAATAACAAAGACGTCAATAAAAACAATCAACGCAAACTCAAACAATCGGGACTAAAAAGACACTTCTTTTATCATCCGATTCGAGTTAATAAAGAAATTATTGAAGAAGAACTGCCTGACCCAGACACTGTAAAAACAGTTCGCAATATATTTGAGGGAACTCTCAGAATGCGAAGACCCGAAGAAAATTCTGATCCATGCCTAGTGAGCGATTCAAACAGTAGTATGTCAAAACGATCAACGTCTCACAAAACTCTATCTGTGGATTCAAAATTAGATAAATCTGGAAGCCGGAAAAAAATGAGATATTTAACAATCGATACATCATACGGTCAAAAGAAATGGGACTCGGCCAGCTTATCTAGTGGAGTTTCAAGTGGAGATTTAAGTTCTAATAATGATCACGATTATGATACAGATGCAATAAGTCCATATCAATCAAATAAGGTAAACGCAGATAACATTTACAGCTCTTCGAGTGAAGAATATTTATGTGAATCTCTGAATCCTAGTCTGTGTTACGAAAGTCAATATGTTAGCCAAGACATATTGCAAAAAATAAGGGAATGCGGAACATCTATAACTTATTATGGGGGTAAAGTCCTAAACGAACGAAGTGGTCCTGCTGTAAGCCCGATGACCAAAGCAATCATGGATGAAATTAGAGGACTACAAAGAAATTGCTGCAGAGACTGTACGTTATGTCTTACGAAGTGCACAGAAGGAAAATGTGCGTGTTTAGATTTTTCAACAAACACAATCAAAAGCGAAACAGTGTCCGTTGCCGATACCGACAAGTTCAGTAAATGCTGTTCTTGTAGTGAAATAACCGAAAACAATGATATTTGCGAAAGAGCCGAACGAACAATCAACAGTAAAGGAGAAAACTATTTAGGATTCAAATTTAAACTTGTCAAGTCTAATAGTTGCAGTAGCCGCCTCGAGCTTGCAGGAACTGGAGAAGATCAAAATATTAGGAGAGTTTATAAATCAAAAAATAGAAGATATTACGACGACCCTCCGTTGATATACGACAATGAAAATTCTGTTAAAACTAAAATATGTAGGATTGAAAGCTATAGAAAAGGAATGGTGGCATCTCCGTTTAGTGACATCGAAAAGGACGATACTAACAGAAAATGCGACGTTAACATTTACGACAGTCAAATTTATTGTTCGAATTCGCAAAAATTAAAAACGCACCGTCTTGATGTGGAAAGAGATAAAGATAGTGAGTCCCAAATGTGCAATACAAAAAGTCACAACTTACTAACTGAACCCGCACATAATGGGAAGGACAAACTTGCCGGGGAAACGAATGTGAACGTGCATAACAAAACTAATATTTCTCCAAATAAGTGTAGTGGATCTATGAGTAAAGTAAAGCCCGAAGTGAGCGAAAATATTTTTGAACGTGAAATAAGATCTGACACTGTCGATTCCAGTGAATCCAAGACAGTAGCGGATTCAATCAAGACCTTTAGTGACCCGATCAACTACGAAAAAAAGTTCTATTACGTTAACACTGATCTATCCAAGAACAAAGACAACAAAACAAAGGGAAAATTTGGAGAAATGGTTTTTGAGGAATTTGAAGTTTTGGAACCAAATTTATAATTCTATCATTTTAAATAAACGAATGTTATTAATTTTACTTACTTATTTATAGTAATAATATATTTATTATTTGAAATATCGATAATTGTATTCAGCAATGCAAAAAATACTATGAAGTAGCTTGAGATAGTATGCTTTTCCTACAAAACAATAATTGTAATTACTTTAGTGCTTTGTGTAAAAGTAAATACGTGCTATTATTTTGTAGCTTAAAAGGTAAAGGGTCGTTTATTACTATGTGATTATAATCTGTAAATTAGAAAAATATATAATTTTTGGCGCAAACTTGTTTTACTTAAGTCGTTGGAGAATATAATGAACACTCTACTCGGATATAATGAGAATAATGGATGCTAAGTGTGTGTACCATAGAAAACAGCAACTCCTGCTTACTTAAAAACAAGGTGTACCTACTGCAGATTTCGGAATTATTTTCTATAAACAGCTTTATTCTATTATATAAAATTCGTATGTAAAATTTCTCAATTAAATCAGATTTGAATAATAATTTCAGTAATAATATTTCAGAAAAAAAAACTCATTCTTATAATAAGAGATTTACATAAGAGATTTGTCAAAAATGGTGGTTTTGAGTCAAACAAATTTAAATGTTTGAATGTCACCTGCAAAGACAATCTCGAAGCTCTTTTGCAATCCCGGGATTTAGCAACAAGGATTCCAGTATTGCATTTTTTTTAATTTTATACTTAATTAATTTGTATTTAAATAAAATAGCATTAATACTAATATATAATACTAACAAACGAATGGAACACAAACTAAAATTACAAACATTAAAAAATGTTTGTCCTAATATGATATCGAAATAATAAGAAAGAACAACAAATACAATGATTTAAATTATATTTTTACCAGAACTAACATATAATGGTTACCAAATGAAAACATTGGTAAGTTTTTTTTGCATCTCCTGAAGTATGATATCCTCACTAAAACCATAAAATATAGGTAAGTATATGGTATTAAAGGATTTCCGTGATTTGTAAAAAATGTATTATAGATTTTTCATGTGTTTTATTATTTTTATTTTGCAAATACAAATAAAAAATAATCGTAGAATTGAGTTGGTATGAAAACATGATAAATTAAAACCTTGATTTGGTCAATTGAAATTATAACATTTTTAAATGACTTTAAATAAAAAGGTGAAATGGAATAAATATATGTTAATCCCTAAAACACGGTTGATAGAAAAATCGTAATAATATTTTCTTAATTGAATGTTTATTGATAACCCTAGGCTTTTGAGGGTTTATTATTTTCAATAACGCCAGCCTCTGCGATATAGCAAACAAGTGTGAAAGATGAATACTTTCATGAGAAGACCAAAAAAATCCCGCATATATATGTACACAAGTTAAAACCAAACGGAAACAAAATTTGTATACGAGGAGGAAAGTATTTGTTTCGTGAATAACCGGTAGAGATAATAGGAAGTTTGCAAGCACTGCCTGTCTCTATTGCAACTTCTACTTTGTACGAGTAAGTATGTACCTACTTTAGCAGGGAAAGGAAAATTCTAAAGTTCCTCAGGTGGCAACGTCATGAGATTATGTGCAAATATTTCTTATAATTCTATAAACTTAAAAAAACTTAATTAAAAAATTTACTTTACATTATAATTACAATAAACAAAAACAAGTTTCGTCCAACAACATAAAAATTAAAGAATACATAATATCATTAAATAAATTATTTATTCAGAATAAAAAAGTGTTCGTACATAGTATGTATAAAACTGATATATTAATACAATTATTTTCTTTAAAAATTTTCAAAACCGGATTTTAATTTGATGACGTATTTTTTTTATATAAAATGTAAATTTGCTATAACTGACACGCCTAGTAAATAAATTCTATAAAGGTATTAAAAAAAATCAGGGGATCGTTTTACCTACAGCGAGTAAAACGATCATTATGGTTAGTTTTTCCCTACTGCCACATATAATGTACCTATTCCTACTCCCAGCTTCATAAATTTAATCGGTCAAACACCGAAAAAGTGTTCTGGTAGTCCGGAAAACTCAAACTGGGTCGTTTCATACTACGTGTACCCGCATAATCGCGTTATATCACTGCATATTCCAAACTTACCTTAGCGACATAAATATTTAACTGCACCTTCACTACCTACACTACAATTTCCTGAGTGTTTGTATACATATTGTACAATTCCTATGTACGTGTAAACCTAAACTGATGCACAGACTAACTGGAATTTAAAAATATTTTTCAGTGATATATTTTAATCCTGAAGAGATTTTTACAAAAAGTCGGTATAAAATACAACAATATTCACTTGCTTTTATTTTTGCACAAAAATGTACATATTTTAAAGACACAATAGATTGTAACCGCGTAGTGTCGATCCCGTGCAATCATTAATTGAACGGGATCATTACAGTTCATCGAGGTGATCAGCCAGCCTTGCGCCCTAGATTCTCGGTTCTGAGAATGAAATACATTTGATAGGATACAGTTAAGTAAAAAAGGTTTAATGACATAACTGCTTCATGGGAAAGGAAATGGAGAAGGAATCGTATGTACCTCTTATCAAGAAAAGGAACAAGAGAACAGACAAAATGGTTTA
Source organism: Brachycentrus maculatus (assembly GCF_059751285.1). NCBI lineage: Eukaryota > Metazoa > Arthropoda > Insecta > Trichoptera > Brachycentridae > Brachycentrus > Brachycentrus maculatus. The sequence goes on from NW_028281373.1 coordinate 187,146, forward strand.
CAAGGCACTCGAAGTTGCATTCCCGTACTCGTGTAAGCACATATCATTTGAAGAATGCCTCTGTGTATGAGTCCTAAAGTTATAAAGAAAATGTGCGTGTAGCGTCGTACAGTGATAGAAGGGAAACTCCTTAAAAATTAAGAATATGAGAGATTTAATGTCAGAGACAAGGAGCTAAAGCATCTCAAAAGAAATGCAACAATACAAAATTTGCCTTAAAATGTCATTTTTATTCAATTATTATACTGTCATTGATTAGTGCTTCAATTGGTAATACTGATATCAATGGTTTGTGATAGCCAAAAAATAAGGTATATATCCGTGATTCGATAATTTCGTAAAATTTCATTTAAAAAATCTCAAAATCGAAAAAGTAAAAATGATATTTTAATATGCAATACTGTGATATTTTACAAGAATTTTACAGGAAGAATTATATCGTAGTCATACAATAGAAAGTGACCAAGTGTATTTTGTACAAAAACGTGATCATTGACTATTTGATATCTTACTAGTTTAATATTGCCCTGAAAAACATCCTAAAGGATTTAAAACTTGGAAGTATAATATATTGACTTGGCAAAAATGACTAACTGCATTGATGTTTATTTTGTTGCCAAGCAAAAGTGACTTAAATGGCCCTCCTGAACATTTTACGTTTTGTTAGTTGGTCATTTTCTCCTGTACGACTACGATATGTATGTATACTCTCGGAAACATTTCACTGTACTGTAATATACGCGTCTCCATCGACATAGACAAACTGTAGTGTGACTTGAACTGTGTGTTTAGAGAATAAATTATTACCCCCATGTTTCCGTAACATTGGAATCTTGTGCCGATAAACTTTTATAGCTTAAGTTCAGTGGTCCACTTCGCAACCAATATATGGCACTATTTCAGACAAAATGGTTCACGCCCGTAGTCGATATTACACTAATTTGGTGTTCATAAATATTATAATTAGGGAATAAAATCTCGGGATATAAAACCTTTGGGGGAAAACTTTCAGCCCTTATCAGTCGTTGTATAGATGAAGTAGACCTGTGTGGAAGCTGTACAATACTTTATATGAGAGGGTAACTAAAAATATTTTGATCGAAAAAATACAAGGGATTGAAGCTATAATACCAACATTAAAAAAATGATAGTTAAATCCATCGATAGCGGATTTTATGTTGTTTGTTAAACAAAGTAAATTTAACTTAAGATAAAATATTTCATTTTAAAATATAGGATGGGATAATAATTTTGCAAAAGACAGTTTAATACCTAGAATGCGTAGTGTAAAAAGTACCATACACGTATTTCTTCCTAACACGAAAAATATTGAACAAAAAAACAAAACTTTGAGGAAGTTAATATCAGTAAATTTCTGGGAACGAGATTGGAGTCATCTAAATCTATTCCATGATTACGTGGACTTCTTGTTTCATTCTTAAAATACTTATACATTTTTATTTCATTTTGATAATTTAATATAATTCCCCATTTATATCAGTACTAATAAGTGCTTCAATTTGAACTAACAGAATCTACGGATCCGCGATCCCTAGATTGTATTCCCTGCAGACATTATCATGTGTGCATCAATCAATTATCAATTATCATATATTCCTCTATATTTCCGAAATAAAGACAGCGCCGTTTTTGTAGATCGCAAGTTCCAAAATACTACAGGTTAAACATTTATTTCAAAGGAGGCACTTTTTCAAAGCATTATTTCAACATACTTTCTTTATATCGCGTATGGTATGAGAAGACACGTAGAAGTTTCTTCTTGAGAGTCGTGTAGTCACTCGTAAATTGAGGGGGGAAGGGTTTCCTGTGAATAGGTGATAATCCCACAAGGGACCAGAGGAAAATCAGACACGTCCTTACCATTATTTAGCGCGTCTGTCGGGGGCTGCTGATCTGTGGATGTGCACAATCTGCGTGTGCCCCGACACCGGCGACACCACGATTCCTGGGAACATAAATTTATAATTACATTCAAAATACATAATTACTGATCAATAATTCAATGTTCCGATTTCCTGGAATCTTACCGTATACCCAGCAAAGAATTACACTACCAAACATCGATAGCTTATCGCACGTCCTGATACATTCTCGTAATTGTGAAATAAGACCCAATTTTAAAGTTACGATTATAAAATGGGTTGTCAGAATTCAGAGATTCCTTAACAAAATCGCATGGTCTCACGCCGATCCGCGTAAAAGGCATGATACAAAAAACGCCGATACATAGAAATTATGTGCGATTATAAATTTAACGAATTATTTTTTTCAATAACGGAACTCGTGAACGGAACAAAAATTCGTGGTAGGTACTCATTTTCAAACCGTATTACTTTTCCTGTTTTTGATCGTTAATCAAAATCACATATTTCAAAATCCGTATTGTTTATTTATTTTATTATAGGGGCATTTCTAAGGATTTACTTTAACTTGGTGGCAGGAAACGAGGTAAGCAACGTAAATCGATTGGAATTACTTTAATAAATAACAAATAACGGAAATTTCACGATTGCCGCAAATGCAGTATTTTGAAAGGTTTTTTAAACGCAGAAAGGTGAATGAATAAATTACCTGTACCACAGATAAAGGTAATACGCTTTAAAAGGGTTTTCCAAACAAACGCTGATAATTCGGGATAGCTTTTTCTAAGAAATAACTGTTAGTTTGCAGTATATCCATAACTTAAACCTTTAGCTGCCGCTAAAGCAATTCAGAGTTTAGGGAAAAATCAACATTTGAAAAATCTGCTCATGGGTGCCCAGTTAAATTGTTTGAAAAAAAAACATTAACCATATCATCTTTTAAAAACCGCTATTCAAATATTGAGATTCTTGTTCGTCAAATATTTAATGCTATTATATTTTCGCTAAAAGATGAAAATTACACGTACATCAACAAAAAATATTGCTCATCTGCGTGACATTTTACAAAAACCCTGAAAAATACTATGAAATATTTAGGATACCGATCTAAATAAAAGAAGTAAGTAAATAATAATAGCAAGTTTCTTTTGATACAACATTCCAATCAGGAACTGTTCTATTTTATTCAAGTCCGATAACCTCTCTTCGGGAGAGCTTTCCTGCATTACGGCCCCTTAGGGCCAAAGAAACCTAACTCGATTTGTCACAACGTCGACCTTCTTCTTCTGACCTTTATTCGCAGCCTATGGTGTATAAGACACGTCATCAGACCGACGCCGACGCAATGTTAACTCGATCGTCAATTTTGAATTGCTTCGACAAGTAAAAATGGATGCACGAGTAATTTATCTTCGTGATCTCTGCAGAAACACATTTCTGGTTGAACATGAAACAAAATCAAATCGTTTCACTTTAATGCTCGGGGGTCGGTTATTAATAGGTCAGGAACGATTTATCAAGAAAAAAACTATTTTAATACATATTTTTAGTGATTCTGATTACCAGGCGCAAGTAAATAGTCAAGCGTGCATACAAAATGAATGAAGACATATTTTGCTATGTTTTTTGTGTTATAAAAAGGTAACAAAGGATTTGTTCGGCGTAAATACATGAAGTCTCTTGAAGTTTAACCTTCGTTAAGCAGCGCGAAGTCCAAAAGACGCAAGTTCCGTTTAATTCTGCGCTTACCAAGAGAATCGCCGGTTGAATGTTAACCAAAACCAGGCGATCCATCAACGCACAGTTGACCTGCGCTATCGATAGTGTATAAGTTTGACATATCCTGTCGAACTGCGAGTAAATAAAGGTTAATCGTTCAGAAAAATAGATAGCTATCCATACTTTATTTAATCACAAACAAGATCCGGGCTTGTGATAGGTTGTTTCGTTGAATGTGATGGACGAAAGGAGTTTCGGGTCAAATTTAATGGGAAAATGGGAACAGCCTAGTGCCGGGGACCAGATTTCTCGTCAGGGAGGAGTTTCGGACCATACCTACTAATCAAAATTAAGCTTACTGAATATTTGGGGATGGATAGAAAACCGATGAAGGTACTCGACGTACTCATCGAGATATTACACAAGCAATGATAATGTAACTGAAAGCAGTAAAACAAATTTGCGAGTGGTTGAAAGTTTTTTTCTTTTATTTGTTGTTTGCGAGAGTGGATTTGAGAAATGCTAATGATCTTTCGAGAAATGGGAGGAACTTTCGATCTATCACAAACAATACTCGAGTAAAAATAGATTAACATCAAATAATGCGTTTTTATCAAGTATGGCTTAATAATCAAGTGTCCAAATTTATACATAACTTCATAATTATTGAATCGTGCTTACCATTTTGATTCACCCACATTCGTCGCGTTTTAATAGAAATACGCACCACGAACCGTTTTAGCTAAAAGTCGCGTGAGAATTATCTACGATAGCGAGTACATGGGGTAAGCTAAGCTTTTTCTATAAAGAAGTAAATGAAATCGTGGAAAACATGGTAAACCCTTCTCGAGATTTTCCCGCTGGGCCGTCAGACCGCGCCGCAGCACGCAGCGCCATACTGCGTAATAATGACAGGTAAATAAATCATTTCTTGTTACCGAGAGTGCTTTACCAGAGTGCGACCGATTAGGATTTCAAGTACATATATTTTAACTATATAATTGCGCAATTAGATAAAGCACTTGGATCGTGGTGAATACACACTCGTATGTGTATTAAGTCAATAACAGGCTTTATTGCATAATTTTACTATTCAGATAACAGAGCGAGTTGTAAGCGAGGGATTCTGAATTACATATGTAGGTAGTATTGCAATAATAAAAGCTAAATTATAGAACGATATTGATAATCCTCGCGCAGTATCAGTGAGAAGGGTTAGAGGTATTGACGAATCGCACTGTAATACTGTAGGACACGACAAAATTGTAATAGTTAATATTCTACTCTACATGATGAGCAAGACCCGAGATAAGAAATTTCACGAATTATTTGGTCTAGTCACTTTCCTAGGAAGAGTTTTGGTTAAATTTCAGGTATGATATCAGTACAAAATTAAATGCCATAAAAAGTCAATCTCTTTAATAACTTACGGATTATTTTTATTTACATTTTATCAGCATGCATGAGCACACTATGTATCATTCATACCTGCATATTTTACTGTTTAACGAGTATGAGTTTAAAATTAATAAGTTATAAGAAATAATAAAAAAGAAGTAATTAAATGTAAAGTTTTATTTAATTTTTTTATCATCAAGTATAGTTGTATTTCTTTTCCCAAAAGCACAGTTTACATTTTAGATGAAATGTAAAGATGAGTTCGGGTTTAATGGTTGTAAAGGCAAAAAAACCTTCTCCTGTAAACCGTGTGCGAACGCAGAAAAAAAGGAGAACGACGATAAATCACTCCAGCAAAAATGAGTTACATGATCAAGTATTCTCTTTTTATCTAGTAGTAAATAATTGTACTTAGGATGGTGGACAAATTATACCAAACATATTTTAGACGGCGAAAATTGTGACATTCGATGGGTAGTAGTGAGGTACCTATACTAGTACATGTATCTACATGGTTTTCAATAGTGGAAGAATTTCATTTGTAGTGTTTTGAATATTGAAAGCATTAACTTTGTGGATCATCTTGATATATTATTTCGAGAAATAAAAATACTTTGTATTCTGATCCACTCACATTTTTATTTTACCAACTAGTTTCGGCAACAACCTGTTGCCCTCTTCAGGGTTACATTTATTACTATTAGTAATAAATGTAACCCTGAAGAGGGCAACAGGTTGTTGCCGAAACTAGTTGGTAAAATAAAAATGTGAGTGGATCAGAATACAAAGTATTTTTATTTTTCATTTGTAGTGTTTATTTATTTTCAGATTACCATAATTTTATTTATTGAATTAGCGTCGCTTTGTAGAATGCCGTTATCTATTATTATTAATAGACAACACGAATAATACGAAACAGCTACCCAACAATTATCAATTCAGTAGACTCAAAAATCATGTTTTGATTTATATTAATGATAACCATCAAGTCATAGTCGTTTTTAAGATTGAATGAAAGTGTAAGTATCTCTCGGGAGAATAGTAAACAATATTAATAATATAATATAGGCAAGAACCCGTGAACACGCTAAAATACTGGTGAATGTTTTTTTAAAACTTTAGTTAAAATAAGGTTACAAAATAAATTTTTGAAGTATGTTAAATTTAAAATAAATTCACCTAGGGATTATAATCAAATGCTTCGTTTACTAAATTTAATAAAAATAAGTGATAGGAGAAAACTTTTTGATCTGATTAATTTAAACAAAATTTTTAATAATATTTTAGACTATCCCTTGTTATTGCAAATGACAAATATTTACGCCCCACCCAGAAACACGAGAAATTGTCATATATTTTACTGTAATACCAGCCGGACAGTGTCTGGATTCAATACTCCTATACACCGAATGCAAAACCTCGGCAATCATTCCGCTGACCATATCGATATATGGAATATGTCACTTCCTTACTATAAAGCAATAATAATTACAATATTCCAGGCTAATGCATAATTTCTTGTTTTTTCATATGTTCATCCTCGTTTAGATAAGTAGTCCTGGGATGTACAGTTTTGATTTCTCACTGATTTTAGTTGATATTTCAATCAAAAGGATAATTCTATCCTTACAGGGACATCTTTGGTCAAGTGTCGTCAATAAATTTGTATTAAAATTATAAGAAATAATGCATTAAAAAAAGGTTTCATTACTGATTTCTAGATATCACACGAAAGTATCTTTATAATATGAACTACAACGAATGGGGGCGTGGCTTAAACGGCGGCTGATTTGCAAATGTAAAAAGATACCTACCGCCAACGGTTGGCGGCTGATATGCCGATGGGTTAAATGGAATATTTGAATGAATTTCAAAAATATATACTTAAATATGGTCCTGTTTTACGTACGCACAACACGTCTTGTAGGTGGGAACCATGTATGTACCATAGTAGATATGTAAAATCATAGTTTACTATGATGTAGCATGTAGCGCTGCCTGTAGGCAGTAATAAGATATCTCGTAGCACTCTGCGAGGCTCGGGATATCGGACCGAACCCATGTATCACGATGGAGCCGTCAAGTGGGTATAGTGTACAGTACAGTAGATGACATATACATGCGTACAATTTATATTAATGGAGATAAATGTAACGTAAGATGTGACTATAATTATAATTAGTTAATGGTTTGAAAATAATGCTAAAAATAGTCGCGGAGAAAACCTTGGTTGCAAAAACTCGATGGATACGTATGATACGAAGCTTGAATAGTTAAATTTGTGCGGTACTTGTAATACAGTAGAAATTTAATGGCATGGAAATTTGTTTTATCGTGTATAACCGGAGACAGATATTTGAGCAAAACTTTTCGAAAACATTTCAGACATACCATATTTTCGGTGCAAACTTTGAGAAATACATTTTACAACTACCAGACGTTTGCACATATTATTATTGCAAATATTTGACTGAATGAACGACGAATTTGGAGACGCTGTGTCTCTGTTTCATTTGAGTGCATTCGATTGTGCATTTCAAAATAAACAAGAAAAAAAAACGAGATAAAGGCGCGTATGGATAAGTGGCACACATGCTACAAAATCCGACACGCGACGGAAAAGTCCAGCAAAGCTCAAATATTTGTTGAAAGCTTCGCACACTTCCTCAAATACCCTTAAACACACGTCACGATTTGTAGATATTTGCGTATTAGAAGCTAAGTCTGGCGCCAGAATTACAAGGAATTGTTATTACGTTTATTGATCTAGTTTTCAGAAAAAAGGGCTAGTAATAAAATTAAAAAATATTGTTACTAGTAAAGAATAGGTTCAGGGCCATCGCATCGTAATATTATCAAAGAAATTTGTTTTACAGGTCTTTCACTCCAAATTTGACGTTTTATAAAACAAATTGGGCGTTATAATGTATTTAATAAAATAGTTACAATTTTTATATTATATATTCAAACACTACTCATTATTCGCAATATTTTTAGTGTGTCCAAATCTTTGTTCTCAAATCTAGGGTTTGTTGACTTTGGAGTAAATGTTATTTTTTATATATTGATATCTCAACATAGATGAAGAAGAATATGGAACTCTGGTTATTTACAGCGCGTAAGTCCTGTCATAGGCTGGTTTAAGAGATCATTCTACACACGTGTAACATTCACCATTCTACCCATGAGTGACAACCACACTGCTTAAATTTTGGAAGTTGTATTTATAACTCAGTTAACACCTTCTTTCACATGCAAGTTCTCGGCACCATCTATGGTTGAGTAGAGCAAGTTTTTTATTTAGCAAAAAACCTTCATGAAATGAATGTCAGATAATATCCGAATCATTTTACATACCATGAGGCGCTATGAAAACATGATAAAAAATTTATGGTATCCATAAGTATTATTTAAATATTCGAGTTACAAATAAGATATTATCATGTATACAGAATGTAAATATATGTTCTTACGTTTTATTCTTACATAAAAGCCGTAAAGCTTCCTATAAACCGTGGTTATATTGATTATGCTCAGTATGTAACGAAATCTCCATACCACAACTTGTATCATATTGTGTTGATTTAAAAGAAATGTAAAATTAGTTTATGTTTGCTGTCGGATCCCGCTTTCTGCCAACTTCAATCATTCGCGTAGGCGGAACGGAACTGCCAACCCTTTACATACATCTCGGCTTATATCAAAATACATATATCACTTAAATTTTTGTTATTTTAATATTATAACAAGTACAGCTAGTTTCTAATTTTAATTTTAATTTTAACACATTTAAGATAACAAAAAAATCCAATAATACAGAAACTTCAGTAGGTTGGACTCAGCATTTTCTTCGCACGTGTTTCCGTACAAAGTGTTTTTTTCGTCATTTTTATAAAATCTGTTGGTTGAAAGGGTAAACTAGGTTCAGCAAAAATACCGGGATAAAAATAATTTAACGTAAATAACGCCTCATGTCAGGTCGCGAAGTGAATGTTAATTAACAGGGATACAAGGAATACTGTAACTTTTTAAGCATTGTTGATAAGAACAAACTATTATACAATTGATTGTACGGTAATAATATAAAGTAATTATGGCCCGAAAATGTTTATAAGGCACAATTAGCTTGCGAGCTTCATTTTATTAAAAAAAATAGTATTTTATCAGACACTGGATTATTCACCCTACGGATGATATGTCAATATTACAGTATTTGTCTCGACTTGATATGAAATTATTGTTTCTATTATTTAAAATAAATTATTTTGATTCCTTTCTTTGTAAATATATAAACTCTAAGACTATCATCCATCTCAAAAATATCAGACAAAAACGAGTAGTAAAATGACTGGAAATTTTATTTAAGTAAAAATAAATAATTATTTACTTCATTTTTAATAAAGTTTACGACTTTTTGAGAATGAAAACGGACAGAGAACTTATTCAATTATTTTCTAGTACCCTTATATTTAGTATATTTCTGAAAGGATATCGGTGTCTGATCAAGTATGTTAGAAAGCGGAGTACAGAGATTAGACGTACTTTTAAAACCATATTTCATGATATACCCAAATTTTTATGGTCATACGTTACACACAATATCTAATGACGGTCACATGGAGACAGGTTTAGAGATATTTCGAGCGATAACCTGATTATGAAATATTAGATAAGTTAACTGAAACTACATTTTACTAAATTTATCACCGGAATACTAATAACGTTACTGAGATATTAATAAAGATAATGATTACTTTTCCTAGTTAACACCGAATAAAAAAGGTTACTTTTGGATGAAATCACTGATATGTAATGAATCACGATAAATAAAAAAATACCTCGAGTACTTATATAAAAACGCCCAGGAACCGGCTTAAGACACCGAATTGTAATTGATATTTCTTTTTTTCACTCGTTTCCTCAAATATCATAAATGCCCTCGGTTATGTTGGTACTTGCATCGACCAAGTTTCAGGATCCGATTGATTCGTCACCCTAAATCTTTATTCGTCCTTGCCCCACACCTTCTTCAATTCACACATTCTTAGAATTCAGCATTACGGTGACGAAAATCAGATGGTACATAGTTTACGATAATGATGTGCACGGATTAAGAACGCAAGACACGCGAGTCTAATAAGAATCCAACACGATGCAATTATTCAACGAGAATATTAAAATCATTTCATTCTTATAATTTAATCACCGGCTTTTAAAACGTTTTAACGGAAGTTGAAATAATTCTTGTGAAAATGACAAACACACATTCCAAAAATATAAATGTATTAATTAAAACGAAACGAGATATACCTACTAATTGATATGATCGGAAAAAACAGTTAAACCGTGCAATATTTCGTAACTATTTTAGTTCATTACAATCGATAGCTATTTAATTTTGTAGAGACTGGTTTATTACTTAATACAAGTGTATTTTTTTAAAGGTAGCGTAAAAAAAAACAAAAACCAAAAACTTTACCTAAAATTAACTTACTGTAGTAAATTCAAATATTGCTTCGACGGTTTCATCTAACAACTAGCTTATTATGTTTATATTAATTTTAGACAACTAAGCAGATACATTTGACATGAATGGAATTTACGACTAATTTATTTAATCTCATAAAAACATATTAATCACAGAGTATTTTTATCAAACCGGCTATACTACATGTTATAATTTTAAATATGTTCTTATTAAATATCCGTATTGTTGTTTAAAGAGTCGGGTAAGTTGATTTTCAGTAATTCCGATTTGGAACACAGTGATAAAGTAAATAAACAACATTGTCGTTTTTTTTAAACTTTTAAATCACCAAATTGTAATCACATAAATAACACGAGGTGTCGATAAGGTACGTATACACGGTAGTACGGTTTGACAGTTGTCCTGCTGGACGACATTCATATTTTTTTTAAATGAAAAAAGGCGCCAAAAAGTGCAAGCTTAGAAAAAAAACTTACTCTACTATGCCTTGGTCCACTAATAAATGTTGACAAATTGTAAGCACGGCTAAAATTTAATTTTAATAACATTTTGCACCTAGAGGCACAGACACTCGACGCCATCTTCAAAATATACTGAAGAAGCAGGGGTACCAATTTTATACTCCCGTACTTGTTCAACCTAAATATTAATTTAATTTATATGTAATTTTTCAGAAACGCCAACAATTTTTTTTTTTAAACTCCTTAAAACATTATACTCTAATTTAAATCTGCCACAATATTTTACATAAATGTAAAAGGGTAAAATAAATAAATAATATTAATTTGTTTTGTTGGCGTTCTTCGTAGTTACCTATCTTCACGTATATAAGTTGCCATCTCTTTTTGTTATTTGCACTTTTCGACTTTAAAATGAAAAAGAATATAATATTTTGGTGTACGTTCTTTAGCTAACTTCATTTGCCATGATTCGGAGTTTCGGTTTTCGCTGGGTTGATTTTACTGTTGTCATTATTTAGTTTGTTTAATTATTGGTTCGGATTAACCGGCAATTATTTAAAACGTCTAAATATATTTACGAGTAATTAACGATGTCTATCCCAGAATATAAACTTAGTACCGTGCTCCACGGCCACTCTTTAGATGTAAGAAGTGTCTCTGTAACTAAGGACGAGTGTATTCTTTCATCGTCTAGAGACAGGACTGCAAAATTGTGGCATCCTGAGGGGTAAAAAATAAAGAAAAGATATGATAATGGAAACACTATGTGCCGGTATTTTATTATTTGAACTTATTATTGAATGTATTTCAGAGCCAAAGATTTCGCTGCTGTTGTTACCTATAAAGGTCATAGTAACTTTGTGTCGTCGATATGTTTTCTTCCACCGTGTGAAGCCCACCCCGACGGACTAGTCGTTACTGGTAGTAATGATACAACAATATGCGCATACAACATTCAGGACCCTACTCCTGTCATTGTTCTGAAAGGCCACGAAAACGCCGTATGCAATGTGTCACCTGGCAAAATACCCGGTTCCATTTTGAGGTTAGAATTGTTTTACGCTCATTAATTCGTCGGAAATATACGACGGTACTACATCATAATTAAACATAATTTATTGCAGTGCTAGTTGGGATAATACTGGTCGCGTATGGTCGGTGAATGTTTTGGATTCTCCGATACTAATTCTGCGGGGTCATACTGCCGCTGTTTGGGCGATTATTGAACTTGGAAATCAAAACATAGCAACCGGGTCTGCCGATAAGTCTATTATCATTTGGAATCAAAACGGCGATAAAATAGAAAGTTTAGTTGGTAAGACACTTGATCATAATTATTTGCTACATTATACTTGCTTAATCCTTAGCCGTTGCGGGACAGTTGTCATGAAATGCTCTCCAGCCGTAAGAAACAGTGAGAGTTTGACGATCTTTAAAAAAACGCATTTGTTTACCAAATCGTTTCATTATTTTCGTTTTCCCAATTTTATAACAGTCTTATATTATAAATTTTATAACTTTGGCGATGATAGATTTGCACTTACCATATGAAATCAAAGGCAAATAACCTCCTTTTGGGCCAAACATTGGCGCAATGTCACCAAATAAACACTCGTTTAATTTTAAATGCTCTCCAATTCAATGTTTTTATGTACCCATTAACTTTTGGGTATGTTATTAAGAAATATATGAAAATAGCGTTTGAAATGCAAGTAGCAAATAGTCGAGTATTCTGATGAATAATAATTCATTTATTTTTTTGCAGGTCACACAGATTGTGTCCGAGCCCTAGCTGTGGCAAACAGCGAGTCATTCTTCAGCTGTGGGAACGACGCCAGTGTTCGCCATTGGTCCAATAAAGGGGAATGTTTGAACACATATTTTGGTCATTCTAATTATATTTACAGGTACCTATATTAGTACTTAGTTAGTAACCTATGCATTATTATTTTTTGTATTATGGAATAATATGAACAGCAGTTATTAGAATTATGCTATAATTTGTTTTTTAAATAGCACAAAATTCTCGTCCCGCTGACTGATTTTTCTTTAGCAAAATTTTCTTTTAATCGCAATTTTAAATAAATTAGCTTTAAAATAAAAAATAAAAATTCTGTAAAACAGCAAAACATATTTTTTTTAAATGCGATATCATTAAGTTTTTTTTAAAAATTGACTTAAATTACCGATTTATTCCCTGATTTTGATATTTTTGCAACAACAAAAAAATGCTACTCTATTTTGAAACATCGCCGTGCATCAGATTGTACTTATACAGAATTAATGATTTTTTTAAATTTTCCAATTCAAAATATTTGAAAATTAGTACCTTCAATTTCAAAAGCTTTTATTGTATTTTCCGAAGTCAAATACAAGGTCAGAACATCATTTTTTTGCATACTAGCCAGGGTCCATAAAGACAGAATATCAGTCTTAATTCTAGAATTTTCGTTCAGCAATGCCAAGAAAGCGTGCAATTTGTATTGCCGGTGCAAACTTGTACTCCTAGGGTAGATCTATAATTTAAAAAAAAAACAATAAATTGTCACGGTCTGCTTGGAAATTAGCCGACTGCTGCAGAGGGGTAAATGTTATGAAAACACTTCCAGACTAACCTAATAGAATATGTATGGTTGGTTAGATCATATTGCTTTGTAGCAATAACCCCCACCAATGTACATTTATTGTGCACAAGCAATTTAATAAATAAGGATACAATAATATTTATGAGAATACGCTTTTATTTCAGTATATGCACTAATCCTTTCTTGAGAGGTTCCTCTTTTGTAACATGCGGTGAAGATTCAACTGTTCGTGTGTGGACTGCGGGTGATAATGTGTGCACCCTAACACTCCCTGCCCAGTCAGTATGGAGTGTTGCTTGTCTTTCCAATGGTGATATTGTGGCAGGTAGGTTGAAAAATTATCTGTATGAACTCAAACAAACATACCTTTCATACAATATATTTATTAAAAAAATCTTTATTGTTTTATTTTTGTAAAAAGAATGCTACCTGTAATTTTTTTTACAACTTTTGAAAGACTTTTTGTTTTATAAGTAATTTTCCTATTTTCCGGAAGTATTTTTTGCACAACGTCAAATAATGTTGCACTTTTACATTAATCTTTACTGAAAAAACATATTTTTGGTTTTTTGTTTTTCAAAAATATCAAAATCAATTTTTGTGTAGAAATGTTGCCAAATTAAAATGCATGCATTATGAAAATAAGATTCTATTTTTTTTAATGATAAATTGAAATTATATTTATATATTCTTCTTCTCCGTCTTAATCCTCATTGCTGAGGGTTGTGACCCTTGCAGAAGCAATGACTCTTCTCCAGTTATCCCTTGACTGCGCTGCACGTAGCGCTCCAACCACTGAGGTGCCTGCTGCTGCCTTAATTTGATCGGTCCATCGTGTGGGGGATCTTCCTCTCCCTCTCTTTCCCTCCAGGCTACCGATCACAACTAGTCGTTCCAGGCTATCCTCGTTGCCACGCGCAACGTGTCCAAAGAACTGGAGAATCCGTCGGGTACAGATATTGGCCAGAGACAAGCCATCCAAGCGTAGTTCCTGGCGAATGGACTCATTGGTGCGTCTAGCTGTCCATGGAATTCGGAGCATGCGCCTCCAACACCACATTTCAAAGGCATCAATTTTTCTCCTTTCTGCTGCTTTTATAGTCCATGTTTCAGCAGCATAGAGAAAAATGGAGTGGACCAAGCTCCTGACAAGCTTCATCTTGGTGTTGTTACTCACACCCCGGTCTTTCCAGATTTTGTCTAGCTTAGACATGGCACTTTTGGCGATGGCGATACGACGTCTAATCTCTCCTTCACAAGTTCCTTCATTGCTGATTTGAGATCCAAGGAACTGGAACTCGTTTATTATCTCTAAACCTTCGAGTGAGTTCCCGAGATCACCAAACTTCTTAGATCGATCTATGATCATGATCTTGGTCTTGCTTTGGTTAATCTCTTGTCCCAGTGCCTTGCTCTCAATCTCTACTCGTTTAAGGAGATCTACCATCTCTTTTGGGTCTTTGGCCAAAAGTGTTGTGTCGTCCGCATATCGTATATTGGACAGCTTTACGCCACCAATGGACACTCCTCCATTCCATTCGTAGAGAGCCCTGCGCATGATGTATTCCCCATAGATGTTAAACAGGTCAGGGGAGAGTATGCATCCCTGTCTTACACCTTTCTCAGTGGGGAAGCTTGCAGTGTTTATGCCATTGATTCTTACGATTGCCTTACTTTGGGCATAAAGTCCATGGATGAGTTTTATCAAATGGGATGGGACTCCCATCTCCATGAGTACTTTCCACAGATGTTCCCACTTCACGCAGTCGAAAGCTTTTTTGTAATCGATAAAGCATAAAACTGTTGGCGTCAGGAACTCTCGGCTTTTTTCGATCACTTGGCGGATGTTGAGGATCTGCTCTCTTGTTCCTCTTCCTTTCACAAAACCAGCTTGTTCCTTTGGTATTTGCCATCCAATGTAACTGTGTAATCGTGCTTTTAGAACATATAGCATTATCTTGCTGGTGTGAGAGATAAGTGCTATTGTCCTATAGTTTTCACACTTTTTGGATGAGCCTTTTTTGTGAAGAGGAATGAAAACAGATTCAGCCCATTCCTGAGGCCATGTTCCCGTTCTCCATATGAGGTTGCAGAGATCCAGCACTGTTTTTATGCCCTTATCCCCTAGTTCTTTTAGAAGCTCGGCCTGTATGCAGTCATTACCGGGGGACTTGTTGCATTTTAGTTTTTTCAGTGCATTTCGAATCTCTTCTTCCAAAATGTCGGGTTCCATGGTTTGATTCTCAAAGGAAGGACTTCCTGCTGTTGAGGTCTCGGCATATAGTCCGGAGCAGTAACCTCGCCATCTCTCCAAGACGCTGCCAATGTCCGTCAGAACGCTTCCATTTTGGTCCTCTATTGCCCATGTCTGAGGTTTGAAGGCACGGGTTAAGAGTTTAACCTTTTGGAAAAGATCCTTTGTAGTGACGCTATTCGCTTTATCTTCTATCTCAGCACAGATATCCGAAATTTGTTTATTTTTGTCTCGTCGGCAATGTCTTTGTATATCTTTATTGAGCATAGAGTATTCTTGTCTCGCTTCTGCAGATGAGGTTCCTTTTACTCTCATCGCTTTTCGCTTTGATATCATATCCCATGTGGGGTCTGATATCCAAGATTTCCTCTTTTCATTTCTCGGCTCCTGATATTTCATTGCAGTCTTGAAAATTTTCTCTTTGAGACTGTTCCAACGCTGTTCGACGTTTTCTGAGGAGTTTACGTTGAAATCAGCGTCTCGTTTCCTGATATCTGTGCCAAAACATTTAATTGCTGGCTCATTGAGGTTTAAAGTTTTAAACTTATCCCTTTTTATAATTTTGAACTTGGCTCTGATTTGTGCAATCAGCAGATTATGATCAGAGCCGCAATCTGCACCAGGATAAGTTTTAACATTACTTACTGATGACCTCCAGCGGCTATTTATCATGATGTAATCAATCTGGTTGCGACATCTATCACCCGGTGATATCCATGTGTATAGGCGTCTGATGTGCTGTTTAAACCAAGTATTCATGATTATCATTTTTTCTTCAATAGCAAATTGGATCAAACGTTCACCTCTATCATTTTGGGTGCCAATTCCATAATGGCCAACTGCACCTTCGAGGTAACTGTTTGATCCAACTTTTGCATCGAGATCACCAATAACCATCGTTATTTCTTTATTGGGTATTTGAGCCAGCGTATCTTTGAGAGCAGAATAGAAAAGATCAATAACTTCATCTGGAGCATTGGCAGTCGGTGCATACACTTGTATTATTGTATTATTTATATATTATCCAAGTGTTAATTAGATTTGTGCAGGCATTTGCTGCTTTGAACAGCAAAATTATCAGTATAAAAAAATCCAGTATTCAGTCAAGCCTGTCATCATCAAGTCAGTTCATCACTGTCAATATGCGCTCATTAAAAATGTCTGTATTTTATATCAATTTATACTGGCACTGACTTTATGAAGAGTGGTTGTAGGAACCTATGATATATTCCACCATATGCTAGTAAATATAAATGATCTGGCGTGGGGGTCCACTCCACGTGGTGGGTCCAATAATCAATTAAAACTTAAAATTACTCCTATCAAAATTAAATATATAATGTTATTTTGTTTTTGTATAGTAGGTATTTAAAATGTGTGGTTTTTAGGTTCAAGCGATGGGTTAATTAGAGTGTTTAGTGCTGATGCACTTAGGTATGCAGATGACGAAGCACTAAAAAGTTTTGACCAAGAAGTACACAAGCAACAGGAAGCATCTATGCAAGAAATCGGAGGAGTAAAAGTAACCGAGTAAGTCAAAATTATTGCACTTACTCCACCTAAAATTTATTCATAATTACGATAGGATATTTTTATGAAGTAAACATTAATTTAATTTGGTAGACAACAAAAGTATCTTTTCTTTATATATTTCTTTTGTTAGCAGAGGTATTTTCTCCTCTAAAATTTCAGTGGGTGGACTTAATTCATTTTTGAGTTATGCAACGCTTAGGTTGGAGGGTTTTTATTTTATCATCAATAAGTGTGTTTGTAGTTTACCAGGTCCGGAGGTTTTGTTTGAGCCGGGTAAAAGTGATGGTCAGACTAAGCTGGTTAGGAAAGGCACCAATGTGAAGTGTTACTCTTGGAGTGTGGCTACACACAGCTGGACCGAGGTCGGAGACGTCATGGGGGCTGCGGGGGCCACTGAAGGCAAAACTTCTTATCAAGGAAAGGTTAGTTCCCTCGCAAGAAGCTCTTTACTACTCTTAAGTACTATTATTACTACTTCTACTATCACTCCATTTCTCCGCAGGGGTAGGCAGAGAGGATGGAACTAGTCATTTGTGCCATCTGATTACGTAGACTTTTTACATGTGCATACCACCTTAAATAACTTTTCTTAAACTTTTCAATTATCTCTTTTCAGCCTTACATTATTTTCTTATATCTTGAATTTTTAATTCTGTCATACAAGGAATTTTCACACATACATCTGAAAGAATGCATTTCAATTGCATTCACTCAGCTTTCATCCTTCATTTGCCAATTCCATGTTTCGCTTCCATACAGCAATGCCGGTACCAGCACTCCATTGTGAACAGCCAATTTAGCTTCCATGGGGATATTTTTATTCACAATCATTCTGTTGAAAGCACCAATTATTATATTCCCTACATTCACCCTTCTCTCAATATCTTTATCCACTTTTTCATCCCTTGAGAACTAGCTTCCTAGATATAAAAACTCTTGCACTTGTTTCATACATCCATCTTGTATGATAATTTTGCATTCTGTTCCATATGTGTATGCATTATTTAAAAAAATAAAATAACACTTGTGGTATACTACTCAATGAGTTTTATTTAATAATACTCTTTGAGTGGTATAATACAAGTGTTTAATTTAAAAATAAAATAACACTTGTGGTATACTACTCAATGAGTTTTATTTAATAATACTCTTTGAGTGGTATAATACAAGTGTTTAATTTAAAAATAAAATAACACTTGTGGTATACTACTCAATGAGTTTTATTTAATAATACTCTTTGAGTGGTATAATACAAGTGTTTAATTTAAAAATAAAATAACACTTGTGGTATACTACTCAATGAGTTTTATTTAATAATACTCTTTGAGTGGTATAATACAAGTGTTTAATTTAAAAATAAAATAACACTTGTGGTATACTACTCAATGAGTTTTATTTAATAATACTCTTTGAGTGGTATAATACAAGTGTTTAATTTAAAAATAAAATAACACTTGTGGTATACTACTCAATGAGTTTTATTTAATAATACTCTTTGAGTGGTATAATACAAGTGTTTAATTTAAAAATAAAATAACACTTGTGGTATACTACTCAATGAGTTTTATTTAATAATACTCTTTGAGTGGTATAATACAAGTGTTTAATTTAAAAATAAAATAACACTTGTGGTATACTACTCAATGAGTTTTATTTAATAATACTCTTTGAGTGGTATAATACAAGTGTTTAATTTAAAAAATATATACATATATGTCATTCCACAAAGTTAATGCCGAATCAATAAATAATATTATGTCTGTTTTGATGGTTGTTTTTGTTACAGGAGTATGATTATGTATTCAGTGTAGATGTTGAAGATGGAAAACCTCCCATTAAGTTACCATATAATATAGGTGAAGATCCATGGGTAGCCTCGCAGGCTTTTATTCATAAGTATGCACTTTTCTTTATATATACAGCTGCGTACACAAACACCATCGCACTCGCTAAAAATTAGAAAATTGGCTATAATTAATTAAACTTTATGTAAAAATCGTTCTTTTTCAATTAATTAATTTATCTGATGAATATTCTTTACTTTTCGGTATAAATAAGATTTTATTCTTGTGAGTTGTAAAAAGAAATCAATTTTATATTTCGGGTAGCAGATCGGCCGCATAACAGTTGATTTGGGGTATAGTGTCTTTGAAATTATTATTGAAAGATCTTATCTTTTTACTGTTTATATTTTGATAAAAGGTTAATATTGCTTTAGTAAAAAAATAGGCAAGTTTGAATACAACAAGTTTATTAGGTTTTAAATAATATATTTTTTGTCGTTACACCTTTATTTTTAATAATCATCAAATTCTTTTATTTATGAAAACATACAATGAATTTAAAATTTCTGAAAACATTTGGTTTTTTCAAACTCCAATCAACATTTTTTTTAATTTGTTGATATTATTTGCATTTTTTTGAAAGTTTTTGGTTCATTATAGCCCATAAATTTTCTATCGGGTTCAGATTGGGACTGTTTCTGGACCAAATAAGCGATTTAACTCCAGAAAAATTCTTGAATTCAGTTATTTATAAGAAAAACAATAAACTATACATCACAAAAGTAAATATAATTTTAAAAAAACAAATGTTTACCCACAGTACAGGCCCTACTAAGATAAGGTGCAGAATTGTCTTGGAATATAGGATCGGCAGTATGTTGACTAATGTCCTCAATTGCTGGAATGACGTGGTTCTCTAAGTCTGATTTGTATTGGATGACATTTATTGTACTCTCCACGAAGTGCAGCGGTCCCAAACCGTGAGATGTCATACACCCTCATATCATGTAGGGTGAATGCTTGACACTTCGAGAAAGAAACTTGACGACTGGGAAGAAATCCTTCCCCAGATTTTCGGCGCAATTGCTTTCTTCCATCTGGGTCAAATAAATTAAACTTTGATTCTTTGGAGAATATGACCTTCTACCAATCCTCCAAGGTGCAATTTTTTTGTTCTTTCGTCCAATTTAACCGAGCCTTTTATATTTTCTCCATTAAGATTGGTTTTTTGCCGGACTTTGCTCATGATAACAAAATTCTAACAGTCTTCTGGACACGGTTTTCACAGAAAATAGCTAGCAGATTGCACCTTGTTGTGTATTTTGGGTGTCATTAAAAAATTATTTTCCTTTACCGTTTTTTTTTCTTACGGTCCTCTCTAGAAGTCACTCGTCTTCCACCGCTTCCTTTTTTCCAGTCTACAAATTCATTTTCTCGAAAAAAAATTTATTGGACTCCTCACAGTATATTTTGAGCACCCAACTCAACGAGAAAATTCATGTTTTGAAATGTTTTCCTACCACAGTGTGATAATATTCCATTTGATCGCGGCACTATTTGGCCATATCTTCCCATAATTTTTATGTGGTGTTTATTTTAACGCCAGTAAAACAAGACTGGTGTAATATTTAAAACTTTAAATTGTTTAGAAAGATTACCGATAATATCCTTAATGCGACTTACAAAAGAAACATTTATAGAAAAAGAATTTCTTGAAAGAGCGGTTAGCAAAGTCAAGGGTTGCGGTAACAGGTAAGTGCGATGGTTTTTGTGTCCTTAGGTGTAAATCCTTAGTTTTCCCCTTTATGAATCACAAAGTATGTTATTGTATCGACTGTTACCCGCCAAAACATTGGCAAAGGTCAATTAGTTTTAGTACATCTGCAACAAGAAAAACTACACTTTGTAGCAATCTTTGTACTATCACTTACCTGAAACCAGAAAAGACTTATGCATACACCTGGTGCTGTAGTATATTTTTACTATAATAATTTAATCCCTAAGCATGAAACAGCACTATGTGCAATTCTATATGAATAAATTGTTTCACTGATCCTTGTTCTGTTTTATATGACAATAATATGAGTAAATGTGTAACATGTCGCTACTTCTATTTCAGAAATAATTTACCGCAAGTTTACTTGGAACAAGTAACTAATTTCATACTTACAAATTCTGGTCAGACCGGAACTACAGTGCCTACTACTGGGTAAGTTTATCACAAATGCAGTGTAATTTTGGATTAAAATTTGTAAATTTGCAATGTTTTGTACAAACTTCCAGCGACTATATGGATCCATTCACGGGAGGATCCCGTTATGTGCCGGGAAGTGGGGCGGCACCTGCGGGGGTAGCAGGAAATAATGCAGATCCTTTCACCGGAGCCTCCAGCTATTCTACTTCAGGAGCTAAAGCACCGAGTGTCCCCACTTTATTTCCTCAAAAAACATATCTAAGGTTTGAATGACTTTCTTCCTTACCTTTGTGGCAAAAACTTCTTATTTTATAGACCAGTATGAAATACTGGTTTAATATATTCAAAATTTAATCAGACCATGTTAAAGGATACATGATAAGTTAAAGCTCATTAATTCGAAATTGACTACTAAAATTTGAAGAAATATTCAAATTCCAATAAAAAAACATCTGATGATGTTTTGAAGGTAATTCATATATCGCTCACTCCTTTCAAGAACGTCATAAATCAGAAATCGACAATTTTAGGTTGTGCATATTTTCAGAATGCCCATAAAATGTACTATATCCCAGCAAAAGAGGCATATTTTTAACTTAATATTTACTCGCTACAGGGCAGAAAGTGTTGTTTTTGCATTTTGAAGAAAAGGTATTGTTTAATTATTTTTTTTAATATAATAAATATTTTTCAAATGGAGGAAAAACCTTCAGGTTTTACCTAAAAAGATCTGTTGCACAGTAAAAAGTTCAATAAGTGGCTTGATATTTATTTTTAATACTTTGTATTATATTTTTAAACTTTAAAAACGTTCTCCTGTAAATCAAGTTTTTTGATTTATGACGTTCTTGAAAGGAGTGAGCGATATATGTACCTTACAAAATAGCAAAATCAGTTAAATGAGTGATTTATTTAACTTTTTTTAAATTGTTGTTTTGAAGAAGAAGAAAAAAACCTCAATTTTTTTTCATTAATTGTTTCAACAGTCACTTTGTGGTAAAATCTTTGCATTTTTAATTAAAGTTTTACTTTACTAAGTAAATGCATTTATTATTACTTATAATTTTTTTTTGTAAAGGCTGATCGGTTTTTAATTTTTTTTACAAATATAGAAATGTATTCATTTAAAAAGAAGTATTAAAAAAATTACTTACAAAATATGAATGACTTCCTGAATGTCACTGAAATGTGAGACAAAAACTTTTGTAATAAATATTATAATATTATGTATACATAAATATGATGTGCTTTTCAAGCCACTACTTTGGTAACCGATTGAATTAATGTATTGGGATTTTGAACTATTTGTTTTAAATGTTCAAAAAAGTTATGTATACAAAATCACAATAATGTAATAGTAACATGGAAAAAAATTGAGAAACATGGGAGCGTTTCAAATATTCGGTGAAATGTTGTTTTTTATCAAAAGTAATGGATTATTGTCAGACGGGAGGAATATCTTATTTAACATACTCAACCTATAAAGGATTGTATTAGACTCGTTTTGTGTTTATAACAGCTGATATAATCAATATTTTCATTCATCATTTTCTTGTAAAAAATTCGCCTATGAATGATGTCACAAAAACGATGGATTTATTTTAATATTGGTAACATTGCTAAATTATTGGCGGATCTATTTGTTGACGTCTATGGTTCACCCTCCCGTCCCCCCCTCCTCCCAAATATTTGTATAACACAACGGTAGTGTAGTGGTAAACAAACTATCCACACTACTACTATTACAGCTCTATAAACCATAGACAATAAACCATATGATGTCATAAAACGTTCGATGACGGAAATTTGATGACGTATGCGAACGCTCGTTTTTCGTTTTTTTTAAATATCTAAAGTTTAAACCTCAATATATCCCTTAGTATTATATTGGCAACAGATTTCAATAAAAATGTTATAGTCTTGTGATTTTTCATATTAATTTATTAGCCAATAAACCAACATTGTGACATAAATCATGAAAACACTGTTGGAGGGACTAGAATTTAATAATATTTTTTTAAATTATTGCATCATAGTTTGGATTAATGAGCTTTTACTGTTCACTTTTTAAAGATTTATAGTTGCCAATAGTGACCACTATCATCTAGGATTCACGCCTGAAGCTGGTTTCTGTCCGACTCAAGAGTTTGTGATGTTTTGTACACTCAGTACATTTTGTATAATCCCCAGAGAAAAGTTCACTGAAGATGTCGTTAAGTGAATGTGCAGGCCACTTGATATCGCCTTGCCTAGATATGGACTCTTCCAGAATTAACCCATAGTTTCCGTTATTGTTTGTAAAGACTATATAAAATTAAATTCGATATAATTAAAATGTATCTTTGTTTTAAAATCACTATAAATAATTTAAATTTAAAACAAAGTTACATTTTAATAAAAAAAATGGAAAATCACAAAGTAAGTGCTTCAAATATAAATCATAAATTAGATGTTATGAAAGATCACCACCCCCGTGTTACCACAGTTGGTATAATATTCTGGTGTAGGTGTTTTTGCCGTCTAATGTTAGTATAATTTATCTAATGACTTGTTAACATGTCATAATAACTATATTGATATCAAAATTATTATTTTTCAGATTTGATCAAGGGAATACTTCACTTATACTTGATAAACTAAAAGAATTCAATATGAAATCTGAGTGTGAATTATGTTCTAATACTGATTTAGAAGAAATCGTAAAATTGGCAGATATAGTATGTCATTTAATTCTACTTGTAATAAATCATTACATGCCTTAATTTCCTAATTTAGTTAATTAAAAATTATATACATACTAAATACACATTTAATCTTTCTTTTTAGAAATCCGAATATAGTGCAGAAGCTGTTGATAAATTAAAACAAATTTTGGCATGGCCACAGGGTAAGTTTTATTCAACATTTCATCTTAATATTAAGTTGTGCCACTATTTCCACACTTTTCATTTTATTATCACTTTCCCAGACGAAAAAACAGTTTTTGCCGTTTTTGGGGCCGATTCCCCCTTTGCAGTCCACTGTTCGGACTGTATTTTTGTTTCTGGAGTACCATGGTGAATCCAAGTTTCATCTACAGTTATTAATCGGCGCCAAAAGTCTGACTCATTGAGCCTAAACTTCGCCAACAGAGCGGTACAGATATTCATTCCAACACGTTTTTGGTCCGGAGTGAGCAAACGTGGCACCCAGCGCGCGGACAGCTTTCTCATCCCTAAATCTTTATTTAGTATGCAACAAACACGTTCTTTCGACATCTTCATCTCTGCCATCTCTTTAACCTTAATCCGACGGTTGTTCAACACCATTTGATGCCCTTGAGCGATGTGATCATCAGTGGTGGCAGTTTTTGGCCGTCCCAAATGTTCCAAATCATCATTCAAGCTGGTACGTCCACGTTTAAATTCAGCTGCCCAAAATTCCTTGCCCAGAGTCCCTTATACAGCGTCCAACTCGTCTTTAATTTGCATAGGCGTGTTGCCTTTCAAAGACAAATATTTTATGACTGCTTGATTTTCAATTTTTTCCATTTTTAAAAAAACGCTCAAGGCAACTCACTCAAACGACTGTCAAACAATAACTATGCATCCAAAATGGCCGAAATTTTGATGAGTGCCTTTCAACGCATGCGCAAACACATTCCCCAATTTTTATTGACAACTACTGACAGTCGGAAACATTCAGACAGCCTTCGTATTAGTATATTTTTCTAGTGTTTTAATCACGTAGATCAGTGGTTTTACTGCCGCAAATCGGTCAACGTTTGATAATTTTACTGCGACTAACTCAGGGGGGGACGTTAATTGATTTTATTTTACATTGTTTTGATTTAACCATTTCAAATTTATTTTATTTAAACATGCCTACAAAATAAAAAACTTTTTTCAGAATTCCTGTTTCCTGTACTAGATGTCACGAGACTGGCAATAAGACAAGCTAAAACAAATGCTGATTTATTTAACAAAGAATCCTTCGGTCATCACCTTATTTCATCACTCGTAGATAACTTGGTACCTGGTTAGTATATTGAGTATGTATAATATTTGTAAATATTCTTTGTATGTAGCGCTTAACTTCCACATGTGATTTCGCATCGTCAATGGTACAAGGCATACATTGATCACTATGCCAAAAGAATTTATCCAATGTCCCATTGTCTCAAGTTACTACTGGAAATTAGCATTTGTCAATAGGCCTATACAACAATGCCAGATCCCACAAAAAACATAATTTTTTTCAATTAAAAAAGAATGTTGACTCATTCACTTATTTTTTCAAATACAAATGGAATTAGCGCTACAAGTAAATGTCTTTTTACAAAAATAATACTTTTTTTGAAATCCGCCATATGAGGTTCAACAACCAGACATGTGTATGTATATGTAATAAAACAATTGCACTTATAATTATAGGGCATTCAACATACTCTATGCACCATTTATTTTAAAATTTCAATTATCTTTTAGGGCGACTTCCAGCTAATCAATTGTTATCTCTGAGGGTTTTGACAAATGCATTTTCTCATCTTGAAGGAGAAATGATGGTATTAGAAAAGCACGAAGAAGTTTTAAGTTCATTGATTTGTCTTTCGGAAGTAAATAAAAATATGCAGGTATACCCATTATCTAATATTACTAATTAATTTGTGTATATTTAAAAATAAAATAAAAAAATACCATTGTACAAATGGGCCATCTAACATTTGCAATTGAATCTGCTATTAAAAAAAAAAAATTGATTTAAAAAAATAAGTATTGTTATGTTTTTATGAGAAAGTTTAAAAAAGCTTTACATTTGAGAATGAAACACAACATCTTTCAAATGACTGCCACGGCTGGTTTTACATTGATCAACATTCCCCATTCCATTAACTCAATTTTTCACTACATTTTTGATTGAGCTTCAATCCCATGAATGACCACTTCAATTTCCGGTTTCAAGGCCTCAATCGTCTCTGGGTGGTTAGCTCAACACTTATCCTCAATGGCTCCCCACAAATAATAGTCCCGACGGGGTCCAATCACACTTCCGAGGAGGTCAATTGCTATTAGAATTTTGTCTGATTATTATATTTTCAAAAACAATGCGCAAAAGATGGATTGTTAAGTTGGTTGTCTGGCAAATGACCCCGTCCTGTCAAAATCAAATGTCCTCTAAGTCATAGGAAAGAAAAATTTATATAGCATGGCATGGTAACCCTCGCACATAACAGCGGCGCATTGCTCGTTTTCAAAGGAAAATGCTCCAGTGATGCCACCGTATCAAAATCAGCACTAAACAGTCACTTTGTTGCGGGTGCATCGGCTTCTCAATAATGACGTTTGGATATTCTGAGCCCCAAATGTGTTAATTTTGCTTATTGGCATAGCTTTTGATGTGGGTAAAAATGCTCATCTTCGACCAAACAAAGGTCTTTATGCTAAGTTAGTTCTCTTCAGTTCTCTGAGGAGAATAGCACAGTGCGAGAAATGCTCTCAAAACGATGGCGAGTTTTCAAACGAGACGCTTCACAAATTGGTCCGCAAACTGCAATAAAGACAAATCTTTTTTTGTCAAATTTTTAGAGTAAATTTCTTATAGTTTGGGTAGAAGATGGAAGTAAGTTTTTGATAATTTTTGCCCATCGCCCATTTTGTAAATGTCTTCACTAATTTTCTGTCAATTTGTGAATGTCATTATGCCTATTGAACTCAAAATAACCGGTAGTTCAAATTCGAAATGTTGAGTGGCCCACCCTTTATCCTTTGTTTTTATTTTGATTTAAATGATACCCAAACCACAATCAACAAGATAAATAAATAGAATTTTAAAAAATAAACCCAATCACTCATTGAACATGTTTGCCTTTGGTAAAATGTTTAGATTGCCGCTTCTACCCTTCTGCTCAACTTGTGTGTTGCTCTTGGCCAACTCGATAATACTACACAATTATGCAACGGAGTCTTGCAGATGTTAGCCAAATTCTCAGATCACGAAGCGTACTTCAGGTAATTATTATTATTTATGCGTATCGAACTAAACACATTTCTTCTTTTTTCCACTTTTTTTTACAATAGGTTTTGATTTATTTATGAATAAATTTGCTTTGATATATTTATAAATAAATCTGCTTATTGTAGTATCGTTGCGATGCAATTTCTTAAATAGAATAGTCTCTTTCCCACAGATCAACCTTTTTTTTAATGGAAGGTAAGGCCCTAACCAGTGATTAATTAACTGTAATGGTAAAATCAGTCAGTGGTGCGTTTCGTTCTGCCCGGAGTGTATATTAGTCAATAATCTAAATGAACTTTCTTTTACAGAGGTCTGGTTGCTTTGGGTACACTAGTCATGGAATCACCATCAAAAATTCAACTCACAAGTATGATTGTGTCAGACTCAATGTTCATGTTTCAACTAAGAAAATATGCCTCACCTGAAGCAAATGCCGATGTCCATAGACAAAAGATAATGAACTGTGCTCAGCAAATTCTCCATATACTATAATAGCCTTATAGACTTGATATTTTATTTATGTAATTTCTTATTATTCTAATGTAAGATAAATCTGCAATATTTTTTATCAGATATGAAATAAAATCAATTCTCGATGAAAATTTTTTTTTTGCACATAATTTTACTAGTTTAAATAATTTTTAAGTCATTATTACATATTTAACTTTTTTATCTATTTTTTTTTATATTATTTAACCTTTCTGGGAGTATGGATATAAATAAATGTCGGTGCGAATTTTCTTCAATGAAGTATCGACATCAATAAAGGTCGCAGTCCGTTGGTATGATGTAACTTGTATAGCAATGACATCTGTGGATATTTGTATGTGTTCATCTTCAAACCCTTATCCACAACCCAATGGTGCATAGGGCACTGCATCATATTAACGCATTGTTATCTTGATCGTTAACACGTGATGAAAAGGTGATCAGCCCTCCGCTTCAAGTACCAAACCAGGGTAATATTGAATAAAAAAATTAATTTTTATATTTATTTGACCCCCCTGAGAGCCGAACACGGGACCTCCAGGATGGCAGCCATTAATTGTACTCAAAAACTGGATTTTACCTTAGGGTGATTTATTGGCCAGTTGCTGTAAATATCCATACTTTCCATATTCCTTTCATATTAAAAAAAGCTCTCTGTTGAGACACCAGTATTATCTCACACATGTTAATCCTTCGGTAACTGAATTTTTTACACCTTTGCTGACTCCATTCATTTAGGAAAATGAATGGAGTCAGCATTCCATTTGCTTTTGCTTCACCTCTCCATATAGCTTCACTTGATTTTGCAACTCTTTCTCTTCTTTTCCGGGCTAATTTCAATTTCATTGCTCTGTCATCTACATCTTTTTAAAATTTTCTTCCAGCTCAACAATTAAATCTCAAGTACCATTTTTTTATGTGCCTTCTCAACAGATCATTATGAAGCCATGGCACTGCTCCAGCTCTTTCATAGTAATACTGTTTTTACATAGTAATACTTTTTTTTTTCATAGTAATACAGTATTACTATGAAAGAGCTGGAGCAGTGCCACTGCTCCAGCTCTTTCATAGTAATACTGTTTTTATAGCTTTCAATATTTTAGTAGCACTTGACTGATGGAAGAAAACAATTCCTCATTGAAAAAATATTATATAAAAAAATATAAAAAAGTTTTTGTCCAGGCCAATAAAAAAAATGGGAGACGCTATGTAGATCTTAAATTCGTAGTAGTTATTTATCGAATACCACAACTTTCTGTTAACATATTAAGTTGCAATTAAGTATTACAACTTTTTTTTACAACTTTTAATTTTTTCAAACAAAATATAATGTGATTTAATTTTCACTTAGGATATTGAAGAAAAAAAGACCGTTAACGGTAGTATAGTAATTTATTAAAATATTTTGACAGTAACATATTTGTGACTAAACTCTACATGACTTACTGAATTAAATTACTTTTTAATAAATAAATAAACAAAGCTAAAAATGTGTGAAATTATAAACATTTGTGATATGTTTTGACATATCGTGTTTCACTATGACCTTATAATAACAATGTAGCAAATAATCTTGGAATGCAGAATATAATTTTTATACAATGTGAATAAAGAAATTTGCAATTGCTAAATATGTATATAAATTTATTTTAAATCTCATGATTATACAACATAAATGAATAGATTAGTAAACGCTATGTACCTTTCTAAGAAAACATATACACTTTTTAATGAATTCAGAATGGATATTGCCTTGGGAATTTCAGTTGAATAAAACACAACATCAAGATTTGTTTTGGTGGATGCACGATAGATAATTTTGCATAATACTGGTAAACGCTATCTAATCAATCATTACTGTGAAAAATAACTATTATTAGGCCTGTTTCATACTAAAGCTTATATTTGCTGAAGTAATATTGAAATTATCTCATGGCATACTTAAGCATTTCAGTTTAACCCTTTGAACACGTTAAGCTAAAAATAAAAATTGATTTGAAAAATGCAAATTTTCCATAAAAAGTAAAGTATTCTATAAAATTCCTTTCTTTTGTTTAAGCCATGGACTATGGTCAATTTACGCGTCCAAAGGAGAAAAATATTCAGGCGACTTTAGTCGATTTACGCGTCCAAAGGCTTAAACAAAATTTTGACTGAATACTCCTAATGACTTAATGCTCCAAGCGACACATTATGTAATTTCAACGGAGGCCAAAAACAAAAGTTAAAAAAAAATCTTTGTATAAGTTAAATGCTTTATTGGATTTGAAACTTTTTAATAAATAATTTCTGAATAGCTTATCCTTACACCATTTTTCGTTTAAATACACCAATAGACAGGGGATACCCATTGAAAGTTAAGTTAGGTATACTAGCAAGTGGGTGATCTCTGCCAAAAAGGTGGGCAGAGCAGCATTGAGAATCAGAATTCTTCTAAAGTACGAAATAGGGAAGAATGTCACATACTCTGATAAAAGTCTTAGGTATATTACTTTACAAAAAAATCAACAAGTAGTTTGGAACTTATATGCGAATGGTTTGCATCACATAAAAATACACGGGAGTTTAAAAAATCAGAGTAAACTTGGCTTCCAATTGTGGGCAAAACTGTAAATGTTACAGTGTATAAAGTGATCTCTTAACCAGCCAATAACAAGTAAGCCTTGTAAATACTTCAATATGCATACTCCTTACTCAAGAAAAGTTCTCCTCTGTTATATATAATATTACAAGTAGGGAATGAAATTGTTAATTAATTTTGTTTGGCATAACTTACCCACAATAGATGAACTAAGAGTGAGTTTTGTACAAGTAATGTAATCACACATACTAAAAAGAAAAATGATATTAAGTTACCAAAAAACTCAAAATCCATTACATATACAATATATTACATACAGCTCTAAAATGTTAGACCTATGCTAAACCCTAAAGCAAAATTCAAATAGAATTTTCACGGAGAGCCTGACAATAATAATGATAAACAATTACTATTATTTATTTCATTTCCAATTGATATCCCTCTAATGACATGCCACATTTCTACAATATTTTACACATAAAAGTTACAATGAGGTTTTTTTTGGGTTGTTGACAGAAAATGGGACTGATATGCAGGATGCAATGTTAGGTACATAATTTTTATACCTTGGGTTTTATTTTTTAATAACTGCCCTATGGATACTAAGATTTTTTTTATAAAAAAATTAACTTAAAAGTTGTTTGTAGATTTAAGGAGTAAGAACCTGCATCCAGTTAGATGACTATCATTCCTAAAACAAGTTATTTACAAATATAGTATAATATCTTACAAAATCAAATTTACAGAAGTGTGTTTTAATAATAACATGTTTGTGGCTGGTTTTACTATTTCGATTTATTTATAGACAAAACATTGTCAAACGGAAAGGTAAGACAATCAACTTATAAAAGAACTGAATAAACAATAAGTGAAAATTTAAGTGGTTCTGTTAATAACACTTGTAAATCTATAGGTTTTAGGGTGCACTTATCATATTAAAAAATACTATGCCCTTTTACACAAAAGGGACTTGAAAAATCAACTCGATCAGTAATAACAATAATTTATTAAATACAATATTTCTATTTGAGATTGAACAACTGATGTTGAACAACATTAAACAATAATTGTTATTATTCTTTAGTTTTACTAAAGGGGACTTGAATACATAAAATTGAAAATTGGGGTTTGATAATGAATATACTAATAAACTTTTTTGAAGAACATTACAACTTCCTTACACATAGTAAACTTCGTTTAATGAAAGAAAATTGCATGTAAATGGATGATAACAGGATTTTTAGATCAGTATGAACATTACTTAAATTTTGTTGCCCATCTTCACTTTAGATGTCATGTAAACACCCACAATCAATCCGAACAGTCCAATGGCAGAACCGAAGATCTCCACAATGAGGATTTTGACAAATAGAGCTGGGTTAGCAGCATCCGAGAGAGCTGCTCCAGATCCCACAATGCCAACAGCCATTCCGCAGAACAGATTAACGAGGCCAACGGCTAAGCCCGAACCGAACATTAAGTAGCCTGCCATCCAGTTTGAAGCTTTGATCGTTTCGTTCATTCCTTCATACGTAAATTCTTCCAGCAGGCCAGAGAGTACTATAGCCGTAATCAGGCCGTAGATCGCAACTGCTTCGCAGAAAATAACTGATATCAAGTTCTTGGTCTTGATGCGGGGAGCCTTGACTCCACCCCCGATAATACTGACACCAGTAGTATGAATCCCTGCAGCTGCCCCCACGACTGAGAGAGCTACAGACAAAGCTATCCCCAAGGAAGCCCATAAATATGGGGACGTTTCTTCCAAGAACCACCCAACACTAACCCTTTCTCCTTGGCCAGTTAGCAAATGGTACAGGACCAAAATTGATATTATTGTTGTGGCAGATGTGATAAAGGTGTAGCCCATACAATAACGTAGTGCCATTTTTGATATAATACAATTTATCTCACCGAATTACACACTGCAATATCGCAAACGTCAATATATTTCGGAGGAAAAACTCTAGGATTGGCTAGGATCACAAGACCAGCAGATGTACCAACGTGAACATTTTGAAAAAAGTACTTGTACTTCAACTAACTTATTAGAAAATTTTCCTGGGGACGACACTATCGTTTTTGTCTATACAAAACTGATTTTGACCATCCGAAAATTTACAAAAGTGTATGACAATAATTTAGTTCCGATGTAAATTGTTCTACAGATAGGTTTGTAGAATTGTACTTTTATATATTTTTTTGTTGGTACCTACCTTGAGTATTTTATTATTTTATTGACCAAAGATCATGGGGTACTCGCGGAAATTCACCACAGAACCTCTAAACCTTAGCAAAAAACAAGTAAAAATCCTTATCTGGACTTTGACAGGACACTGCAGACTGAGAAAAACACATGACAAAAATTGGACGACATGACTCCCCAGTATGCAAATTTTGAATGTAGGATATCACATCCTTGGAGGACCACTACTGAACTCTGAGAAAGTGAAGCTCCTACCACCAAGACAGGTCGTGAGTTTCATGACATTCGTATGTCTTGGGAGTGAGCTGTGATACAGAAGAGGTCACAATAGACCTTATATGGTCGCAGTGACATAAGGGATGCAAGATCCCTTGACCTCACAAAAAAGAGTACTTTTTTATTCTTTACTAAATTATGACTAAAAAAGTATATAATTAATAATTTTGTTACTGGTTTGGCTTGATTTAAATTAATTTTGATTTGAATGGCTGGTCGTGGCAGGCTTTTATGGTGGGACTGGATCTTTGAAGGCTGCTTCAGGAGTTGCGAAGTGTTAGCCTTAAGATATCTGGCACCAATTATTTATCTCAGAAAAGAGTTTTCATATCTCAGTGAGAAAGTTCCACGTCAGTGTGGCTGCCAGTAATGCAGCAAGCGATCAAAAGAGCAAAGAAAAGAAAGCTTTTTACTTTTTAAAAATTACTTACTCACTATAAGTGACTTTGAAATCTGAAATCTGACAAACGTGGCATTGGTGTTGCAGGCCCGTTATCGTGGCATATTTTTCGACCAGTGCATATAAGTATTATTGGTGATATGCATTTATTCCCTTAATCATCTTCATAACAGAATCACATATTTATAACAGTTTCAATAATGATAACAAAAATATTGAGTGTTCAATATTGAATGTTTTCAAAAAAATATGGCCAAATTATTTATTGTTATCAAAAATTTCACTTTTAAAAATTAATCGTTTCAGTGTAAATTGTGAATTTTTTTTTTAAATAACTGAGAATTAAAAAAAAAATCACACGATCCAGTATGCCTCCCAATTGAAAATACCTTATCCGGAAACGAGAAAACGACTTTGCAAATCGAATCAAAATCGAATTCGGAAAATTGACATGCGACGAGGCTAAACCAAACGTCAAAAACTAAAAAAAAAAACATTATGGGTCATCAAGGCCGTCCCTACGTCACAGCTGTCATTTTTATTATATAAAAGTTTATTTTAGTAGATATAACAATGTAGTTTAAATTAGTTTTATTCACGAGTCGTCAGTTTGGCACGGGATCGGATCACCTGATTGTGTCAATATTTTTTCTAAAGTGACGTAATATATTTTCTAGTCAATTTAAATAAATTTTTATTTTATACGATGGCTGTGTTCGAGCGTATATTAACAAAGTTTCCAATTTTTTCATTCCGTTCCGTTGTCCACGTAAGAGAAAAAACTACGTTTAATAAGAACGTGCGTAGTTTGTTTGGAAAATATCTTATATTTACCAATACTATCAGCTCAGGTGTACTAATGGGCGTTGGTGATATGATACAGCAGGAAATAGAGTATAGGCAGAAAATTTTATCCCGCCGCTATGAATGGGACCGTGTTGGTGCGAATGATAACTTAACTCTTTAGCCCTACCCTGGTTAATGCAATCAAATTAAGTCAAATATTTATAATTTGTATTTTTAAACACACCTTACACTGTATTTTTATTTTTGAGTTGGATGATTTTAAAAATAAAAATTAGAATGGCAACTACCTGTTATCAATAAAAACTATATCTATAATGATAGAAATACTGAAACTGGTAAAAAGACAAAAGCCATAGTTTCCGAATATGGTTTCCATATTCGAGTGCCGACAGTACACATTTGCTCTGAATGTATTGTTATCACTGTTCAGGATATTTACCTTTTTGAGTAATACAAAGCTTGGCAATGTTTTTATATAGGTTTTCACATGCGTATGTTTTGGCTTTAAGGGCTAAATCTAAAAACACCAAAAAAATATGAAAAAAATAAATGGCTGATCTAATAACTATTTTGAATAGGCGATTTATCTACATGAATAAAATCAACATGAGAATATTTTTACATAGGGCGTTTGTGCATTAAACGGAATTTTACCGTCCGGCACATCAATAATTTTTATTTATTCACACAAACGCCCAGAGGGCTTTTACAAGTAAAAATTCAAGTTACAAAAAAATATTGAGTTAAAAGTATAAGTTACAATTTTTTTTGCATATAAAACAATGATTGACTTAGATTGGCTTGTGCTTTTGTCCATCTTTCTTCGGATCGGTGCTTTTGATCGGTCCGTGAACACGTTGCGCGTAAATTTGATCATGCTAAACAGTCGTAGTCGCTTTTATTTTTCAAAACCGGACTGCCGGACAGTAAAATTCCGTGTAGTGCACAAGAAGCTATAGTATACAAAAAATAACAAGAAAAAATAAAACCACCGAGATATGTATTGGGGGAATTGTCTCAATTTATAAATTTTAATATAAATAAGATCTACCTCTCTTGGTAGGCTATTCTGTAAACTAGTCAATCTCCCATGTATGTATCCCAGTTATGTATCCCATGTAACTATCAGTTAGGCATTAGTGCGAATTAGACAACTCACGCAATTTGACCTAAGTCACCAGTTGTTTCGCAGGACTTCTATCCATGTAGTATGTAGTTTCCATAAATGTTTTCTGTTATAGAGATTATTGGTGTCAGCTGATGTGTAAACATGTGAAACATCTCTGTGAAACTTCTTTTTTTCTCCATCTATAGATGGTTGATGTGTTGTAAATGATTGATTATAAATGGAAAAAGAAAAAAAAACCATTAACATACACAGCAGAGAAAAAGTAAACACATTTTATATACGGAACTTATTTTATAAAGTTTTATTAATAATACTGTTTTACCTTTCCAACATCATTAAGTATCTGGGCTATTATTCAAACACAAATTTAAAAAAACATGCATAATTTTTTACAATTTATGAATAAATAAATATGGTTACCAATTAATCAAAAGGGTAGGGTTTAGGGTTATTTTAAATTAACAAATTGATTTGAATTATGTAATAATCTATGGCACTCCTAATTATATGGGTAATATTTCAGGTCGCATGTTTATCATTGGTCTGATTCAAGGTGCACCACAGCATTGGTTCTATTCCAATTTAGATAAATGGTTACCAGGAACCGCAGTGAAAACAATCGCCAAAAAAATAGTCGTTGATCAGTTGATGGCCTCAACTTTTTGCATTGTACTTTTCTTTACTGGAATGGGGCTAATGGAAGGAAAAAGCTTAGAAGGATGTGTATCTGAATTAAGACAAAAATTCTTCACTGTTTACATAGTTAGTATTAACTTACTTCAATTATATAATTTTGATTTCTCTACATCTGAATTTCATTAAACTAACACTTGTTACTATCACTCTACTGTGATAGAAATCGACTCGTATAGTTTTCAATCATATTTTTATGATTGTTAACTCTTTGGCAGATGATTTGTGTAGAAGATTTTATTTGTATTTTATTTAATTTGCAAGTTTTTTTATTTCAAATAAATGATATCAGAAATTTTTGAAACATTCAAATAATACCGACATTGGGCGACGTCCATACACATAAAGTCAACCGGTAGAATACATTCAACTACCTCATAAATAATGCGAGAAAATCGGTTTGAGCTATTTCTTTGCCGGGGTGCCCGTACCAGGAACGGGCAAATCCACATGGGACTATTCTTTTTTGCCCGTATGTGGTGCGGGTAAATCGAGCAAAGGGTTAAAAATATATGTCAACTAGGTAAATTTTAGAATCTTTGCAAATATACCCATTAAGCAAAACTTTAACTTGAGAACGAAATATGTAATCTTGTTTATTTTTATTTTTTTAAAATGAATTAAATCGTTTAAATAAATATTTTTAAACATTTAATTTTATTTCAATAAAGTAACTTCACCATTACGGAATAAATCTATAAACCAGATTAAATTCAGCTTCACAACTGTAATCTGTATCAGTCTATAACAATATACGAGTACATTGGTACCTCAGTATACACCCTCTAGAGAGTAATTACAACTTGATATTTGTGAAAAAGTTTTTAGGAAATATATGGCATTTTTCAGGTTTGGAATTCAGTAGGCATCAAAATAAAATTAAAAAACCAACACGTTTATAGTATCTTTATTAATTTCAAATGGTGTAAATTTCCCTTTATTTCTTAAGAGAAAATTTTGTTTGGTATGCATCCTATTAAGTATAATTGTAAGGATCTGGAACAGGTTAGGTACCATTGTATTAGTAGCAACTATTTATTTTATTGCGTTAGTTTGTCAGTTTGGTACCATGGCATATCTGGATAGACACTCGTAGACAAAACAAATTTAAAAAATAGTTTGTATTGGTCTTAAGTGTTGTAATTTATTATTCATTAATTCTTTCCTCACCAGCAAATGAGCCTCTAAAACTGAAGCTATGCAGGTCCATTCTCCGAAGAAAAAATAAATACATAACTTAATTTTATTTATTCATATTAATTTATCTTTTTTTACAGACTGATTGGTGCGTTTGGCCTCCAACACAGTTCATCAATTTTTATTTTATCCCTGGAAAATTCAGAGTCCTTTATATTAATGGGGTTACTATGTTGTATAATATATTTTTGTCTTATATTAAGCATGTTGATACTCCTCATGATAAGTCTTAACAGCGCATAATACACTTTTAGGAGAGAAAAACTATTTATTATTATTTGTGAAAATGTTATTTAGTTTTTAGGAAGAAAAAAAATTACAGTTACTTTATATGTTTACAAAGTAAAATTCTGTTGCTAGAAATAATTTTAGTGGTATAAAAAATTATCATTAACAATGTGCATATTAGATATGTACCTTTATTGGATTAAAAAAATCAATCAAACAAAATAGTGTGTAGGTAAATGTGTATAATGCAAACATAAATATGTTTTATCTATTATATATTTATTATATCAATGGTGGAAAGGGAAAAACAAGTTAGTCCTATTTTTTTGGTTAGGTGGATTAAAAAAATCAATCAAACAAAATAGTGTGTAGGTAAATGTGTATAATGCAAACATAAATATGTTTTATCTATTATATATTTATTATATCAATGGTGGAAAGGGAAAAACAAGTTAGTCCTGTTTTGAATACTACCTACACCATAACCGTTTTGTACTTCAGTGACTTGCCCAATTAAAAATAATAAGAAGTATTGGAAAGTATATTTCCTTAATTAGATTAAACGGTTACGAAGCTGCAAATAAATTTTATATGCTTAAAGTCGCAAGTCATTAGAATCACTTGAAACCGAAAACATTTGTGACAGAAAATAATATCTTAAAAATATATATTAATTTTTGAAAAAAAAAATCAAATATCCTTTTTCACCTCTCCTGTTTTGATACACATGACTTAATGTTCAAATGATGACAGTATTCTTATATTTAATATATACTTAAACTATTTTAAGTATATTTGTTTTATAATAAAATAAAAATTGTTCTAGTCACAATGAAACCCTCGTTATATATCTTAAGTAAATAAAATATTTTATTATTATTCAAAAAATATTATTTTGATAAATAACAGTATTTTATTGATTTGTGTTATTTTACAATAATACTGGTATTGTTCTCGAAAAAAAGAGTTATGACAGATTAGAGAATCAAACCCTGGATCAACCGTGATAGTGTAACAATTCAATTGCTTATGTACTTTGCTATACTTTTCTGGACCGGTCCAATAATATTATTAATACGAATTTAAAATTGTTTTCCGTATAGTATTAATTGACTGATGGAATGAATTATGTATTATTAGTTATAAGGTTTATTGTTTTGAATAAAAAAAAAATAATGATAGGTTTTACGAGATTTATTAAATCACATATAAACTCGACTGAAATCTGAAAGGTTTTTTTCGCTTCTTAATTCTCTTAAACAAATAAGTAGCCGTTTAGTTGAATTTTGTTTGATATTATTTTAATAATTCATATATACACACAAATAATGTACATAGTTATAACTAACTAACCCGTATCACACTATTTCTCCGCAGAAGAGGCAGAGAGAACATCACACCACTCTGTTTTTGCAAACCTTCTTTACCTCTTCCATATTCATCCATCGCCCCTTATACATACCCGCTGATTATCTGACTTCTAACCTGCCCACTTGTATTTAGAGCATGCCAAATTTTCCTTAATATTCCTCTGTCTCTCAAAATAAAAATACAAATGCAAATGGAAATCCAACTACATTTCGGCTCATAGATTTGTTTTACTGTTCTTTCCTCATTTATTCGTTCCACATGTCCAAACCATCTCAACACACCTTTTTAATTTAACATTTTTATTTTATGATTGGAAATTTTGTATTATTTAATAAAAACATTTATCTCAGATTTAAAAAAACACATATTCTGATTTGACACTTGCAACTAAGGATTCTGAAGAGTTGGGTTTTTTTCATTCCCAGGATTCTCATGGCTTTAACTGTTATGCGTTTGTCTCAAAAAACGCCTTATCGGTGCAAAAAAGTCCAATAAATCTTTTGACCGTGGGAATTATGAAATTGTACCCTCTTTCCATATTGAGGCAAAAACCTGTTTATTAATTTTTTCAAGATACAATTTTTTAATGAAATTTTAAATGATTTAATAATTTATAAGTTTTATTTCGTTGTCCCCGGAATTTCAAAAATTATAACCCCAGATTTGGCATACTGAAAAAAGTATTCCCAGGTTGTCTCGACATAGATTCCGTACTTGGAAGCCAATTGAAGGTCTCGCATAATATAAGTAAGCACACTTTTTATGTTTTTATTTAAGATTTCAGAGATGGTTGCTATTGATTAAATTAAAAATATATGTAATCAACTTTTTCTTTACGTGATCTGTAAATGTTACTGTTTGTTAAATAAAAATATTTATACTTATACTGTAGTTTAATTTTATGCACAAACATATCCAAATAAAATCGAGGTGAGTCCTGGAAAAATAAAATAAATATAAGAGTGCATTTTTGTTGATGTTTGCGATACAAACAAATTGAAAGTCATTCTGTTAGGCAGTAAATAAAGTTTAATAATCTATTATGTGCTATAAAAGTACTGTATTGGTTGGTTGAAAGATATTGCGTATATAAATAAAAGACATTCCTTTTTTAATGTGATGATATTTTGTTCAGTAATAGGTATAAGGATAAATTTAAAAAATATAACAGAATTCTACATATAACATAATAATAAGGGGGTCTCGTTATAACCATAAATACAAGCAAAACCCTACATCTATATCTAGGCTGCTATTGGTCAACAAACATTTTATGCAACCTTACATCGTAATATGTAAAACTATCAAATTATTTACATTGATAAAATTATTGATGCAGTTAAAATATTGCTTATAACAAATTTCGTATTCACTTTAAGATTGATTTTTCTGAGTTTCACCCATCATATTCAGGAACTTATTCAGGAATTATCTTTTCGAGACTGGTATTCCACAAGAAATCACATCAAAATAAACCAAATCATTCTATGATTTAAATTCGTATTATTTTTTTTATTTTTTGACATCTCATCAAAGATGAAGAAGAATATGGAAGTCTGGGCATTTACGGGGCTTACGACCGTCATAGGCTGGTTTGAGTGATCACTTTACACACGTGTAACATTCACCAATTCTACCCATTATTGACAACCACACTACTCAAATTCTTGGAAGTTCTGTATATATGAACCAATTTAGAAACCTTGTTCATGAATAACTAAAACTTCACTAGCGACATCTATCGGTGAGATGTAAAGAAGCTTTTTATTAAGCAGAAACTCTTATATTAGTATGTGAGATCCGAATCCCGGATTATAATCACACACATGAGAAACGCCAGAAAATACCATTTTCATTTTAAAATAAAAATAATATGAAAATAACTCCTGTAATTGGAGATAATCCAGATTTTGTGAACAAGTATTTGGACACACTCAAAATGTTGTAAATAAATTATCTGGTCAAATTATAAGCTTAATAATAAAAATGAAAATGGTATTTTCTGGCGTCATATGACTTCTACTATAGTTTAAAATTTGGGGATTTTAGTCTGATAAATCTGGTAAATGTTGAATTTGAAAGTTTTGGCAAAACTAAAATTTACAATTCTGCATTTAATAAAATTACATAATAAAAGCATATTGAAATTGAAAAAGTTATAATTTATGGTGTCCTTAACGTGAATTGTGTAAATATGTAGTTCTTAATGTGGCTCGGTAGAAGAAAACTAATGTTAAGATATTCATTGTAACGAGTTTATAAACTATTTATTATTGCATTGGTTAATGATTTGATTTCTCATTTGGACTTTATATGAATAGAAAATTTCAGCAGTAATCTGAATGTTAAATTTGTATTCCCTACTTATTAATACGCAAGTGTAAATAAATACTCTAATTGGATATGTATGGTGAATGATATTAAGTGCATATTATGTTCTACTCTAGCTTTTTCCTACTAATTAAGTATTTATGAATGAAATATTATACTCTAATTGAACCCAATACTTTATGTTGCTTTAATTCATGTAATATAGTATTCGCATTAATCTCTTACATATGTATAAATAGTTATTCCTTCGAGGTTTTGTCTCCAAATAATTAAATCAAAATCTTTAGTAGGCTTTGTTATTAACATACCGGGTGTTTGGAATTTCACAAGTACTCCGACTTTATATATGCAATCCTCTGGTAAAAAAGCCAGGCCTGATCTAAAGTGTGGATTACAAGTTTAAATCGAGAAAAACATATAAAAATATTTTCTTTCTTGTTTTATTTCATTGAATGTATTTAGATATTCTGGTTCGCATAAAAACATTTATGAGAAAAGACAGCTTTAAAACCCTGGATAGATGTCTTTTCTATTGGAGATAATAAATGCAGGAAAAACCCACTAAATGAGGTAAATATATTTTATTTTGTAATGAATTATTCTCTTACGAATTTAAGCAACAATCTGTTATTGAAATTTACAGGGTCAGATTAAAAAAAAGTGATTACGTAAGTAGTGGTATGATTTAGAACTCAATTTATGTCTCTCCACGTATATGTATTAGAGTATATGATAATCAATATTTCAAAAAACATCTTAAAAATCTAAACATCCCTCTATCATTAGGCCATTTTTAAAATATGTATTTTAAATATATAACCTAAAACCATTCGTTGTAATAAAATCCACAATATATTAATATTACTTGTAACTATATAGTAATTTAATATTTCGTTGCTTGTAAATTGCATTTTGACATTAGGTGTCAGATAATGCTCACATTTGAGTATAGGAATCATTAAACATATAATTATATCTAAATAAACACATTCGTTTAAATACGTCTTATTTATCCAATCAGCATTTCCCAAACGATATTTATTGGTCGCTGAATACAATGTGTATTCAAAAATATTTGGTGGTCCCCCTCACTATTCATGCTGTGTATTAAAAAGTGACTTTCACAATGAAATGATCAATAATTAAAGAAAGGCTGCAAAATACATAAACTTTTAGAAGCATTGAAAACTTTTATTGGTTGAGATATTGAATGGATCAAAACATTCACAATCTTATACTCTGCAATATGGTAAGTTTATGTTCTAACGTGTGCCAGAATTATTGCCAGTAAAAACAACCTACTTCAAATAACTAATATTTAAACTAAAGGCGCGAATATAAACTGACACAGACACTGTTTAGAACCAGTGGAGCAGTTTGGGAAATGCTAGATAAAATTAATTAATAAAAATATACTTTTATCAATATATGTATAACTATTTTTTTACAACATTAATTTCATAGTACATTCTTGTCACCATAATAAAAAATAATTACTACAAATGTTTTTATGTAGGTTAATGTAATTATTTACGGTTTAGGGTTATTGTCATGTACATATTGTTTCAGAACATTATCTTTCCATTTGAAGATCATTATCGGTTACAGTTGATCAATCATATTAGTTTTTGAATAGTAATAAAACTTTTGTACAATATTCATATTACATATTACAACATAGATAAAAACCAAATAAAAACATCTAAACAAACACACACACACACACACATATATATATATATATATATATATATATATATATATATATATATATATATATATATATATATATATATATATATATATATATATGTATATATATATTTTTATATATATATATATATATATATATATATATATATATATATATATATATATATATATATATATATATATATATATATGTGTGTGTATTTGCACATGACGATTAATGTGGGTTACTTTTAAGGGTTTTTTCCACTTTTTTGTTATTGCATCTTATTGATAATGTTGAATCATACACCCATTGTGTCACAAAAAATAACCGAGGACAATATTATAAAGGCAATCTAACAAAAATTGACTTTTACAATTTTTTCTATACCCATTTATATTAAAAAACTAAACAGCAAT
Organism: Brachycentrus maculatus; assembly: GCF_059751285.1. Lineage (NCBI taxonomy): Eukaryota > Metazoa > Arthropoda > Insecta > Trichoptera > Brachycentridae > Brachycentrus > Brachycentrus maculatus. The sequence goes on from NW_028281373.1 coordinate 230,259, forward strand.
AAAGTAATATTACGATTTTATCCTGAGCCTCAGTTAAATATGGCACTAAAGAAAATTAAAAAAATTAGTTTAAATTCCATTACAATTTAACTATGCTCATACTGTGTGTATTCATTTATGCACACATTTCTTAAATAAACAATAATGTGTTTTGCATGTATACATGTCCTTTTACATTATGTACAGTGGACAAGACCACAGAGGATTCGCACACTAATTTTATTTTATTTATTCTACCAGTCGGCTTCACCAAAAAATATTTTGGCTACATTGCGACCACATGTATGTTTTGTTGTTCTTCCGAGACGAAATCTGTTTAAGAGTATATGAAAACTTTATAGGATTATGTAATATTTTCTGAGAACCAGAACATTAATTTGTTTAAAATGATTTCCACTGTACATGAAATATAAGGTTCATATTTTAAATACAAGATGTTTCCTATCACAGAATATAACAAATGCAATATTATTTAAAAGTTATTTAAAAAATTGTCAACCATTTAAATCTCACTCTTGTCATAATGAATTAAATTACGGTATACTTTTAAAAAATTGTCTTCAAATAATTTGTATAATTTTGTTCACAAAAATATGTTTCAAAAATGAACATTTAAATATATTATATAAATACACACAAAAACAATTATGGATTTATTTTTCAATATTATTATATTTTACAATAGGGTATTACCACACTTCGATTGGCCAATAAGTTATAACAAAAATCACAATATCTCAAATAAAATTTCATTGCTGATAATACCCTACACATAAGGTCATAACCACAGACATTTATTTATAAATACATATTATTATATGCTCTCAATAATTTAACATCCATATATTAATTGATTTATAGGATTCCATAGTTTCACCAACAACTTTACATTATTAGAGGGATTCATTTAGACCGATTGGTTAATGTTTTCATTTATATTTTCAAGAAATTTAATAAAACCTAATAAGTATATTTTTGAAATAAGTATATAATTTTGGCAGATGCTATTATTTACTTGAGATACATACATATGTATATATATATATATATATATATATATATATATATATATATATATATATATATATATATATATATATATATATATATATCTCACTCAATAAGTCTCTGGTCTGACAAATATATGGCAATGTAGATACACATAACATACACACATTAGAATACTTTTTCTTTGAACTTAAAAATACGCAAATTTAGTTTCTTCATTCTAATTTTGCATAAAAATATATTATATACATACTTCATTGGATAGTTTGATCAGAATTAGTGGTTAAAAAGTTATATTAATAAAGTTAAAGCACATTTTAATATTTCACTATGTATACATCGTTGATCAATTTGTAAATATTTGGTAAAGCGGAAAGTATTGATAATTTTTAAAGGGACGATTTTGAAATTAATTTACCGCCGTCTGTCGTTGAGTAAACACGATTTGATAACAAAATTTGATCTTATTTTGAAGCTCTATTAGTCTACTTTCGTTTTTACCAAAAAGTTTTTTTTCTACCTCATACAAAAAAATTCAAGATCACGCAGGTAAAATCAGGGGGCTTGATTTTGAAGTTTTGCAGCATCCACCATATTATCCTGATATTGCACCCTCTGACTATCACTTATTCAGATCTTTGGAGCATTCGATTAAAAATAAGATTTTTAATTCATCTGACAGTGTCAAAAATCATAATAAAGGGTTCTATAATAAAGGGATTGAAAAGTTGACTAATCTCTGGAAGAAGGTCATTGAAAACAGTGGATATTATTTTATTGATTAATGTTTTTTGCAAATAATTTTTTTAAATTAAAAAAAAAATATTACTTTCTGCTTTACCTAATATCATTTTATTAAGAATCTACATTTTTACTAATTTTTTACTTATATTTTTAGGCTTTCCAATATACTAAAAAATTACATAATATGTACCGTATTAGCCATATTTTATTAAAAAAAGAATTTATAAAACCAAGGGATAACAAAATAAGACGCCAGACTGCAGGCTGTTTAAGTACATATTACTTATGTAGGACAGGAATGTGGGTTTTACTAAAGATAAACAATAATGCAGGATATATTGAATAAAGGTGGTAAAGGAAAAATGGACACGTGGCATCGCTATTTAAGTGAAAGATTATTTTTTTTAAATTGAAAGATAATTTAGGAAATAAAAATAAAAATAAAATATTAGATGTATCAATCACCTGAATGACATAAATTTTTGTCCAAAAAAATACTCAAAGCAAGGGCAATAGACCAATTATGTAAGTAAAAAAAGGTGATTCTAAATGACAATAAATAAAATAATTTTATTACAATGATAGTGTTTTAAAGTTAAATGTTACGAGGGGGTGTGATTTTTTTCTTGTCAAGTGTAACATTTGAAAACACGGATCAGAATTTTAATTTGCTTTCATATGTTCAATATTACATATTCAAATAGTGTGTTGAATAAAAGAATAATCAAGTATAGATAGGTAGAGAAGTTCAGTCTCTCTTAATAGGTGTTCAGAAGTTGTATTCCAGATATGTAGGTTGATAATTGGGCTACTACGGTATATATTATAGTGATATTTTAATAAGAGATAAAAGTGATACAAAGTGCTATAGAAGTGATTAATAAGAAGTAATCTGATTATTAAGGAATTATTAGTTAGAAACCTACATAAAGTTTTAATTTGGAGATCTTAGAATTAAGATGGAATAATATTTCAGCTATGTAGGTAAAGTGTAAATAGAAGTAATAATAGGTACAGGAGTACTATGTACAGCTACTACCTCATCCCAAAGGTAGAAGAATATGTACATTTCACATCATTGAGCATTTTTCTCGACCCCCTGTAGATGGTTCTCCTCCGTCCACTTTTATACCCTTCTCTTTTTTTTTTTTACTTTTGCCATCAACTTGTAGAGAGACGTTTCTGTTCTTTTCCATATTCAACAGTTCCTGTAATCATATTTCAGAATTAATTTAATGTTAAAAAATGCATAAAAATGTTAGACTAAAAATGAATGTACGAAGAAGAAAACAAGTAAATTTTTTTCTGTCTTTTGACTGTTCTAACAAAAATTGGCTTTTCTCCCATTCACTCTTTGTGCAAGGAAGAACGCAAGTTTTCCCGAATGTAAATGTAATTAAAAAAATATATATAGAACTATTTATTGCTCGGGTGTCAAAGAAAAAGGTTTTACTTGGAAAAGCTGCTTGACATTGTGATTGGTCTTGGCGGAGGTCTCCATGAAGGAGACTCCCCAGGCCGCGGCCTCCGCCTGTCCCTCGCCCACGCTGACTTCACGCACTTCCGCCGCCTCGTCGCACTTGTTGGCCGCCAGCATGACCGGGATGCCGGGCAGCTCCGAGCCCTTCAGCTCCTTGATGGTCGCCCATATCGGCCGCAACTCCTCCAGGGACTGACGACTGCTTACTGAGTACACCAGGATAAAAGCGTGTCCCTGGAAAATTCATTCTCTTACTTATTTCTTTTCATGTTGATAAATATTTTCAATATGTCTAACATGGATCATCTGAGTTTGCCACTTTTAAATCTGTTTTGGCCATTCAATTCATTCTACTTGGTCATACAGAATTTTCTCTAATTTGAGAGTTTTACATTTTGTAGTCGTACAGGAGAAGGTGACCAACTAACAAAACGTAAAATGTTCAGGAGGGCCATTTAAGTCACTTGCTTGGAAACAAAATAAACATCAATGCATCAGTTAGTCATTTTTAACAAGGCAATATATTATACTTCCAAGTTTAAAATCCTTTGGGATTTTTTCAGGGCAATATTAAGCTAGTAAGATATCAAATAGTCAATGATCATGTTTTTAATAAAAAATACACTCGGTCACTTTCTCCTGTATGACTACGATATGTTCATCAAATCTTGTGGGCTTGGGTAATTCATTGTTTAGATTAAAAGGAATCATATAGCCCAGATTTTAAAACCAGATAGATGATTATCACAATGTTGAATGATGTTTTCAAGGACCTTTATCATCATTTAGATTTATAGGAATCATGTTGCCCAGATTTTAAAACCAGATAGATGAATATCACAATGCGAAACAATGTTTTTGTGGTCCTCATACTTATAGTTCATTATTGAATTACATTACTCTGCTTTGAACACCAGTTGGTGCAATTTCCTTAATTGTAACTTTTATAACTTTAGAAACAACACAGTTTAAATATTGAAATGACATCTTAATACTTTGGTGGACAAAAAATAATATTTATAATAATAGATTTATATTATCCACTGACACTTCGTGATGGAATTGCATTTTTAATTTATTATTAGATTAAAACCAATATTTTTAGCTTTTCCACTTTTTTATTTGACCAGCGACCGGGTTTCGTCGTAACCGACATCATCAGACTGGTCTGCCAGTCTGATGATGTCGGTTACGACGAAACCCGGTCGCTGGTCAAATAAAAAAGTGGAAAAGCTAAAAATATTGGTTTTAATCTAATAATAAATTAATATTTATAGTCACAATACAGTCGACAAGGAGTCTGTGAAAATATTATTTTAGGGCAATTTTCCTAAGTAGTTGGGTTACATGTTCAATGCGTATAAAAAATGTAATTTATACATTTAAACTTAAATTTGCAAATTTAAGTTTATATAAGTCATAACTTTGTTCAAAATCAAATACTGCTTTCTATTTAAACATCATAAAAAAGAGTTTTCCTTCGTGTTTTTTAAACACATTAAACCGGTTATGAAATCTTATCTTTATTCAACACAACTCCCGTGTTCAACGCGCGGCTGCAATATTTGTAGGAACACGTGAGCCGTGTTGAACGCACAGAATTTGTCAAGCAACCGGATAATATTGAAGGTGATTGATGGCCAGACTATGTGAGGTATTGTTTAAAGAAACATTCCCTATCTACTGCTATAAAGAATGTTGGGAACAAATGAAAGTTTACTTACTTTACTGATAGAGAGACGTTGCATAGCAGGAAACTGATGAGATCCTGTGGTGTCTGTTATTTGGAGAGTGCAGATATTCTTATTACAACTAATAACCTGAAATTATAAATTGAGTAGTGTAGGAGAGATGATATAATTAAGAGAATCAGTATTCGTAATATATCAAGTTTAACTACAGTAAACCGCCCATCACATAAAGATAAGTGTTTCATTATCGGAGGGAACGTTATTAGGGGGTAAATGTTTTCAAATTGTATTTTAATTTCATAATGACAAATTTCAGTCGTTTCTGCTGGGTAATGTAAAAATACAATTTAAAACATTCACTCCCTATTATGTTCCCTTCTACAACGCGGTATCTATCTCAATATTAAAGGGGGTTTACTGTATATTCTATAAAAAATGTTAACAATTAATTTTATCGTTACAAAAAGCTGTAAAAAACGCTACTCTTTTATGTCACTTGCCTTTAATCCATCATCGTACCTGCTATTTTCGGAATTTTTAGCATATGTACTGCATATGATAAGAGAGTATTTTATAATTAGATCTTAATATTAGTTCAAAATCTAAAAAAGTTCAATAAGTATAATTTATTTACTCAAATAATAAAAGCATCTATCAAATATTTCTTGACAGATTATAAATTGGAAGAAAAAAGATAGTAAGAAAAAAGACAAAACAAAAGAATAAGATAAAACATGAAAGGTACTAATAAATATATAGGCAGGGCACATTTTATTTTTTTCCCGAGCTCTAAACATTGACATGTTTTGAATCCATTTAAATGACTACTTTAACACATTTGTTGTTATTATAGTGTTATAAAAAGTGTATTGAAATATCACAAGATAGTGCAGCGAACGGAGTGGATAAATATTTGGTGAGATGCTTCTCTACTTATGAAACTGCAGCCCCTAATTTTTTTCAAATAAAAGAAACACTTTTTGCTTTTACATAAATTTGAAAAATATTTAATTGTTTCAGAGTAAAGAGTGAAGCCGTACATTCCAGATACATTAGATGAAAAGATATCAATGGGCTCCATCAGCTTTGCCTACAGCATCAGCCAAAGATATTTTACCAATTTCTAATTACCGAAGCACTCAATTTTTGGAAGTACATATCTCTTAATCTGGGACAAAAAAAATTCCCTTAGAATCCACAATATTTTGACGCAATGGTTTAAAAATCATATTCATACTTACAAATTTAGATTGTTGCCAAGTTTTATAATATCTAGAATAATTATTAGATAAATATTTTTAATATGATACTGCAAATCTATTAGAAGATAAATGATGTGTCTTTTCCTTTCTCAGGTATATAATAAATATTTTTTTTGAGTTTTTTTTGTAATTGAAGTTTAAAAATAACATTAAGGTATATTATGTTTGTTAATAAACAATATTTGAACACAGAGCCTGTCATGATTTATGTCGAATTAATAATTTTGTTTAAAGCCTTTTAGTAGAGATATTCACAAGGTTCGGTGGGAAAATTCTGAAGCATACCCCCTCCCTGGATCGGATATCTGGAAACCCGAGGGATGAATAGTATAACTCTTAACTCCAAAGGTTGCTAATGACACTTAAAAGTTTGGGGCCTGGTCCTTATATAATTACTTAACTACAACACTTTTTAGTATAGTTGTTTATTACAAACTCATCCATGTCATTATTTTATTTTATGTTATCACTTCCTTTGATTACTAAATAGAATGTACATTCATTTTGGATATCCAGTCCATTAACTTTGGAATCATAACGCTGCAACCATACTGCGCAACGCAACTAAAGGGTACATCCGACTACTCGGGTATACAATGATCCAAAGCCATCATTTGATCTGAGCCGACAATGAACGACTGTTGCAATCACTAAATCTCCATTGGAGAAGTTGCAGTTGTGCAGTGCACTTCACGCTCGCTTATTAAATGCAGCTCGAGTTACCATGAATGTTTAATTACCTAATGAATATAACCTTTCCCGTAGTATGGACGTAAATGAACGTCGGTGCGAATTTTCCTGAAAGGAGTATCGACGTTAATGAACGTCAAAGTCTATCTGTCAGTAAGTATGATTTAATTTGTATAGTAATGACATCTGTGGATATTTGTATTTAACTTTTTCATACAATAAAACCTAGAGGTGGTGAGCTTTATTTTTTATTTAAATTAATTTTTTATAATTTCTATCTTCATAATACAAAGATATTATTTTAAAAAAATACATATTTAAGTAGGATATCAATTATTGTACTCCTGGAAAGGATAATAAATGGATTTTACTAATTTATATATCATTATCAAACAGTTTGAAACTTTTAGACTTTATTAAAGGAATGTCAATTTTACTCTTTACTTTTCAGTTGTCTCCTCTCTCAGAATATGCCTGTGATCAGTAGTCTGGTCTACCATTTATTTGAACCGAATAAGTCACATCACATCTGTGTAACATAATTTTATAAAAGTTACAAATATGATGGGTTTGATAATATTGACTCCATAGCTATATATTCAAAAATATGGTCTCAGATATACTTTCATTACTGGGACAAGTAAAATACAATACTCCAGCCCGCAGACAGAGAATTAATGAAGTCCTGGTCCTTTATCATCACACAACCAATTCTGACAATTCGCTTACTCCTTTCAAGAACGTCATAAATCAAAAAACTTTATTTTTCAGCATTTTTAAAGTTTAAAAATATAATACAATTTATTAAAAATAAATATAAAGCCACTTATTGAACTTTTTACTGTGCAACAGATCTTTTGAGATTAAACCTGAAGGTTTTTTCTCATTTGAAAAATAACTAGTTTATTTAAAAAAATAAATTAAACAATACCTTTTCTTCAAAATGCAACAACACATTCTGCCCTGTAGCGGGTAAATATTAAGTTAAAAATACGCTTCTTTTGCTGGGATATAGTACATTTTCTGGGCATTCCGAAAACATGCACAACTTAAATGAACAATGACGTTCTTGAAAGGAGTGAGCGAATTGTGACTATCACCCAACTATTTATGACTATGTCTCGTTTGTAAATTGATAGATCTTGATAATTTGTTTAGATTTATACAATCACTGGACAGATAGTCAAGACCTTGTCACGAAGTAAACATTCATTTTGTGAGACATATTTATAAATTTGTATTAAATTTTAATCTGCTTAATTTTATTGTTTAATTATATTGCATTCAAAGAGATCAAATCTGTAAACAAATATCAAATTGGAAAATCAATTGCAGAACGATTTGACAGTGTGAAATTTATTATTTATGTATACTTAAGTATTAGCTTTTGTCATATAATTGGTATTTAAAAGCTATGGAATGGTTTTGAATCTGCCTGTTCAAAAGCATACATTATAAAATTTGCGCAGGTCTGATGTTAAAAAAATATAGTAATATTGGGTTGATGCAAAAGTTTTGACCGTTTTTTACATATATTGTTTTTAAATTTTTTTTTCTTGCGTATTATTTATTTAATAAATTATATAATTTCTATCAGTTCTTATAACCTTCTCCCATCTTTCTATAAACTTATTAATACCAGTTGTATAAAATTCCGTGGATTTTAATGCGAAAAATGAAGTAAGGGGTGTTTTTACCTGCTCTATTGAATAATTTTTTTCATCATTTAATTTTTTTTGCAGTGATCGGAATAAATAAAAATCAGAAAGAGCAAGATCTGGAGAATACAGTGGATGCTTGATAACATCCCAATTTATCTCATTTAGCTTGTGTTGGGTCATCATAGCCACATGTGGTCGCGCGTTGTCGTGATGAAACACTGCCCCTTTTCTGTTTACCAATTCTGGTCTATCCTTTTGAAGGACCATGTTCAATTTGGATAATTGCTGACAATATCGTTCTGCTGTACTTGTCTTATCGTGTTCCAAGAGTTCAAAATACACAATACCCTTATTATTCCACCAAACACAAAGTATAACTTTTTTTATGGATTTCGACCTTCGAAGTTGTTAATGGGGCTTGTCCAGGTATAGTCCAATGTCTTTTTCTTGTCACGTTGTTGTACACGACCCATTTCTCATCTCCCGTCACCAAACGATGCAAAAAAGGTTCATGTTTTTGTCTCGCACTCAAAGCAACGCGCGTTGAAACACGATCCAATAAATTGGCAGCCGACAATTGATGAAGTATCCAAACGTCGTACCGCGAAACCGTTTCCATACGCTTCAAATGTCTTAATGCGATTTTTTGGTTGACTCCCATCATTGACACAATCTCCCTGATGGTTAGACGTGGATCGGTGTCAATTATGACTTTTAATTCGTCGTCATTAGACTTCAATGGCCACCCGGTACGTGGTTTATCAATGAGTGAAAAATCTCCAGATCGGAATTTTGCAAACCATGTTCGTACCTGTCGAACTTTGATGACATCTGCTCCATACACTTCACAAATGTTTTTGGTTGCCACACTCGCGGTATTGTCTTTACGGAATTCATAAAGTAAACAATGACGTAAATGCACTTTATCGAACGACATTTTGAAAAAATACAAGGGGTTATTACTGTACTCTGGCCAGGCCAAAACTGAATAGAAAGTAGAGGGAAAGCATCCTTTATACAATGGAATCATAAAAAAAGAAGATACTATTCATAATTTATGAAAAAAAAAAATTTTACCTGGGATCATAAAAAACGGTCATTACTTTTGCATCAACCCAATACATATATATAAAAAGCTATACATTCAAATAAGAATAGGTGTTGTTAAACTAAAGTATTTTTAAGCTCCTTATATAAGTGTTTATTTGTTAAGAGGGTACCCTACTCGTCCAAGCCTATGTAAGCTAATGTGCATGAGTCCCTTGAGGCAAATTGAGGTTTAAACCAGATTTACTCATGTGTTTCATTATGAATTTCATTATTTGTAGTTTAAACTATAAATTGCCATCATATAGGATTTTCATTATGAAGTACAGTTACTTGAGAATGTAAAGACTGCTACATGGGTTCATTTTATGAAGGTCTGGAACGGAGTCATCCACTGTAAATTGTTTCTTCGATGTAAATTTGTTTCAAGCAACACTACGTAAGAAATTGAGTTCCATAGCAGAGATTTCACTGTACACTTATGAAAACCTAATAATTGGCAATATTTATTCGGTTGCCATGTTTTTGGTTCGTAAAATAAATATAAAAAGCGCAGCCAGGGATATAAAAACAGTGGACAAGTATTTGGACCATAGGTGAATCTTAAAGCATAAAAGGCAAGAAATTAAACAAAAATATAAAACAATACATATATTTATTTGCCAAAATAAAAATACAAGGTACAAATACAAAATAATATAACAGCATTGCCTTAGTGAATTAACCTACTACACTATTCGGTAAATTAGATAAATGAATTTCAGTACAATGTGTGTCTACAAATGTTTAGGTGAATAGGTAACTTCACTATCAAGGCAAAAATAAGCAAAATTAACAAAATAGCAAATTAACAGCAGAAATAAAAAATGCATCAACAGAATTTGAAGTATACCACAAGTTATTCTAGCTATGTTGGCAAAATGAGAAAAAATACTAATATTGTTTTTGGGTGTAAATGTTTTACCGCAAAAATAATGAAAAAAACTTATTCTATAGATTGAAGCAATCATTTTGCATTGTCTAATTGAGATTAGATATATTACATTAGACTTAACTGTATCGCAAATGACTCATATAATTACCATTGAATTTTACGATACATCTTCTCAAATCAGTGCTTGTAATTTTCTAACAGGAAGGGAGCAATATTGTTACAACTCATTTTATGCAAAATTATGAAACCTTCCTTTAGATGTGCGATGCAAAGCATCAAAACTGATGGCGAGTGATTGATTGTCTTGTGGCGAATACGAGACTAACAATTACAGAAAACGTTTGACCAGCAGTTTCGATACTGAACAAGGGGAGCTAACTAAAGCTGGTGTTTTTTCAACATTGTGCTACTAATTGGAGGTTAATAATAATGCGGGAATACGAACAAAACACAAAGTAAATGTAATCTGATTAATGATAACCTGGGATTTGAGATTTAAAAAATAAAAATAAGTTTTTACACATTATGTGATACAGAACTAACAGAGGATTGCAAAAATAAAGGCATAGGACTTACATTTTTCTTAAAAAATGTTACTACAAGTTGCAATATGAATTTCGTAATAAAATAAACGGGCAATGCGGTAAGGTGGTTAGCTCTTACTTGTCTGTATGTATCCTCGATAGTTGGTATGTAAGATTCACGAAATGTCCCTTTGACGAAACGTAATACGAGGGAACTTTTCCCAACACCTCCTGCTCCAAACACTACAACTCTGTAATCATTACTTTGTTCGGGCATTTTAAGGACAAACATATGTTGTCGGCGTGTTAAAAGAGGCGATCGGGATTCATAACTTTAAATATTTACTTGACATATGCTAGGAACGTAGCTCATGAAATAGGATGATATCTAATCCGTACAATAAACCGTTTAGTTTTCTTCTAATTTAAGAAAAAAATACAAGCAATTTTAGGTACCACATTGTGAAACCATACGTTTTAAAGTGTTAAAAAACACGTAACTTGCTCACAAAATATAATAAACAAATCATTTTATTTTCCAAACACCGATTAATGACGCCCAAAATAAACTTGTCAACCAAAAATTGCTCCGCGAGTCCCTGAATAAGAATTACATAGACAAAGACAACAGAAAAGATGCAAAATGTACATATAAATGTAATTAGAAATATAAAAACATAGACAATTAAAGCCTACTCTCCATAGACAATGGAGTACATAAGAAGTAGGAACCTAAATTATTAAGTACCTACGGTTACTAAATTGAGGTTCATAGAAAGCGTATGTATGATGTTTCCCGAATGAACTCTTTGATTGTAGGCCATTAGTTCTATTCTATAACAGTTGTTTTTATTGTTATTAACAATCAAATACTTGAAAGTGGTCAGGTAAGGAGTCGTAATAATCGGCGGGTATGTATGAGGAGATGCATGAACGTGTAAGAGGCTAAGAATGTTTGTAAAGACAGAGTGGTGTAGTATTCTATTCTCTCTGCCTACCCCTGCGGGGAAGCGGCGTGATGATTAGTTAGTTAGTTTTGCGTTTATTGTAAAAAAAACTGAATACGTATAGGTAGGTACATGTTTTGTTGGATTATCTTTTTTTGAATGGGTATTTTAAATGTAGACAACACAACCTAAAAATAATTTAAGAAGCACTCATTAAATCATTTTATTTGGCCTGAGAATTCATAAACTCTTAGCACCCAAAATTGATCAAACTGCGCCATTTAATATAAATCAAAATTACTTATTGATAGCAAAAATAATAATAAAGAAAGAAAATAACTTTTTATACACATATTTATAACTTTTTAGACACGTGAACACGTTTAACCCCTTGCGATAAAACTTTATTTTCTTGCCGCCATAGCGGTGGAACTCGAGTGCAAAAGGATAAATGTTGGTCCCCCCACCAAAATTAAGCCATACGATAATTATTCTGAAATATTCATTTCATTGAAGTAAGTAATTTTTTGTAAACTTATTTTTGTAGTTCATCTTTTCTTTATTATATTAGTTTAGTTTGCGTTTTTTTTTATTCCTTCATATATAAATAAAACAGAACATACATTGCATGATGTTGTGTTTTTGTCTAATTTATTTATGTGTGTTAGTATTACATATGTATATTGAGTGTATGGTATATCTGGCATAATAGTAGGTAACAACGTTTTGCTCTACACCCATCATAAATTAATTGCTTCCGTTCAATGGATAATTACTAATTTGTAATTAGAGGTGTATGTTGATTTTTAATAATTATCATTATTTGCATATTTTTTTCAAGATATGTATGCATTACAAAATACTTTTAAATAGAACCGCATTAACAATACTTGCTGCACGAAATAATTTATTGAAATAAAAATATTTGTGTGCGCTCGTATCTATCTACATCTATATACATATATGGTATGTATGTGTGTGGAAATGAAGAGTATTGATAGATATGTAGCATATTTAGATACTAAACGATAATTTCTATTTATATATTTTACATTTTTGTAAATTCTTGTGAATTGAATAGTGATTGAAATGAAGACGTTGAATTGAATATATACTTTTTTTTAAATTTTGTCAGAATCACTTTCATATTCATATAATGCATATTATAATAACGTAGTCTGTACTAAGTTATTTACCTTTTTAACAAAAATTCTTATGTATTTATTTAAATCTTTATTTATACACGTGCGTTTAAAATAATTTACTTATTTTGCGATATTAACTGAAATTCATCACCTTTTTAAGGTGGAAAAAGTATTCTGATGCGACTCTGTCCTAAAAAAGAGAGATATTATAACTACACATATAATATTATATCATAAATATAGGGTGTCCCGAAGGTCAACACCAAATATACAATATTTGATTGCAAAGAGATTAAAACAAAATGTTAACGACAAATGGTGATTTCATTAAACAAATATTTTATTATTGGATAAAATCAAATAAGCTAATGTCCACTGTTAAAATCCAGACTAATTTGAGCACTTCCAACGACATGTTACAAGACTCTGCCAAGAATTTATCGTGTCGATTACTTCAGCACTGTTAACCTGAGACTTTAGACACATTATTTTTCAGAAATCGTGCATATAAAATTCGGAGTTGAATATTTTGCTTTATTAATGCAATATTTCGGGCATAAATTAAAACATCCTCTATATATTTACTTAATATCTTGAACTGACATATCTACTTACTATCAACGAGCATGATTGTTTTTTTGGTGGCTTGATATAGTAATTGGTCATAATAGGGAAGGGAAAAGCGTTTCAAATGATGAATCGGGGTAAAACAATCCCCAAATGTCTTCTTTAAACTTCTTCCTCAGGTTCCTATTATGTACTCAAACCACTGTATTTTGTGTGTATTTATTCGTTTTAAGTAGTTCGTTCTAGGAACGGTAATATTTACAAACAATTGTAACATCATACATAAGAAAAATTCGTAAAAATTTACTACGATTTTCATAATATGTCAGCCTTTAACAATATTTCAGTAAGGGATTATTATGTGACACGCACTAAAAGAACTATTGTCAATTTACTGAAAAATTCCGATATATACTTCCATAAAACAAGTATTCAACAAAACTCTTGACAATCAACGCTCAAATAAAAATGATTAAAAATGACTCACACCCTTCACAGGAAAAAAATGTCCCTGTTAAACGTCACACTAAACTCCAATGATTGTGTTTCATAAAAACACTCGTAGAACAGCAAGACAATACTTGTTACACACGACAATACCATACAAAAAAATCAAACACATACTATATTCGGTCAAATGAACATTCAGTATTACGCAATAAATATGTTTAATATGTTCCAATACCTAACTATAATAAAATCATGTTTAAAATAGTTATCAATAAATCGTTAAAGGGAGGTTGCAACAAAACAGGTTGTGTCATCGTTCACGTCATCCACAATGCAAAACTTTTGACCGATAGGTAACTAAAAACAATTTATTAAATTAGTATGTTCAATTGTGTCCTCGGCACGGAAAATCTCAGGGAGTACACATTATTGTAAATATAAATAAATGAGCAATTATTTTTTGACTTTAAAAAATACCTTCCTGATTATTATGATAATTGGAAAGCTATATGAAAAATATATATTACAATCATGGCTTTATAGGAAAAGTCTAGTAACCGTTTTTAAAAGATTTACCGTTTTGACAGGTGCCGTGGCGTAGTCGAGTAGACGCTCGACTGCGAAATTGGCGTTGCGAGTTTGATTCCCGCCAGTTGAAAAATGAATTCAAGAAATATAAATTTTCAATTGGTCTGGGTGTTTGTAATGTATTTTTCACATATGCCTTCTCTTTCTTAACTTCGCTACCTGCAGACAAGTCTCTAAAATAGAGGATTTGCGGATTATTCCTTTAAAAACAAAAAATAAGGGTCAAACAGCATTATTCATTACTGTGAAGAATGATGATGATTAGCTATGAATTAAAATTAAATATCAATTTGTTGAAAAAATATTTATTGTTTTGTATTCCATCCAAAAATGTAAAAACTATTATTATAATTTTGATTGAATTATTTTCCGTCGAAAACTTCTAAAAATAATTTAATGAAAAAATGGAAATGGGGAAAACCCCCAACTCCTCGTTTTATCGAATGGATTACGCACTCAGACAAATGTCCTACTCGAGGATATGTACAGCGGAGTATAAAAGGAACAATGACTTCTTAAGAGCGATATTGTGTATATTGTGCAATAATTCACAAGTTACTACATTATTACCAAAACAGCAAGATGAATACATTTTGTACAGTATTTGTAGTGATGCTAATCTTTGCCACAACTAATGTAAGTTTGGTTTTATGCATTTCTTATATTCTTTTACTGAAACCTGTATTTTACTGTATTTAAAAAATGTACTCTATATTTTAAGCATATTAAAATGTTGCATAATATTGATTATATATATTTATAGATATATTTTTTTATACATTTATGAAATGAAACGACATTAGATTTGAAAACATATTGGCGTCGGCGCCGCGGCGCCGACCCTGAAGTTGTGATGCAAGTAAATACTTCAGTATTATCCTAACACATCTCTAGAGTGAGCTTGTACTTATCAGTTTAGACATGTATAGGTATACAAGTGTCATATTGTTATAACAAGCAATAACTGAATGTCAATAAAAAAATAAAATCCCAATAAAGAATTATTAAACCCATATATTGTCTATCTAGAGATAATACATTAAAGAAAAATAATGAATTCCTTTATTTAAATACAAAGTGTATAGTATTATTGTGCTATTCGTGTGAATAGCACATGAAATTTTCCTTTAAACTAACAAACAATATGTAATTTAAAATTCACGTAACGTAAAATTCATTGTAATTTAAAATTCATTGTTACAAAGAATTCATTCTCATATAGAATCCTGTACTATGATTTCCATGGATATTGCCAAAGACTAATTTTATAAAAATGATATTTATTAACTAATTTCATTGATTAACTCGGCAGTCACTTTGTGGTAAAATCAATCCATTTTCTATCCATACATCTATTCATTACGCAAAACTGATATTAAAAACTAATTTTTCATATTGTCCGAGATTAGGTAGGAATTCGATTACCTACCGAAAATTTTATTTTAGAGATATTTTCCTCCGATAACATTTGATTCATATCTTGCTCACTATTATTAATAATTGTGAGACAGAACGACATATGACATGTAATTAATTTTACAGGCAGCTCTATCGGAAGAGGAAAAGGAGACATTGAGAAAACACAACAAAGAATGTTTGGAAGAATCAGAAGTAGAAGAAGAAAAGGTGAAGAAAATGCGCGAGGGTGATTTTTCCGACGAGGATGCCCACCTCCAGCACTACGTGTTCTGCATGCTCTTCAAGAGTGACCTGATCACCGAGGATGGTGTGTTCCGCAAGGATGTCGCTATGTCCAAGGTGCCCGAGGACGCAGAGGACAGGGATGATATTGAGAGGGCTATTGACGCTTGCAAGGATCAACGGGGACAGAACCCGAACGAATCCGCATTTTTGATGGTCAAGTGTTACCACACTGAGAGACCAAATCACTCTATCATGTAATTTGTAAATCATTTATTGAGTACAATACATACCTACTGATTTAACACAATAAAATTATGTAGTTTGCAGCAATCTTAAAGATTTGTTAATTTTCTTATACATACCTACCTATTTAATCATGTGCTATTTTTTTCTGTTTGTATATATATATATATATATATATATATATATATATATATATATATATATATATATATATATATATATAAATATATATATATATATATATATATATATATATATATATATATATACATATATATATATATATATATATATATATATATATATATATATATATATATATATATATATATATATATATACATATATATATATACCTCTACGTAGACTTTGGTTAAAGAGTGAAGTACGCTTGTACTTAAAAACAATTGAAATTATAATATTAATATTTATCCCCAATGAAAAAATAATTCAGAATGTATCTGACGTGTAGGTAGCTTTATCCCATTCATAATTATTATGAACCTCCTCAAAGGGAGATATTCCTCGGGTGGTTTCTTTTTTTTTTGGTAGAAAAGACATTTGGTACTCAAGTAGGTACCTACGAAGGTAGAAACTTTTCAACGGTTTCTTATTTAGAAATACCAATACTTATACACATATATTGTATACAATGTATATGATTCATAATGTACTGTTATGAGTTAGTATTATGCCCTATGTACCATAATGTTAGAAAGCAAAATGATCATTAAAAAAACTGAAAATACCATGAAGAAAAGGGTTTAATTCTCCCCTCGTCGTGTCAGCTTTACCAAGAAATTTAGAGATCCTGAAAGTTTAATAAATCTGAAAACGGATAAGCGCTAATTTTCCCCTCATATGAAACATGAAAACTCTTAAAAAATGTATTGCTTTATAAGTTCTGTATATTTAATATAAACATAGGCTCTTCTTTCATTAGACCCCAGATTTACAAGTTATTTACTTAATTTTTGAAAATGTAATTTTTCCAAATTGAAATTGGAAAATGGTAATTGAAACTGTTGTAGGCGTGGTTGAGTTTGTATCTGAAAACTGAGTTGCAATCTTTATCCACCAATCATGACTAGTCTGGTCCGCCATTGGACGAATGGGCGTTAACAGTTTGAAGAGGATATATTTCAGGCACGTATCTATCCACCCCCGACATAGATTTTCACATGTTTCAGTAGATATTTTTAACGTCAAACGATTGACACATTTGAGATTTACGAGCGGTGATTCTTGTGTCAGTTTTGTGAAAATATCAAGTCCGAAAGGTCAGTAAATGTTATATGAACTTGTAAATGTGACGCTTTATTGTTGATAAATAATATCGACATTATTCATCAAAACTATTTTTAAAAATCAACTAAATTTTGTTTGATTATTAATAACTAAGGTATATCGCCCAGTTTAAGGGTTCATACGATAGTAAAGAGTGCAAACAGGTGTGTTTTGGGATCATTTGTATTTAAAGTGAAGTTTATGGTTACTATACTTAATATATCTTATAATCTAGTAGTAACATATTTAGATTTTTTTACATAAGTAATTATGTTTGATGGTAAGTATGTAATGATGTTTCTTCTTTTGGGTTTGTTAAAAATGATTGTTTGTTCTAGTTGAAATTGAAATAGTTATTTAAAATAAATTAGATAGTAAAGAGTGTATTCAATTATAAGAAAACTTTAAAAAAATACAAAGTTCATAGGCTCATGATAATAATATCCGTCCTCCATACTCCAAATAGTAAATAATTACGCTTGTAGGGTTAAAGCTGCATAATATCTAGATTTTTGTGTGTAGTACCACAATTCTAATATTTTTTAATTAAATATTAAAATAAATATTCTCAAATATTATTAACATTTATTTATTAACATTATGTAGTTTTGTGCCTCCTCTGTAAAAAATTCATAATGTCGCTAACAAGATATTACTATATGGTGAGTGATGTTTTCGTTCATATATCTATTCTACTTACTTTACTTACATTACAGTTTACATTGTATTTGTTTTACAAATCACATTTATTAATTTTTTAACTATTGATATTTAATATTTCTTACCGATTGATTTGACTTCAGGTCCTTTATTATTAAATTCCAAAACTAAACGTACAATCCTTGATATCATTGAATAACCACAAGGTCCCAGGACCCGAGTCCTGCAACAGGCAGTTATGTTTTCATTATCATAAATATGTAGTTAATCTTAGCCCAAAAGTATTTTTATTCCGTAATGTTCCTGCAAAATTTCAATCTCATTTATTCCTGCAGAATATTCATTTTATTCGATGCGCAAATTGTTCGACTGTTGTTTTATTTTATCTATGTAAAATTTTTATTTAAAAATAATATTCGTTACCTGGTGATTTTTTCTTAAAGTAAATAAAGGAAAAACAAAATGAATTTACATTTCATTCATTTACAAATAATAATAATGCCAATCATCAGGTAACAGTTGTACCCTGACCCCTTGAGTTGCATATTAACGCCAATCTCAAGTCCCCTTAGAAATTGGCATTAATGACTGATAGTTTTGAGAAATACATACAGTTACCAATTAATTGAAAATGGAAAAAATCTATTTGCAGATCTGAACGAATTTCGTACACGAGATAATGACTGAATACAATAGCTTGGGGGGAAAGTATTGAATGTTTGAAGATTATGCAAAATAAAATTCCTTGTCCAAAGCTTTCGTATTATGTATATGAAAAATGTATATTAAGACAGCCGTGATAATCTGCAAATGAAATAAATAGTAAATAGATTTTTACAAATTAAAATCCTTTTAAAGAATTCAATATTTATAATTTATTTGATGGTTTGTCATTCTTTGTTGTTCGAAAAATAATTTAATGACATTTATTAAATGACTCTAAGACTCACATCACTCGATTGATATATAAAGACAAATGACAAATATATAATAATACATAATAATTTTTTTAAATCATATAATAAACAAAGAAAGGTGTGTTGAGTTGGTTTGGACATGTGGAACGTATGAGTAAAGAAAGAACGGTAAAACAAATTTATGAGGCGAATGTAGTTGGTAAAAGAAGTAGAGGAAGACCGAGGAAAACTTGGCACGATCAGGTATGTCGAATACTTGAAAGCGGCCGGTTTAGAGTTTAGGCCAACATGAATGTGAAAGAGGCAAATAATGTTAGCAAAGACAGGGTAGTATGGCGTTCTTTTCTCTCTGCCTACCCCTGCTGGAAAGCGGGGTGTTAGTTAGTTTTTTAGAATACAAGTATTTGTTTATCATCGACTGGCAAACGATAAAAGTATGTACTCGTATACGATACGTTGACATTAAAAAACGTTTAAGATAACAAATTCGTATTTTTTGTTTCAATAAATAAAAACTTCTTCCTCTTGTTTAAATGGTGGATGGTGCACTACATCACATAGACTTTACATTGATAGCTAGTCACTTGAATATATTCATATTATATATTCAGGTTACTTATATGATTAGTTCAGTGCTTCAGGTGCCAGTCCAGGGTTATATCCAAACGCGCTAACAACTTCACTAAGGAAGCGGATAAATACATGCTAAGAGTAAGGGTTCCATATACTTGTTGTTATTCGATTTTGTCTTTACCTTACTAAGGACACATCATTAGGGCATATTTATAATAATAATAATAAATCCCTTACAGCACCCCAATGGTGCATAGGGCACTGCTTCATGTAAACGCAGTGTTATCTCGATCGTTTACACATGAAGGAAAGGTGATCAGCCCTACACTTCAGGTACCAGTCCAGTGTAATATTTAATAAATATTAGAGTGAAAAAATCACTTATATTTATTAAACCCCCCTGGGAATCGAACCCGGGACCTCCAGAACGGTAGGCGAGCATGCCGACCATTACACTACGGAGGCGGACAGACAGGGCATATTTACATTAGGAAAAAATTAAAGAATCTTCTGGAAGTATCTAATGACTTATTTTTTTAATGTACAGAGAAATCCGATGAACTGTTATATCGTAGTCATACAGGAGAAAGTGACCAAGTGCATTTTTTACAAAAACGTTATCATTCACTATTTGATATCTTACTAGCTTAATATTGCCCTGAAAAAATCGCAAAGGATTTTAAACTAGGAAGTATAATATATTGACTTGTTAAAAATGACTTACTGCATTGATGTTTATTTTCTTGCTAAGCAAAAGTGACTTAAGTGGCCCTCCTAAACATTTTACGTTTTGTTAGTTGGTCACTTTCTCCTGTACGACTACGATATTTATACGTTATTGATTGTTAATTTCAGCATTTACGGGTGTGAAGGATGAAAGCATTCACAGTTGTATTGAACATTGTTCAATATTATGTACTTACAAGTGGAAGTTTAACCAAGTACGAGTATATTTGTTTAATATTAAACAAATATCATTCCATCAGATATGTCGATAAAAAACGCCATGAATTTTTTCCTTAGTAACGTAATATATGTGTAGTACATAAAGCATATATTGCAGCCCTTTCGCGCGCGGAAGTCATGTTGGGTGGAGCGCGCTCTCGGGTGCCCAAGTGCGCGCGCTGCAGGAACCACGGCCTCATCTCGGGCCTGCGGGGACACAAGCGCGCGTGCGCCTACCGCCACTGCCAGTGCGCCAAGTGCGGCCTCATCAAGGAGCGCCAGCGCATCATGGCTGCCCAGGTACTATTCCTCCTCCATGTCCTTCCCATTCAGGAGTAATGTCGGGTGCCCGAGTGCGCGCGCTGCAGGAACCATGGCCTCATTTCGGGCCTGCGGGGACACAAGCGCTCGTGCGCCTACCGCCACTGCCAGTGCGCCAAGTGCGGCCTCATCAAGGAGCGCCAGCGCATCATGGCTGCCCAGGTACTATTCCTCCTCCATGTCCTTCCCATTCAGGAGTAATGTCGGGTGCCCGAGTGCGCGCGCTGCAGGAACCACGGCCTCATCTCGGGCCTGCGGGCCGACCTTTGCACCACTCAAGAGATGATTTTTTTGAAAAAAGTTTTTTATATGTCAACACACATGAAGAAGAAAATGGAAGTCTGGGCATTTACAGGGCTTACGATCGTCATAGGTTTAGTTAATTGATTACTTTATAAACGTGGAAAGTTCACCAATTCAACCCATAATTGAAAATCACACTCCTTAAAATCCTTAAAACTTCTAGATATATTGATCAAACTTGAGTAAGAATTGGAGTAGTGTGTCAATCACGGGTGAAATTGGTGAATGTTACACGTGTGTAAAATGATCACTTAACTAAGCCTATGACCGTCGTAAGCTATGTATATACTCAGACTTCCATTTTCTTCATCTATGTTGAGATGTCAAAAAATTACTAATTGGAGATAATCAAGATTTGTGAACAAATAACTGATTTAAAAAATAACTGATTTTGACACACTTAAAATGTTGTTAACCTATGGTTTGTAAGGGTCGTGTTTTAAAAGGCTACTTTATTACAGGTGGCTTTGAAGCGTCAGCAGGCGGCGGAGGATAGAATAGCGCTGCATTTGGCCGCAGCCGCCGGGGCGCTGCCCGCGGGGAGCGTCGCGCCCGCCGGCGCCGGGACGCCGCGAGGCATGACGGACTCCAGCGCGGCTCCGCAACTCCCGCCAGGACGGATTTTCGGCATGACTGTCACGCCGCCGACGGACTCCTCGAAAAGTTCATCAGTAGGTTTGGCATAATACATACTTTATATCTACACGTTAACGAGATAAAAACATATGTAATAGTGTTGTGGTGATTTAAAAACAAAGTTACATTTTAATTATAAAATGGAAAATCACAAAGTTAGTGCTTCAAATATAAATTATACATATGTAATAATTCACCCGAAATTTCTTTTTATATTAAAATCCTATATCTATTTTAAATTAATGTTTTACTTAGTAAATACCACTATTTCTTCAAATCTACTGTGACACGTGTTTCGATGCATTCCGCATCATTTTCAAACACCATACGGTGTTTGAAAATGATGCGGAGTGCATCGAAATACGTGTCACAGTAGATTTAAAAAAATATTGGTATTTACTAAGTAAAACATTCATTAAAAATGGATAGATGTTACCACAAAGTGACTGCCGAATCAATAAATGAAATCCTATACTTATTTTAGGACGATATAATTCAAGTCGATTCGGAATCGAGCGACATCAAGTCAGATTCCAATTGCATCGATGAAGACGGCTCTCATAGGGAAAACTCCAGCCCGTGCACATACAGGTAAATTAATTAATTTACTTTATTCAACGAGTCTTACAAATCTATTTCTTCTTCGATTTAATGTCGAGTCAACTTGACAATTTAACCTGAAAAATGGTTGTATAACTCGCGTTGTCGAGTCAAATAATTTTAATCCGTGGAGGTCCATATATCTGTTTAACCCTTCCTTCCCGGTGTTGTGTATCTTGTACACATTGCTTCTAATAACGATAATAAATCTATAAATAATATTAATAATAGTTAGAATTTATCGGGTACATCGGGTATTTTGTGAATTTCGGAAACAAATTTGCGTATAAACAGCGCGTGAAGAGTGTGCGGGAACCGCGACATTATATTCGCATCTCACTCTTGCATCTTGCACTGTGCAAGCGTAAGGAGCTCAAAGCTCAATGTTCTCTTGCTAGCGGCTAGCGTGTAGCGGACTAGCGGCAGTAGCTTTTGGGCTTCCGACAGCAAGTGGACCTATGCTTGTTCCGTGAGCGTTAGCAGATGTTTTTTTAAATGTTTTTAGCAAATAAATCTAAATAATTATAATTTTTTACTGCATTTATAGTTAATTAAGGGGATTAGCTATAATTGTCCATATTTTTTCGATTTAAAATAGCTAATTTTTTATTATGTAGTGACTACCTAACACGTAATGCGTTAGGTAGTCACTACACAATAAAAATAAATCGCTAATTTTTTCTTCCGGTCGTCCATTGCCGTTTGCGGCTCTATCCCTCCGCACTGCCCGTATCGTGACCGCGGCCTTAGACCCATCATTAATATGATTTTTTTTCACCTTATTTAGCGACTCTTCCGATCCCCGGCCGGTCGGCGTGTCTCCAGCTAGTCTCGAGATGTTGTCCAACCTGTTCCCCGGCAGGAAGAGGTCGGTGCTGGAGCTGGTGCTGAGGAGGTGCAACCACGATCTGCTCAGGGCTGTTGAACACTTCAACTGCACGCAGGACCACCACGAACCCCAAGTAAATGATGTTATTTGTTCTTAAACTTTCAACGTGCTATTATCTGTGTTGGAAAATAAGAATCAATCTGAGGTAGAGTGAGATTTCGAGTATGCTGACCTTTAACTTTGCTTCTACATGTAGGTATTTATAATACTAACCATCACGACGCTTCCCCGCAGGGGTAGGCGGAGAGAATATAACGTCTTACCACTCTGCGTTTACAAACAATCTTTGCCTCTTCCACACTCATGCATCTCCTCATAAATACAAAGTTTTTTTGATCAAAATGAAATATTTATCAATTTTATATTTTATGTTGTTATTTTCCTAATCGACAAACGGTTTCAAAATGCTCAAGTCGTTGTAATTTAAAAGCCAGAAGTAATGTTTATATTATCTACACTACGTAGCTCTAGTGTTATCTTTTCCCTAAAATGATGGAAGAAAATTGAAGGAATGTGAATTCTTAGTTTTCATACGATTCTCTATAGAATTCAGTACGCAAAAGTCAGATATTTGATGTATTTTTTTGACATCTCAACATAGACGAAGAATAATATGGAAGTCTGGACATTTATGGGGCTAACGACCGTCATGCCCAGACTTCCATATTATTCTTCATCTATTGGGTTGATGCAAAAGTAATGACCGTTTTTTATAATCCCAGGTAAAATTTTTTTTTTCATAAATTATGAATGGTATCTTCTTTTTTTATGATTCCATTGTATAAAGGATGCTTTCCCTCTACTTTCTATTTAATTTTGGCCTGGCCAGAGTACAGTAATAACCCCTTGTATTTTTTCAAAGTGTCGTTCGATAAAGTGCATTTACGTCATTGTTTACTTTATGAATTCCGTAAAGACAATACCGCGAGTGTGGCAACCAAAAACATTTGTGAAGTGTATGGAGCAGATGTCATCAAAGTTCGACAGGTACGAAGATGGTTTGTAAAATTCCGATCTGGAGATTTTTCACTCATTGATAAACCACGTACCGTGCGGCCATTGAAGTCTGATGACAACGAATTAAAAGTCATAATTGACACCAATCTACGTCTAACCATCAGGGAGATTGTGTCAATGATGGGAGTCAACCAAACAATCGCATTAAGACATTTGAAGCGTATAGAAATGGTTTCGCGGTACGACGTTTGGATACCTCATCAATTGTCGGCTTCCAATTTATTGGATCGTGTTTCAACGCGCGTTGCTTTGAGTGCGAGACAAAAACATGAACCTTTTTTGCATCGTTTGGTGACGGGAGATGAGAAATGGGTCGTGTACAACAACGTGACAAGAAAAAGACATTGGACTATACCTGGACAAGCCCCATTAACAACTTCGAAGGCCGAAATCCATAAAAAAAGTTATACTTTGTGTTTGGTGGAATAATAAGGGTATTGTGTATTTTGAACTCTTGGAACACAATAAGACAAGTACAGCAGAACGATATTGTCAGCAATTATCCAAATTGAACATGGTCCTTCAAAAGGATAGACCAGAATTGGTAAACAGAAAAGGGGCAGTGTTTCATCACGACAACGCGCGACCACATGTGGCTATGATGACCCAACACAAGCTAAATGAGTTAAATTGGGATGTTATCAAGCATCCACTATATTTTCCAGATCTTGTTCTTTCTGATTTTTATTTATTCCGATCACTGCAAAAAAATTTAAATGATGAAAAAAATTATTCAATAGAGCAGGTAAAAACATCCTTACTTCATTTTTCGCATTAAAATCCACGGAATTTTATACTACTGGTATTTATAAGTTGATAGAAAGATGGGAGAAGGTTATAAGAACTGATGGAAATTATATAATTTATTAAATAAATAATACACAAGAGAAAAAAATTAAAAAAAAATTTATGTAAAAAACGGTCAAAACTTTTGCATCAACCCAATATATTGAAATGTCAAAAAATAATATAAAAAATAACTCCTAATTGGAGATAATCCAGATTTGTGAACGAGTATTTGGACACACTCAACATGTTGTAGATATTTTACGCTCTCATTAGGTTACTGCAAACGAGAGGTCTATGAATTTTGGTGGGTGTCTTTTTTATATCATATTCAATTTGTGAAATATTTCAGGTGCATTTAGAGAAAAGTCCCGACAGCTTACCGCTAGGGCCGAGCATCAGTCTGGAAGGGGGCGGAGGCAGGGGGTCCGCCTTCCGAGCGGTGGCTCCGGGGCGCAGGGGGCAGCTCGTCCCGCTGGTCTGCGGGTTGTGCCCCGACTGGCTGCTCCCCCGCTCGCTGCTGCTGCCCCTCCCGAGGACCTGCATGCCCGGCTGCTCGCAGTGTGGCCCCCACTGTTAAAAGTCATTCATTCGAACCCTTATCCGCACCCCAATGGTGCATATGGCACTGCATCATACAAACGCAGTGTTATCTTGATCGTTAACATACGAAGGATAGGTGATCAGCCCTCCGCTTCAGGTACCAGTCCAGGGTAATATTGAATAAATATTAGAGTGAAAAAACCACTTATATTTATTAGACCCCCCATGTGGGAATCGAACCCAGGAGCTCCAGAACGGTAGCCGAGCGTGCTGACCATTATACTACGGAGGCGGACAGAGTTAAAAGTCACTGTTAAAAGTCACTCTTATAAAATCTCGCGTTGTTCATATACGCTCTTATTGCTTGTTGTTGAGTGGGAAATGCTTTGTCTTTGCACTGTTCCGTGTCTGTCTGGTGTGCTGGTCGGGGTTGTGAGGGCGTCTGTGTACCGGCCAACGTCGGAATAGGATCTAGCTCACTAACTGAACTAACCAACTAATAATCCCTTTCACTGTCTACACCGGGGCACTTCTAGAAAATTTAATGGCGGTTTTATAAACTTGCATTTATTTAGATTAACAGTGACAGGGATATTGAAAGCTTTCTAATGTGAAATCGCAAAATCGTAATAAAATCTTGTGTCACTTAGTTCATAACAAAAAAGAATGGCTTTGCAAGAGAAGGTCTATCGTAAAGCCTAGATGCTTCTGTATCAGGTCTGGGAATACGGTGGAACAGCTTTCAATGTCCCTCGGTCTGTACCGCTTTTGAAAATAATTGTTTCGAATACGCTACGAAGCTGGATAAATAGACCTCTATTTAACGAATTCTGATATAACGAACAAAAAACAAATTTAAAAAAAAAGTCCAGTTAATATTACACACGCTTAAATTTAAGTGTCGTCGCAAGTAAACAATTTAAGCGGCCACGATAACCACGAATTATGTCTCAAATAATATTTAAACTTCAAATTATCTGAATTTAACCCATACCGCCTTGTTTTTTTCGACTGTTGGGACAATTGAACAAGTCGCTCACTCCTTTCAACAACGTCATATATAAAAAAAAAGATTTTTCAGGAGATCGTTTTTAAAGTTTAAGAATATTATGAAATGTATTAAAAATAAATAACAAGCCACTTATTGAACTTTTTACTGTGCGACAGATCTTTTTAGGTCAAACCTGAAGGGTTTTTCTCCATTTGAAAAATATTTTGTACATTTATAAAAATAATTAAACAATACCTTTTCTTCAAAATACAAAATCAACACTTTCTGCCCTGTAGCGGGTAAATATAAATTTTTAATTAATGTTTTACTTAGTAAATACCACTATTTCTTAAAATCTACTGTGACACGTGTTTCGATGCATTCCGCATCATTTTCAAACACCGTGTGGTACGGTGTTTGAAAATGATGCAGAATGCATCGAAACACGTGTCACAGTAGATTTGAAGAAATAGTGGTATTTACTAAGTAAAACATTAATTAAAAATGTATAGATTTTACGACAAAGTGACTGCCGAATCAATTAAGGTAAATATTTTATTAAATATTTATTAAGGTAAACTTTTGCTGGGATATATTGCATTTTCTGGGCATTCCAAAAACACGAACAACTGAAAATTGACGATTTTTTTATATATGACGTTGTTGAAAGAAGTGAGCGAAGTGTCAAACATACACGTTAAAAATTACGAACATTCATTGAGAAAATTGCGAAATTCTTTCATAAATTGCAGCTTTCCCTGCGGTAGCCATCGCTGCTAGTAGGAAAGATGAACTTTAAGTTGTTCATATTACAATAAGAATCATATATTGCATATTTATTCATAAGTTGATACGTGAAATTTATTATGAATAAGTATCTGATAATTTTAAAATTAATCGCCAAAAAAACTTTGAGCTGTCAATAATTTAATATGCAAATATTGTAGATTAAGTATGTACATTATTGCTGAGTTGTAGGCGAGGTACGCAAAAACATTTTTTTATTAATATTATTAGTTATGGAGTTCTCTTTATACCATACATTTTTGAATTAATCTGGAAAACAAGAGATTATTATTATTATTGTGAGGGATACTTATATTCATCATAATGAATACTGTGTGCAATATGAACGCCCTTCAATAATTATTAATCTCAATCAACGTAGAAAAAAAGAAAAGAGTAAGTTAATTGTTCAAATATCAATATTTACCAATATTTTATGTGCAGAACTTCTCAAATCCCCCTTACGGAATTTGTTTGTTAGAGAATTTCGTACTGAGAAAGCTTTCTCTAGGGAACAAAATTCTCTAAAGGAGCTTATGTGAGCTTGCAATTTAGCAAATTTAAGGCATCGATAAACGTAATTTTTTTTAGAGCACCATTCACCTTAGTGTTAAATGCTTGTGAAATATTATAGTATAAGGATAGGTAGTCATTTATTTATTCGAGAGGTATTTACTCAAATGATTTCAAACACATTTTTTTAAATCGCAGAATTATTATAATTTTCAATTAATTAATCAAAAAAGTGTTTTAAAGGTTTAAATTTTTATAAAAACCATTTGCCATTGTTGTGTTGCATGATTGTTTAATGTAAAGTGTCATAATTTTTAATTTTTATGTTAAATATATCGTTGTATGTAAATATCTTACTAATTTTTAAATACGAGGAATAAAAATAAATAAATCATTAAACATTATTGTCTTTTAATTGGTGCTTTTAATGAATATTTCACAACTCCGCAGTCTTTTATACCTAAAAAATCAAAAACAAATTGAAATTGTTCTATGCATTTTGTAGCTTATGGAACTTCAATAATATCTGTGAAATACTTATTTTACTACTATTTGTTTTTTAGTACATCGGATATAATGTAAGTAGATATTATTTAATAATGTTACGTAGAACGAATTACTTGGTAAAAAAATGTTTGATAACCTTTTATGGCACACCTTCATTTAAATGAAGGTGTGCTTAATGAAATTGAAAGAAAAATAACGTTATTGGAGACAATAGAAAACAGAAGACATGACCCGCGACTAGAGATACGAGATATCACTATAAAAAATGAAGAGAACATAGTTAGATAAGAGGATGACTAAGAAGTTACAACAGAAGGCAGGCGGAGATTAGTGAAGGTTACGGCAAATAATGTTTAAAAAAACGTCAGTTTTGAAAACATTGAAAAATTATGTTATCTTTAACTTTAACTTTAACTTTAAAAAATCAGCCTGGAGTTGATGGTCGAATGCATCGAAACATACTTAAAAATCCGTGCTTAGGAGTCCGACAAATATTCGGTACCTATATTTAATATTAACGAAAGGATACTATACTGATATTATTAGAATCGTAAGAAAATATTGTGGATAAATTTGAGATGAAAAAAATGTTTGAACAAGTGGGGGACAGATTTGTTTTGTCAGCATCCGATTACATAGAGTGTCGCTACGTGCGGGATATTGCGGGTTACACGAGGTGATAGGGTGTGCATGACTTGAGTCAGGTACCTGGCACGAACATTTATAAATATATGTCATATTTCAACGTATCGACTTTTTCTACGTGAACCATGCAAATAACAATTTTTGAAGAAAAGAAAAACAAAAAAACATTTAATTTTATTTTAAACACTAAAATCACTTACTTAATTACACCTATTTTTATTTTACATCCGTTACATACCTATGATTATTTGTGTGTTGAATTTTTTAATTGGTTGTCATTAATTATCATTTTCCCATATTTAAATTAAATACAGTTAAACAATGTTTTATAATTTAAAACAAGCATTGTTAAGACCTTGTGATGGGTAGGAGCTGTTTCTGAAATAAATGTCACTAATATAAGCTGTTATAATTTATCAGGTAGAGGATATTTCAAAATTAATTTAAAAAAATAGGAAGAGAGTAGTTAGGGAAAAGGAAGACCAAAACCTCCACCTGGCCGTGAGTGCATACGAGTTAAACAAAGAATGAAGAATATATGTATACGGAATTCCTCCATGTGAGAAAATGCATTTTGTTTAAATTAAATTAAATTTGTACCTCACATAGATTGTATGGTCACCGTGTTATTCTGTGTGGTTCACTTCATTAGCTAAAACGTCAGACTAGATCCCTAAACATTTTCCCGAGTCAGTTAATTATTTCAAACGAAACATCTGGATCAATTACTATTACAGAATTTCATATATGTGTCAAAATATTTATAAAAGAAACAATCAACTATCTGAATTTACAATTTAGAGAAATTAAAAATTTAATTTCAGTTAATGCGCATTATTTTTCAAATTTTCACGTAAAATACTATTATTTTCAGTATAATAAGATTATTTTACTGATAATGATGTTGAATGATCGAAATATATGTCACTATATGGTGTAATAATTACTAGTGGTTTATTTTAGATGTCTCAACAGAAATGAAATATCTCTTTATAGGATGGAAAAGAATTTGACAGAATACGTATAATAATCTTACGTTCACATTATTGGTGACCTGGCATTAGTTAACGCAAGTGATCACTTCATTCGCTGAGTAACATTGAACATTCTGAACAGAATATATATATATATATATATATATATATATATATATATATATATATATATATATATATATATATATATATATATATATATATATATATATATATATATATATATATATATATATATATATATATATATATATATATATATATATATATATATATATATATATATATATATATATATATATATATATATATATATATATATATATATATATATATATATATATATATATATATATATATATATATATATATATATATATATATATATATATATATATATATATATATATATATATATATATATATAAAACATATGTTAATGATCTATTTATTCATTTCTAAATATACGAGACAAGCTAATCTCACAGATTTTTGACTCAATTGCATTTATAAAGGAACAGCACTCGTGCCCTCAGATTATATCGAGCTTTCACAATATACAATAGACACATAAATAGATTACTGGTTTTAAAAATGAATTAGCTAATCATAATAATATCAGCTTTAGATCGAAACGCTGTATACAGAATATTCTTAAACAATAAACAATCATCTAACATCCATCAATGATTTTCTTACCGGGGATTCATAATGGGTAGGTACAGAAAATTCTTTTAGACATTGTTGATAATACGTATCCTTAAAATAGATTTGGCCGTATTTCGGTTATCTGTAATGAAAAAATGTTTAAATGAAACAAATATTTTGATATTATATTAATAAAATGCTAAGCAGAAAAGCAATTATACATATTACATGCGTATATAAATATGTATATATATATATATATATATATATATATATATATATATATATATATATATATATATATATATATATATATAAGTATATATATATATATATATATATATATATATATATATATATATATATATATATATATATATATATATACATATATATTTATTTATGTTGTTCCTCTATTTACATAAAAATAAATTGGAAAAATTAACATATTTGTTATGATTAAAAAAAAACGTTCAGAGAAATCTGTAGATCTACCATATTTTGACCAATCATCAAAAATCGCACCACATTCTTTCATTTATTATGGGACCATTGTTTTTTTTGAGTACTCAAGTATTTTTTTATTAAATATTTTTATGAATCTTTGACACCATTTTTTATGAATACATATTCTCAAAAATGGCAGAGTTGTTCGTGTGACGTATGTCCTAGAATACTCAGCTGGCAGTTTGGACCATATACAGTCAGATTCATACCTAACAAGCGTTTACGATGTTTTGTCGGGAAAGGTAAGATTAAGAATTGATAAATGGAAAAAAATGCTCTTGATGAATTTAAAAACCGTCACCATGTATTAGGTAGTAGGTCGTATTAATAGTTTTTGCCTTAAGGCCTAATTTCTTGATTTTTTTTAAAGTACCTACTCAGGTTCTCTGTTGATTAGCTTAGTTACTTGCTTGTAGAATTCTACAATTATTTGTCGTAAATGTTGACATTTCCATAATTCGACAAGTTTGTTCGGTTGACAAGCACTTTCTAACGTCGCTTGTTCTGTGATATTTTGACGTGTTTATTTTCAAATAAATTTTATTTTACATTAAAAAAATCTTGTAGAAATGTATTGTTCTTTATTACATTAAAGTGAAATTTGGGTTCTCGTTTAATGTATCGTAAATAGACAGTACAATTCTACTAGTATGATCGTAGTTCATAGAAAATCGATAAGAGATAAATCCAGCTTTGTTTTAACAGGTAATCGTAGATGAAGCGTCTTCTTCTTCTTCTTAATCTTGATTTAGGCCTTGTGGCCTGTTTTTAAGAGGGATTAGCCTCCTGCGATGTCGATACCCAGCCATCGACCTATCTCTTTGGTGGTCTGCCCGGGAGTCGTCTACCATGAGGTTGGCTGTACAGTGCGATGTGGGGGGGAGTCTGGATGGTTCCATTCTCCTCACATGCGTATACCATTGTCTCCTTCGTTGCCTTCCCCACCTAACGACATCTTCGATCTCGCATATTTCCCTGATCCTGGCGTTTCTTATTCTTTCTCGAAGACTCTTGCCTGATATGCTTCTTAGAGTCTTCATTTCTGACACTTTAATGAAGCGTCAGTTTACTTAAATGTACAAAATATTAATGGCCGACGTTTTTGTAAACTGGAGTAGTCTCGGAAATATATGGGAGAACGAGTGTTAATGGGTGGGTGAACGAGTGTTCTAAAATAATAATCCTCGTATCATTGCCTAGATACTCGAATTGATAGATTACTGAGATAAATCAAGCCACCTCGCCATATCTCAAATGTCCGCTTGTTTGCTTAGGCTGCTCAAACAGAAAGTTTCACCCCACGCCCGCCCCGCGAGAGGAAGGGCGGTAAGTTATACGATTTGATTTCATTTAGTGGGAGTCCTGGCGGAAACAGGGGTAAGTATTATCTCGAATTATTTAAGCAAAGTGTTTTTTCATTACCGATCTAACAATAATAATTCTAATAAGGTAACTTCATACTGGAAGTCCTAATGAGGAGAAGGTGGACATGGTTGGGACATGTCCTTAGAATGCCACCTGAGTGCATCAACCCCTCATGTCTCTTCTTCCATCCCCGAGCATTCCATTCACCGACCCATACTCAGCGGAACTTCGAGATGCCGGACTGACCTTTGAGGAAGCCAAGGAGATGGCGCGTGACAGATTGACTTGGAGACGTCTCGTGTTGGCCATATGCTCGCTCCACCTAGGGAGCGAATATGGAAAGAAGAGAAGAAAAACTTGAGTGACTCGTACACTTTAACGATAGCTTGTTTTATACGAGCTTGTATGAAACACCGAGTGCCGCTGAGATATACTCCTTTCCCATTTCTTCATTAATGGTATATACCGCTCTTCTTCCTCCGTTTTCTTTCCCATATATCAGTACTCTCTTCACCCCGAGCTCCTTCATTTACGTCATCTGTACGTCATTAAATATATTCCATTGTATAGTCATTAATCTGGAGTGCAGGATTGATTACCGTTCCACGTAATTGACGATCGAGTAACGATGTGTGTTCCCCACTGGGCACCACTGGGTCGGAAGTATACAATATAAAGTTACACATTATAAAACAACGATTAATCTGATGATGTCGGTAACGACGAAACCGGGAAACTGGTCAAAAATCAATGTGGAAAAACTATATAGTGGTTGTTTTATTTTTAAAAATATTAAACGTACAGTTGCAATATTTATTTTTCGTTCCAAGTGACAATTCGTCACACGTCAAACTGTACAAAATTCTATCCTTGGTAAAATCCTAACAAAATATTATTTTATGTTTCCCTTTTTTCTTCAAATAAACATCTTTAAGCTATCTGAAAACAGTTAAAATATATGATTTCGTTGTTTCTTTCTGGACATAATAAATAATAAAAAAAATTTTTGGAACTATATTCCATTATGCTAAATTTTCTGTAAATATTTTCACAATTAAATTAGATATGAAGTGACAATAAATATTATTTTGGAAAAAAAGAATACATACTGAATAAATAAAAAATAAAAAAAAATATCCATTGAATAAAAAAAGCTTTCTTAAAAGCTCGTCGATGATTTTTTTTACATCATTCTACGTCCTGGAATTTATACTACAAGATTAAACCATTTTTTAATATTCTGGAGTCCGAATTTTACAGCGAGATATATATTATTAAATTATTATTTTTATAAAATACTATAATTCTTATATTTTTCACAGTAATTAATTTACAAACTAAAAAAAAGCGTGTAGTGGGTTGATTGCAGGTGAATATTTATTTATTTTATTTATTTATTACAAGCCTTGATGAGGAGTGTATAAGCCTCTAACATGTACGTAAGAAATATATGTTAATATGAACTTTTTGAGTGTTATCGGAAATCAAAAGCGGCGGTTTCGAAGTGCCTTTATAAATGTGGTTTGAAAAAATAACCCTACAGACTGCCCGGTGGAGAATTAAACTCAAACACAACGGATCCTTCGAGAATTCTAACGCAGTTAGTGTGCCCGGGGCTCCGGCGGCGCGGGCTCCGGCTGGGGGTGGGGAGGCACCCTCTCCCGAGGGGAGGGAGTATTCTATATGTCGACGGTACTAACACTGTTTGCTAGCGGGTCTCACGTATCACAGTTTGCTGAAAAACAGCGCCCCGACGCCGGCAGAGGCGTCACGTAAATATTGTTTAAATCTGTATTTAAAAAAAATTAACAATGTGTTCTAAATGGTGTTGTTTTACGTCCGCTTCGGTTGTGTAATAGTTAGCTTATTTAGCTACCGTGCTGGAAGTCCCGGGTTCGATTCCCAGGGGGGGTGAAAATAAATATTAGTGATTTTATACTCTACCCTGGACTGTTCTCTGAAGCGCAGTCACCTTGCCTTCATCTGTTTACGATGAAAATAACACTGCTTTTATATGATGCAGTGCCCTATGGACCATTGGGTGCAGATAAAGGTCATAAGAAGTTCTAAATGTAGAGGCAAATATGTAAATATTTAATATATATATATATTAATTAATGATACACTTAGAATGGACGATGGAAAACTCGCAAAATCTGCAATACATCTCAAACCCTCGTGATGATTCCTTCCCGGCCATGTGAGGAGTCCACAGCAGCTGCCACCATCGTCTGAAGATATTCGGTCTAAACTAAAAAGAAGTAGCCATATTTTGTAAATAATAGTAATCTATTTTTTCTTCTTGTCTGCATCCGATAGTGTCTAAGGCACCGGATGGATTTACCGTTGTCTTGATCGCAAGTTACAGAAAGGCGAGAGATTATTTACCTGCTCCTTCTGACTGATGAGACATGACGGAATCTATTTGGTCAACACAATCTTTAATTACTTAATGACAAATCACAGAAATCACTTATATGCATATTCAGATTCCCTCGGGAATCGAACCTGAGATTCACGCTAGCCAAACATGCTAAGAATGAACTATATAGCGGTAACATGGTAGTAAAAAGAAAGTAAGTAATGTTTTATTATTTTTAGCATAGAACGAAAATGGAAAAGAAGTGACCCTTAAAATTAATTACGGGTTAATTATGTAGTCACCGAACAGAATATTTTAAAAATTTGATTAATAAACTAAAAATAAGCCGTTACTGGATCGTGGTAAAATGAACAATTTTAAGAAAAAACTTTACGAAATGAACATATGACTATATTATGTGTTTTATTTGTTACCTTCCTGTTGTTTTTTTTTATGAAATTTTAAGAAAAAAATCTCAATAGTATATCATAAAACGTATTTTGCCGCTTAGTTGCCACTTTTAGGACGACAGTTCATTTATAGTTATGATTATAAAAATCTTCCTTTGAAATTTCAAATAACATTCAATGCAAAAAACTGTTACGCTACTGAAAGTAACTGTAAGATTAGTTGAGATTGAGCGAGATGATATTCATTGTGGCAACTGCTTGTATAAGAATCACAAAAAAAACATTATAGGGGTGGTAATTTAATCTTTTCGCCAAAATGTTTTACCGCACTTCTAAATTTAATTTCGGGATATATACGATTATACATAGAGATGTACATAAAAACCCTTAGTTCATAATATTTTTGCGTTGTATGTTAAAAATAAAGATTTAAATATAAAACTCTCGAGTCATAAATGAAAGAACTATTACGGGTTTGAGTATCTGAAACCGTTTTTCAATTTTAATGAAGAACATCTTTACTTTAAATTTACGATAGGGAAATTTACGAAATATATGGTGTCGCTCATTTGAAAAACATTTGATGTTATTACTAAATGTGTTTATGCATGGACAATCCAAAATATATTTTTTTAAATATATTTTTGGCAAAAATTTTATGTCATGATTTGTATCGTAACATGGCCCGTAAATTTCACTCGACTCGAAAGGATTCATTTATTCTTATGTATATTAATTTTTTGGGATTTTATTTTTATTTGTGTTTCATTCAATTTGGTTAATAAAAATTATTTCGTCAAACACCCAAGTAAAGGAAAAAATACTGACGTTTGAAGAATGTGATAAAATATTACTATGATTGTTAATAAATTCATTATTTTTTATATCTCCCCATAGATGAAGAAGAATATAAAAGTCTGAGCATTTACAGGGCTTACGTCCGTCATAGGCTTTAAGTGATCACTTTACACACGTGTAACATTCACCAATTCTATCCATGATTATTTGAAAACCACACTACTCAAATTCTTTAAACTTTTAGATATATTGATCAAACTCGAAATACAGTGTACAAGAGTCACAAGAGACATCTATGGTCAGATGAGGAAAGCTCTTATTAAGCAGAAACTCATTCATTTGTATGTGAGGTCCGATTCCTGGATTATGTTTACATACTTGAGAAACGCTAGAAAACATCATTATTAATTTTTATTTAAGCTTATAATTGGACCAGTTAATTTATTTACATTTTGAGTTTGACCAAATACTTATTCACAAATCTGGAAATCCATTTTGTTTCCCATGTAGCAGTATGTTCATCCTGCGGTTATTCACTTAAGTCACCTGGGTCTCTTCAAATATATTCCAAGAATCTCTATCTAGGACTACACCGAGCCGACTGATGAAGGAGACTCGATGCGGTACCATACCCGGTAGGGTGTGGGTAGGATTCCGGTGACATTTATTGCTCTAACCCTTATCCGGACCCTATGGTGTATAGGGCATCGGATACGTCAAATTTAACAAAAACGTATTACACGATAATGTATATATAATTTAAGTCATAATAATATTTTTTATATCTACTCAATAAATTCATAAAATAAACATTTCAAATGTTGGATTCGTGAATTCGATGACTATTTAGTTTTTTTAGTTGATTAGTTGCCTTCTCATGCTAAAAAGTATTCAACAGCTTCCACATATTATGTCTACTAAATTGTATGTGTCTTGAAAGACTAATAAGGACATCCAAAAACATTAAATCGGATTTTTCCGAAAAAATCACTTGTTGGAGTTATATAATTGATTTATTTTGTGAGATCATGAGATATCGTTTCCATAAAAAATGTGTTCAAAACTATCGATAAGATTGTACTAATAAAAAATAAAAATATGCAAATACCATATATACCCATGACACTATCGTGGTGGCTCGCGTATTTGGCTCTATTTTTTTAATGTATTAGCAGAGACATTTAAAAAAAATAAGGAGTTGAATACATATTATTACTCTGCATATTTATGAAAACGCTATTATTTATTACCCAATAATTCAAAATAATATTACGTTGTTTACCAATATGAGCAGATGCGTGGAAGTGGAAGAGGCGAAGAATGTTTGCAAAGACAGGGTGGTGTGGGGTTCTATTCTCTCTGCCTACTCCTGCAGAGAATTAGTTAGTTTTTTAAATTCTTATAATGAAGAAGTTCGGATTGCACTTCCTGGTTATGAGCCTGTTACGACTTAGTTATCTCTTCTTCTTTTTAATGCCTTTTCACCCATGTTGGGAGTTATAGCCAGACTTAGTTACGACTATGGTCCATCTATCATCTACTCGAGGGGGTACTGAGCAATTCCAAATTCGGGTAATTCGAGGTCTATAAGGCCTTACCTGAAATCAGAATTAGACCACTCAATTCATTTCCAATAATTTTGCAGATCGGACATTATTCGTATCGTATTTAGCTATGGATTTTTTGTATGATCTCTCCTATTATTACGTGTAATGAGAAAATGCAGAAGGTATAGTTTTCCTGTTTCCATTTTTCATACAATAACTTGGATAATTATACCGATTGTGAATATTCTGACAACCTAAGAATTTCCTAATATTTAGAGAATGCCAAGCAACGCGCGGAACGTTTTTGTTACGTTTACAAAATCAATTCAATGAGTGGACGTACTGTTGATAAGAAAAAAAAACTATTTTACAGCCAGTGATTCCCAATTTTTTAAGTATCGTTTCAAAAACATTATTTTTCACTCTTTTGAAAAATAACTCGAGTCCTCCTTTCTATTACAATCAAAATCGACGAAGAATGCAAAAATATAGAAGACGGAAGAACGATATTTTTCCGTATAAAAAATATTGTAATTATTAATTAGAGTAAATAATTATTTTTGGATGCAGAGTACATGGCCTAGTTAATTGAATTACATTCTCATAGCGCGATTTGTGACCATCGGTCACAGCATCGTACATTAATATATTTCCATAATTCAAACCGATGTGAAACCACCACCCGCCTAAAATATTTCTAATTTTTCGTCAAATATTTTTAAACCTGAATTATAAGAATATAGGCAGAATGAGGGGGATTGAAAAGGCTGCATGTTGTCTTCACCCGTTTCCATTTTAACATCCAGACAGCCTTCATATTGTTGAACGCGGTGCCCGCAAGTTCTAAAAGGTACTTTTAGTTCTGTATAAAGTCTGAAATTTTCTGAAAGGCACCTATAGTTCAAGAACATTAAGATCCACGTATTGTAGTAAAAAATGTTGATAATTTCCAATTAGGTTTCTTAGAGATGAACCACGTTTTGTTTGTATGCATAACGTAATATAGAAAGTGTATTAAAACTGTGAATTTAAAAAAAAAAGTTGGACAACAGTAGTTTATCGAGTGGAAAGTTTGAAACAAGGTGGCAAATAAAAAACAGCGTCTGACGGCAGCTAATGGATGTTTGTTTTGATTGTCGCGCCGTGTGTGGGCTCCTAATGGGTACCGCGAGATGCCACCCTCTGCATACCGGCCACACTCTACTACCTACGCACTACGCATTACGCGTGCGCCGTTTGTATCTACATATGACCTATTTAACAAAAAATTTTAGTTATTTATATATATATATATATATATATATATATATATATATATATATATATATATATATATATATATATATATATATATATATATATATATATATATATATATATATATATATATATATATATATATATATTTATATATGGTACTGTATAGTCGTACTCGGTTATTACGAGCACGGTTATAGCGAGATCTCGGATATAACGAGGAAACGTTCGTTGAAATTTTGGTTTCTGGTTTTCTCCATACATTTATCCACGGTTATGACGAGCAACTTCTCGTCAATATCGTATTTTTATCTGAAAAAAAATAGAAACTGTGATCGTACGAATTTTGATGAAACTGTTACAATGGTTTTGTACTCAAGCAGCACAGGATTTTCCAATTTTTATAGGAAAACTTCGATCAATATTATTAACACTATATAATATTACCCTGGACTGGTCCCTGAAGCGCAGGAGTGATAAACTTGCCTTCATGTAAGTAACGATCAAGATAAGACAGCGTCAATACGATGCAGTGTCCTATCACCAGTGGGTGCGGATAAGGGTTAGAATAAGAAATAACACTTTGAAAAAAATAAGATTTTAAAGAATATTAAAATATGTCCAATTGGATGTTTTTGTAATTCATACAATGAAGTATGAATTAATTCAATTGATCATATTTAGCAAAACACAATGTTAAAAAAAAATCGAATGGTTTTTTTGAGGTTCAAATAAAACAATTTAAACATAATCAACGTTTGATATCATTTATTTTTCACATAATATTACAGTCCATGTAATTAAAAAATCATAAAAAAACTTAATATATGGATAATATAAATGAAAATTCAATCATTACTAATCAATACACAAGTCTTGGAAATTACAGGCATTGTAAGACATGTTTCTATTTGACAACCTTGGCACATTATACTTGAATAATCTATCTAATAACCCGCATACTGTTTTTGGAAAATTATTAATAAGAACGTTCTAGGTTGATTTGGAAGTGGAAAGAAATTTATAAAAGAGCAAATCATTTACCTATCCAAAAACATAATTTACAAATATTAGGCAAGGTTAAATAAACAATTTGTGAAAACAAAGCGAGCAAAAATGATTTTTAATATAACATGATCCTTCAGTCGCTAAAATTAGTTATTGAATATTTTGAGCGATTCACTTAATACAAAATAATTGAACAAATTGACAGTTTTTTGCCATATCTTACAATACCTGTAATACAAAAAATACATATTATTTTATAGTGCATAACTTTGGCATCGACATTTATGTGTGTTTATTTATTTATTGTAATTTTCTAATTCTTATTGTAGTGTGAATAAATATTAAATACCTAACTATTTATCATAATGGAATATCATGAATTTTTCTAAGTGGGAAAGAGAGAACTATTAAAAATATGAACCACATCGAGGCATTAAAGTTATTACCAAATACAGAGCTAATTGAGTGTTTAGTGTGTTAACACTTTTACATAAGAAGGAATATCTCTTGTCACGAGCATTCATAATTTTAATATATCTCTTAATAAAGTGCACAATATAGGTACATTCTTATATATGGTAATTAGTAATATATGAAAGTCAACTATCTGATTTCTCCTTTTTGTTTTCTTATTAATAAAAATCAATCTCGTTCTTTACTAGTACCTCCTCTATACGCATCGTACCGTCCTAACAATATCTTCTGTTGCACTTATTATCTAACTTCTAAATAATTGATTGTGAATAATTATCAATAATATGATAATGTGTATAACTACTGAACTCATTTTTTTAATAGACAATACAGAAAGAAATTTGTAAAGGTATATATGTAAATATCATA
This sequence comes from Brachycentrus maculatus, assembly GCF_059751285.1. Taxonomy (NCBI): domain Eukaryota; kingdom Metazoa; phylum Arthropoda; class Insecta; order Trichoptera; family Brachycentridae; genus Brachycentrus; species Brachycentrus maculatus. The sequence goes on from NW_028281373.1 coordinate 271,543, forward strand.
ATAATCTCGTGATGAAAGATACATTACTGGTATAAACTAATTCACATAAACTCTTTCAAATGATAACATTTCATTGACTAGAATCTCTCTTGTAATAAATGTATAATAAATCCACAATAAGTAATAATATATAACAAATATGCCAATGTGGAGTAGTGTGCGAGAATACTTTGCAAAGCAAGTGCAATTTTACTGAAACAAATTAGTAAATTGGCATCGTCAGTATAAAAAATGGAACAAATAAAAGAATTAACTATTATAATATAATACTTAGATAGATTGTTATAATATTATACTTATATATGTATAATTAAGAGTGCCACGCCCATACAAAATATGTTACTATACAAAAGTCCTTACAAGGATTGGTAAGGTACAAGGGAAAGAACTTACAAATTATACGCATTTTTTTACCTATTTCGTTTATTTGTTGGGTTTTAATCCCGTAGGAGTGTCCTAGCCGTAAATGGAGGATTGTAATAATCATTAAATGTTACCCTGGGCAATGGTAAGTGAAAATGGAATTTCAGAATAATCAAATTGCCTTCACTAATAATGGCTTTTCATATAAATACCTACATAATATAATGATTGTTTGATGGCTGCATTAAATGCATGTATAAATTAGAAAACTGACCTTTTCTGTATCCCCAAACGCTAGACTTCATGGCCACACAGTGGTTCTCTAAACATATTTTTCATTCATGCTTCTTGTGTTGATCAGGCAATAATAAAAACTTATTCTTGCTCCTTTAAGGGCAGTAATTTTATTGATTTGTTATACAATAACTCTTAAAAAGCTGCAGATAACATTTAAAAAAACATATAAGGTTATTCGATTATCAGGTTTATACAAGATGTTTGACAAACAAAACCTCAATATATCATTTAGCAACATAGTATGTATATGTTAATAGTAAGTTATGCAATAGAAAAATTTCTTCAATTCTTATCTGGAAAATTATAACAAAAATTTGGTACATTGTGTTGATTATACATTGAAATCGACAGGTGCCGTAGCGTAGTTGGGTAGACCCTCCACCGCAAACTAGTCTCTCGGACTCGATTCCCGTTAATTTCAAAACAAATTAAAATATTTATTTGAGTAATGTGATGTTTACTCATTATTACTCATCTCTACTCATCCTTTTTCTCATCTGCAGACAATCCTCTAAATAGATGCTTCGAGGTCTAAGAAAAAGTAAATCAGATGAAAATATGTAACAACAAATATTTGTTTCTATTAATTCCGGCTTTCCAAATTCAAATCCAGTATACAGTTCGCCAATTGATTTATTTTCAAAAAGAATTTATGCTCGTCGATCTTCTTTTTCAATTACTAAATGTTATTTAAAATATAAACAGATTGAGATAGAGCATAATATTTAAACCTAATAAAAATATAAATATTCAGTAAATATTTATATTTACCTCTGTGCAAACTGCAACGAACTTAATTATTTCGAACACACCTTGGTTCATAATCTAAAATTTTCATATTTAGAACTAAAAATGCAAGTTGCTCGTGATCTGCATACCATCCTAAATTTGAATATTTCAGAAATTGCAGGAAAGTAATTAATTATAGCATTATGAACTGGATATTGCAGATGATTATAGAAATGCGAACCCATCAAATGGGCGCATTATTCAACCACCAGTAATATTTCCCTTTTTTTTTAAATTTGCTCCGCTGTCTTCTTCATTTAAGATGTTATTTTAATTTTTATTCTGTTCAGTTAATTTTATATTTTCAGATTATTTTTATTGTTTATAATGCACTTCATTCAGTATACTTATTTATTTTTTATATTTATTTACCTACGTTAATTATCGAATAACCTTATATAACATGTATGTATCGAATGCACATAGTAAACAATATAAATATTTTTGCGTGATGACAATTACTAATATTAGACTATAAGGATTGTTTTCACTTGCCTTGCAAAAAATAAACAAAAGCATATATAGTTGCATAGAGTAAGTTGTGTGGGATAAGAACACTTATACACATATTTATGTACCACAGCAGGGTGGAGATTTTTTGGGGTAATATTTAGATATAACCTACATTTAATAAATTATAATATCGATTTGATTTATGATGGTTGGAATCTCACACTTCAATAAAAATGATCAATATCCTTTTTTTATTAAATCTAACAAAGATAGAAATATGTATCATTAAGTAAAGATTTTGTTTCTAACTGTAACTACTTAAAAATAAATAAAATATGTATGTATATTGTTAAAATTACTATGACAAGTAGACAAATTACTTACATACAAAAAATTAGGTTCCTACTTACAATATATTGTTTTATACCATTTCATCCCGACACTGATTAGTTGTGACTATGTAAATAGTTCATAGTCTTTGGAAAAGGAGACTCGTTCTTATCATTATGGGCAGATAGTGCATACATTATAAAAGAAGCAACAAAATAATATATCAAACATTACATAAAACATTTAATAAAAAATTTAAATACAAAACTTGTACATTTAAAAGTAACTGGATTGAAAATTTATCCGTGGATGTGTATTTTATTGAAAATATAGTTGGATTGGTACAAAGCACGACTTGCATAGATTAAAGATAATATTTTTAATAAAAAAACAATAAAAAAACTAAGAAAAATGTGCATAAGTTTAGCTCATATCGCTCACTCCTTTCAAGAACGTCATAAATCAAAAATCGTCAATTTTCAGTTGTGCATGTTTTCGGAATGCCCAGAAAATGTACTATATCCCAGCAAAAGAGGCATATTTTTAACATAATATTTACCCGCTACAGGGCACAAAATGTTGTTTTTGCATTTTGAAGAAAATGTATTGTTTAATTATTTTTATAAATAAATTAAATATTTTTCAAATGTAGAAAAAACCTTCAGGTTTTACCTAAAAAGATCTGTTGCACGGTAAAGAGTTCAATAAGTGGCTTGATATTTATTTTTAAAACATTGTGTTTTATTTTTAAACTTTAAAATCGTTCTCCTGAAAAATCAAGTATTTTGATTTATGACGTTCTTGAAAGGAGTGAGCGATATGTATCACTACATTAGTATGGTATTGTGTGTTAACATATTATAGTTATGCACCGCAGTATTACTGTAATACTTTTTGATTTTTAAGATTTATTTTTTAATTATTCAATTACCATTTAATAAAAAAAATCTACAGGCATCACGTACCCAATATCACTGATAAAAAATATTCGGAAGGTATTCAAATATCAAGTTAATCGATAAATCATTCAATTTAATAAGGAGGTAGATTAGAAAATGTTAGATAAATAAAGATACAAGTACACGTTACAGCCAAGTCATTCGAGAAAATGCAAACCGATAGTGGAGTGAGCATGCCATACTGTTTGGTACATTCAGGTACACATCTCCCGCTCATTGTCGTCTTACAATGACCTTTTACTTGGCTTACCACAATACATGGTAAAATCTCTTCAGAATGATTTGACAGTACTAAAAATAATTTTAAATCTTACAAATTAATAGCTTTCAGGAACCGGCGAATTGAGTTAATTTAATTCAAATAAATAATTGGAGTCATATTCTACCATCGCACACATCTTTATTATTTATTATAATTTATTTACCATATTTTGTTGTTATTCTTGCCACATTATATTTTGTATTTTAAAGTAGGTACCTATCTATAAATAATACTAACCGAGATAGCCATCGTCCTTACTCGAGTACAAATGATTTTGCGCACACCTTGTCATCGAATCTGCCAACTTGAATTGATTTGATCATTTATCTACATATAATTAACGGACTAGGATTATACCCTAACCTTACCTTGAATAAACCAATACTTCATGGTGTTTATAATTATAATGATTTGTATCCATCAATTCTCTGAATATTGAAGATAAATAAAGTTAGGTAAAGAGGATTAATAATTTAATGTACTAATTATAAATATACTGAGACCAGCAATTTGAGAACATATGGACCCAATTTAATAACAAGTTAAAATTAATCTATTATCGTTAATTATATAAAGGAAAGGAAATAATTATCTTAAAGGTAATGATTAAATTGTGTAACAATCATAAATATAGAACCAAATTACAAAATATTACACTTATAATCGTAAAACGAAACATATCTACAACGATAAAACTTGATACTTTTCCAGAAATAAGTTTAATTCATAACATGTATGCATAACATCTCACCATTTAAGTGTTTATCTTCAAATTGTTGTTAATAAAAACTTAAATAAATTAAAGGTCATGGTACTCAAAATCAAAAATACAAAGATATAAACTGTTTATTGGTTCAATAATAGAATTTGAAGCATGCTGGTCAACAGATGCCGAGAAAATTGATTAACATGATGCCTAATAGATGGAAGACAAATCTTAGGTTCAAAGTACTTATTGGCATTCATTTCTATGGCGAAATATAGCAACAAGATAAAAATCTCACTTTTTATGAGAATATAAACAAAATAAATAATTACACCGAACCAACCATTCATAAATATACATACAGCTACGTATCATAATGCAATTCAAATGATGGATACAATTACCAGACGAGTGTTGAGAACACACACAAATAAAGATCAATAAGGCAACTTAAGAAATGAATAAATACATAGTAGTCGGTCAGCTTATGATAAGTTGTATAATGTATGTAATATGGAAGGTGATGGTGACAATGGCGGCTGGATGGTTGAAGCGCACGGGCGAGCGGCAACAGAAAGGAAGCAATGAACAGAGTTAGCGGTGGTCGGGCTCGAGAGATTTGCGGCTGGCGCCGGAGGCAGACTGTTGGCCGGGCCTTTGGCTCCGAGGTAAGGTAGTGGAAGTCGCGCCCGATTCCCCCATCATGTCTCGTGGTTTCCACACGGGCGAACCTACAACACACCAAACACCCAACTCTTTAGTCTTGTCATTTTAAATTCATTTAAATGTTTTAACTAGCAGTGCCAATATTTTCAAAAGTGAAAACAATTAGAGCATTTACCACATTTAGGGGCGTTGCTAATATTTTTTCATAATTCAAATCTAATAAGACATTAAAATCTTACTAGATATTGAAAAAGAGTTAAATGTTTGCTGATTGGTATTCCTTATTTTCCTTTTGAACTTTCAACATTATAAGAAGGATAGATGAATGTAAAAATAAGTCCATGTCCGGATGGGGGGTTAGAAATTGTTAATAATGAAATTTAACGCATAACTCTTCACTATATTTTATCAAATAGAATCCTACAAGCTTGTAGGATTGACATTTTATTGATTTTCATAATATTGAAATATAATATTTTTAAAAGAACAACCGAACACAAATAAGTAATCAACTAAATCAGTACAAAAGTTTATTTGTAATTGTTCGCAGAATGTGTGTAAACCAACGGACAATCTGGAATATGTTTGTAGTTGATGTTCATAATATATAAGTATTCGAAATAATATGGTTAGCACATATACAAAAAATTTAGTTTTTAAAAGCATGGTTGACAGATGTTTATTAAGATTAATTGTGCTGCTGCTAATTAAAATAAAAGACACACAAATGATTATTTTGTTCATTCCTTACATATACATTAAATTTTAGATTTTTTTCAAAGCGCAGTCTCGTTCTATTGAAATAAATTAAATGCTTAGTAAACACCTAGATGACAACAATTAAATAACTAATAATTAAAATAATGCCGTTAGCAATACCTTACTAGTATGAACAGTAATAAGGGATGAAGTGAGTGCAGACTTTGGATATTGCGGATAAACTATAAACATTTGCACACTTAGTGATATTTTTATTGCTAGTAAGTTTTAGAAGTGTCAAAGATACAAGGTAATTACAAATTGAAATTGTGCAATAGGTAATCAGTGTTGTAAATTATTAAAATAATTATTCAATAAATATCTTATGAAGATACTTGTTAAAGTGGATTTAAAAAAAATAACACAAAATATTAATTTTCAAATATCCATTAGTATGTTACAAGGAAAAAACTCACAGTTTTTATCAGACCTAAATTTCATTCAAATGTTGCAAAAAAATGTATACTGATTGATTGTTACATTAAAAATATATTATTGTATGTCATATTAACTTTAATGAATTTTTCTTGCAGGCCCTTTTAATTATTGGACGTGAATTTGGTTGACACCTTAAAATTATAATGTGCGTTGAAGGAAATTATTATAAATGAATCATTATGTAGGTGATGTGTGTAGCTCTCACTCATTTTGGTATGGATTACTACCATGCAATGAATAAACTTACTTGTATATTATAGTAGTTATTTTTAATAATTCTACATTGTCTACATATATTTTTACAGACATATATCAAATACCATAGTCACAATACTTCCTACAATAGTGCATAATATGTGCATATAAACTAAGTTCTTAGTTTAGTAGTCCTAGGACATAGTAATAGGTGTATAATATATCCGATGAGATATGAAAAAGTTAATTCATATTTTATTGCAAGGTAATTGCAGATTTTGTCCACAGAATACCTTCTTATATTTTTTCAGTTAATCCGTCTTTAGTGTTTTTGAAATTACATCCTTAAATTAAATAATTTATTGAGGAAGAATCCATTGATGTATCATAAGTAAAGAGGTTATAAAGGATGATATTATAAGTTTATTTGAGAACAGAAATGATATTTATCTAGGAAGGAAGTATGCATACAAAACATGTATACAAACCAGAACAGTATTAGGGTGAATATTTTCAAATAAAAAAATCATAATAAATGTCTAAAATAAGAAGTCAAAATTTTGTCAAAAATAATAATCAAAAATAAGAAGTAAATGAGTATCGGATCATTTAAAGATTACTAAGAGTTGCAATATTTAATTCATTACGTACATCACACTATTTTTTTAAGATAAAACTTTTTTGTTTCTACAAATAATATAAGCTGTAAATATGCATTAATTTAAATATTTACTAGACTGGATTCTATCGACTCTAAGTTAGGCATTTTTATCTATTATACATAAAAACCTAATCTTTATCTAATTGAAAATTGGTGTAGATGATGAAATATTATCACAATAATAAAATTAAAAACTACATACTTTAATATTTCAACATGGAAAGTTGATAAATATTCACTTAATAACAAAAAATGTAGTATACTAAATCTACAATAATTACATAGTAGAATAAGATAATTCTGAATACTCTAATTAACTAATATGTATAAATATGTATATCGGTATAATTTCAATCTAAATCAATAGGTATATTGCTTATTAATATCAATGTACCAGTTCGACCCAGAAACTGCAAAAAGGGAATAAAATGTTTTTACAATACTTTAAGTATGTAAAATATCTTTATACATTTTACCCTCAAGGGAAAGTCACCAAGATTTATTTTATCTAAACAAAGACAAATAATTTTGTTACCTAGATATGTGAAAGTGAGAGGATTTACAGTGGTTATAATATTTTTAGGTAACGTCAAGAGAGATCCAGTTGATTTTATTTGTTACTTCAAAGTCTGACAAAGGTTTTGTCTTTAGTTGTTGATTTGCATTGAATAGTTAAATAAATATAATGTTACATGTAAAACCAGAATTGGGAAAAGTAAAAGTCATTTTAAAAACCCCATTAATATGTACCTTCATACCATATATTTTTCAAATGACCATGTACATTTATAAAGTCTACTTTTTAGTAAATGTATGTTAAGAGAAATATAGTCAAATGAGCTTCTCAAAGTAAAACTAAACTATAATATTTTAATTTTAATAAAAATCTAAAATGTTTCGATGGATATTGATTGATAAACGATTTCTAATAATATTCAGTTTGTAGCTTAAAAGAAAGCTATGTTCCTATTTATTAATATTAAATATTGGTATACAGATGTATTTTATATCAATCACTAACTGTTGGATAAAAGTCATTATTAGCTTATTAAATATAAACACCGATTTTTAATACACGTACTGGTTTGATCATCCCTAAGATCTCGGTAACAACTTACGATAAAGTCAGTATGGTGAAAAAGTTGATATTTCATTTAATAAACTGAACTTTCAACAAGAATTTACAGTTGATTAATTATTCAGTTAGCATCAAAAGGTTGACACCATGAAAATTAAACTAAAATAACATGTGCAACATTATTTATACAGGTATATATTAATAAAGGAAGTGGTAATTTTTAAGACAATTTGCATAATTTATTCTAAAATGGTTTCTTGTTTTAATATTCTGAAATACTTTTGATTTCAAATATGCAGATTATGTGACGATTTTCATATATACTATATGTAAACTTTATAGGAAACATAGAATATGTATCATGTATGTTACATGGCAAGTTTTATTATGATTAATATTTATTATTATGACATAACATTATAGTATTTCCTATGAGTTAACTTAATACAGAGTAAAAGATGCATACAAAAATTAGGAAGAGATTACCCATTTAATATAAAATTTAAAATAACTATAAGATGTGTTGCAACCAAAGTTCCTTAAAAATAATTTATATTGATGAATTATATAAATGTGAAATAAATATACAATGGTGCTTTTAGACAGAATCATCAGAAAGAATAATGTGGAAGACAAAATACTAAAAGTTTTCTGACATAGTACATATAATAGAATTGAGTACTGTATTTTATACAAACTCAGTGCAAAAAAAGGTGCGATATGAGTACTTACTGAAGTATTTAAAAGTGTATCTCTTCAGTATCTGACTGATCACACGAATAATCTCTCAAGCAGAAATGTTCATTAGTAGGCTCATAATTTAATGTTTCTACACTGCTGCGGTCTGAGAAGGAGAGCTGTTTATTACACAAAGCCAGTTTTTTTTTAATCCTGTGCGAACGAATTTTGTTCGCACTAGCTTTATGTTAGGAAATTTTACCTTGCTTCTTATTTGATAGGTAGCATTGAACGCATGTTGCTTTTTCAACCACCTTTGCGATGGATTCTGTGGATTTTGAAACGACAATGCCAAGTTTGTGAGCTTTGTCTTCATATCCTGACATAGGTGAAAAGTGCGAAGCTCTATCCAGAGAATTAGTGCCAAGTTTTGCTAATTTGTCCTGCGAAGCGGTGGAGTACCTTCTGCCCAGATTGGGAGACTTACTAGGAGACCGATCTGCACTGATCTGAGGGGACTTGGATCTCATTATACTTTTCTTAATAACCGGTTTCAATGGAGATTTAGAGCGCTCCATTCCGTTAGCGGGAGATTTGGAGCGTTGTGGGGATTTTGACCCATCTATACTATTTCGTGGGGATTTTCCACTTTTGTTCTTTTGCAAAGTTTTATTATTTGGTTTAGGAGATACATCTCTCGATTTAGGATTTTTAGGTGACCTAGATCTATCATTTTCAATGCTTTGGGATCTATTGCGTTCAATGCTTCCTCTAGATTTCTCTTTATCAATGCTTCCTTTTGGAGATTTATCTCTGCTGATGGTGCTCTTTTTGGGTGATTTGTCTAAATTTCTTTTGGGAGATCTATCTCGGTCTATACTTCCTTTAGGTGATTTATCCATATTTAGAATTCCTCGCGGAGATTTTTCAAAGTCAACACTGCCTTTAGGAGATCTATCCCTATCGATACTACCTCTCGGGGATATATCTAAACTATTTTTGGTTGATTTTAAACTACTCCTTCTAGGGGATTTGTGAATGATGACCTTTGTCACGCAATCCTTGTTGTCGAAATAGCTTCCGTTAAATGCTCTGTTGTCATGCAAAGTATTGTAGTCAATATTTCCTCCACTATAAGATTTCATAACTTTATGGTCCGGTGACAGTGTGGCACTGAGCTTCCTGCAATCGGGAGAGGATCTAAGCGAGGGTGAAGAATGTTGCTTACCTAAGTCCTTCACCAGAATGGGATGGTACGTGGCGGGTTGGTGCGAGGATTGTATGAGACGTGCTTGACTGCCAGTGCTTCCTGCACTCAGCGTTGATGTAGTACTATAATTTACACAAAACCATTTGTCAATTTTAAATTATATAAAATGAAATAATAAAAAAATGGAATAAAAATAAATATTACAAAAAATGCATCATTATTTTTTTTAAATGTCTCATTACCACTAATAATTTCCAGCGTAAAGATAATAAACAATACAAATCGACCATAAATCAATATTTGTACAACATTTACTACATATTTGGTTATTCAATAAACATGAGAGTGCTAAAAATAAGTAGGGTTGATCAAGTTACATATGGAGAGGATTTCAGACGGACATGGAAATCTCCTAAACTTATGATCATCATCAAGAGGTGGAGAGTCATTGTCTTGTGTAAATACTAAGATATGAACGGTATCACCCTCTTCAAATAATTATGATATGAAATATTGAGGGTAGGAGATTTCAATCATGAATAAGTAATATTAGAGTATAGTGCAAAAGAAAAAACAGAATCAAAAGCTTGTTTTATATATTGTATATACATACAGATGGGAAACTATGGGTATGAATAACTAATGGTCAACCTCCAAAACTGGATAGGCACTAAGAATAAACGATAAAAACATATTTTCATTTGATAATTATCTATATTACCTTTACCTGTACTGTGTTTTTACCACACATTAGTTTCCATATTGTTTTCATGATACATATATTATAGGTGACTTAAAATAGATAAACTGACTTTCAATAGGGAATGTGAACATTCCACAAATGTGAATGTACATACATGCACATGAAGTGATCACTTACGGGAGCTGGTGACAGGTAGTAAGCCCATCCCTTCTGATAAACAAAATAATTAGTCTGTGTTGAGACATCTACAATGTATCCTCAGAGAAAAATAATTAGTACTTGCATTAAAAGATTTTGATACAAATACTCAAAATAATTATTAATAATATTTTTTCCTAATAAATGTTAATGTTTGAAGATTACTGCTTATTATTATTGTTAATATTATCTATTTATTTCCAGTCAGTAAAGAAATGATTTCATTCACATTTTTTGATTTAGTTAAATAATTGAAATATTACCTTAAGGTAAGATGGTTAGGTGTCTTTCCCAACCCTTTCTTGTGTGTCACGACCGCCGCCTGCGAATCTTCTTCCCCTTCAGACTTGGTTCCCGGATCAGAGCGTTCCAACTCCACCGTAGTTCTTTTGGGCATTGGTTCTGCGAGTAATTTTAAAATTTTAAAAATCAATATGAACAAACAAACATCATATTACAGTCCCAGTTGTAATATCCATTAACTAGAAGCATAGTTACTTAGTTGTAAACGGCTAAAAAGATGTGATGACCAAATAAAAAGTTGTGTAATTTATTTTCAAATCAATTTTACACTGCAAATGTGGTCGTGCAGATTAAATACATACATTTTTAAGATCATAGTGCTGGCGGAAGTATTTATATTGTTATTTTTATTACTTTCTAATTATACTCTTTTTTTATTAATATACCGTAAAGTGGGTATACATTGCACAAAAATACTGCATTTTTTCAAAAAATTGTCTATTCAGATCAGGTTTTTTACTTTTTCTGAGGTTTTAACTATTGCAATGTAATAACACATATACCTGTAACATGTCTGATACGTTTTTAAATTTTTATCTATTTCGCCTGTATTTTTTTTTAATATTTATATTTTGGTGCAAAGTATCCCGGGGTAAAGTACAACTTTGCACCATGATATTTTCTCTACACTTTTCGTACTAGAATCCAAATTTATGCAAAGTAAAGGCTATCCTACAAGTTTTGTTGCACCTTATGAAGGGTTTTGGCTCACAGTTCACTAAATGCAGATTATAATATTGTATAATTATGAAAAAATAAGACACTTGATAGAATTTTTTTTTTAAAAATATTGAAAAATCTAACAAAAATGTCTTTTTTTTCAATACTGAACGTTTAAAATTATATAAAATAAAAGGTGGACATTTAAAACATATCGTACTACATAGGTAATAGGAATTAAAATTAAATTAGGTCTTAATATGGTCAAGTTCCGGGACGATAAAGAAACCTCTTTTGGATTGCATTTTCGGTTCTTTTATGGAACCCGCTACATCCTTCCAAGAATATTGAAGAAATTCATCCTTCATCGGCCACTTCCACGATTTGAGACTCGCCTGCATGGATTTAACAGCTCTGTCTTTCTTTATTTCCAAAATCTGTCCCGGAAATTTTTCTCCTTCATAATGAAATACGACATATTCTCCCACCTTCTTTTTTACTGGTCCTAATGAAACGGAAGAACAAATACGATAACTGGTTTGAGTTATCGTTTTTGTTCTTCTCCCTCTTCCTGAAAGCTTCCGTGTGAACTATAATCAGTTAATGCTAGATATGCTGGAAGTTTCGATGCGGAAGGTGGGATCATTGATGTAGTTGGTTCAGGTAGCATTTGTGTCTCGTCAACGTTCATTTCGACATTTGGATCGTGAGCAATGCTCTTACCTGGTTCTATCGGTACCGTTTTCCTGCGTTTTAAGACTGAATTCTTTGGGTTGAATCTGTTTTCTTCCAAAAACTGTTGAAAACTCTGGCGCACGTCATCGTCATACGCTTTTAATGGCAACCGATTAAGCAACTGACTAGTTTTAGCAACAGTCAAGGTTTTATGTCTTTGCAAAAATGATCTTATCCATTCAGAGCCTGGTACGTTGTTCTTTAATATTCGTACTCTTCTGCCAAATCTATCCAAATAGGCTATTAGAATGTAGCAAATGTTAAAAACACTCACTGGGAAACCGTACTCACTCATGTCTACTATGCAGTTTACGAAGGATTGCTCTTCGCCCTTGTCACATATCGGAGGTTTTCCAACAGGTTTTGTGTGCTGACCTTTGAGCTTATAGTTAATAGTCCTTCTGGGGATTTTCTTCAGCCTTTCTTTGAGTGATTGTACCATTTCGAATGGCCTCCAAACACTGCTCCACTCTCTTCGGTGTAAAATCGCAGTATCGTCTGGCATAAGGCCGCTGTTCGTGTGTTCTTGACATTTTTGAAAAAAATATACCATCAGAAATTAAGTAAGTACACAAAACCTATAGATATTTAGCAAACATGTCAAGTTGTACTAGCTGTTTTAAGACTTTTCATCAAATTAATTAACTATGGCCTTTTGTGGATACTTTGCACTTGGTGCAATGTTACCCCAAATGTGGTCAATACAAGTCAGTTCTTAAAAAAATATTATTTTTACATAAACTTGACAACGTAACTAAAAAATACAGCATTTGAGAAAAGCAGGGCCTACCTACCTACGATTTAGAGACCACTCACTTGTTGTAACTAGTTTCAGTATACTGATTCCACTGGATTTTTTCGGACACAATTTTCAGACAGAAAACTTTCTTTACGTTCGGACAGGAAAAACGCATTGAAGCAATAGCGACCGACTGTTACTTCTGTAAACTAAAAAGTAGATTGAAGTGCCATCTATCAGAAACAATAGAAAGTAGAATGAAAAATGACATGTATCAGAGATGACCAGCTCTACAATTTCTTTACAGAAGGTGGTGCAAAGTATCACCCATGGTGCAAAGTATACCCACTTTACGGTAAATCAAAACACAACTCATTCTACCAAATTTAACAAATTTTTGAAACAGCTGTTTTGCATTGCAATAGAATCGTCGATTTGATTAATATGTTTATTATTTTATAAAACATAATACTTGTATTCTTACTATAAACACAGATGTTTAATTTATCGTTTAATAGTCCTAAATGGCTCACTTTATTTAATTGACTTTTAATTTTATCTTAATGCTGTAAGTAGCAATTACTAAGCAAAACTTTGGAACTGTGAAAAGTACAGTAATATTTTTAATTTGAATGTGTTACAAGTCAGAAAAATTAATGTCATTATTGAGACTTAAAAATAGTAAAATATATAAAAAGAACATGAATTAAAAAAACTTCAATATGAATTATGATTTTCAGTCGAAGTTAATTTTAGGCATGTTTGCTATGTAATAATATATTATACAACTAACATTTCAGTCATCCTTGCAAGACCCTTCTCCAGGATACAAAAAAGTGTATAAAAAAAATAATAATAATAATAAATAGTTTGAGGCAATTTTATCAGCTGGAAAAAATATACCGGCAGAATCTCCTAGAGTTTTGCTGCGACTTCTGAAGCTATCCTGGTGGGAGAGTGGTTGAATGGTGGTTTCCGGAACCTCAGCATCCTGGGAGTTGCCTCTCGACAGGCTCTCGCACTCGATGTTCCCGGCGGAGTGCCTCTGACCCGGCTGCTTGCATTTTTTGGTCTTGCCCAGTGTGTGAGAACCTTGCGCTACGTGCACCTGTTAGTTACATGCAAGGTTAGTTGAAAAAAAGCTGGGCACATTGATCGTCCAGTTAACTAGCAGACACTACCAAAAAAACTTCAAATAATCATAGTAAAAAAGATTAACATTATTTTTTATCAATTCATTAGGGACTCCTATAAACTTATCAGCATTGAGATTATTTTTGTGGTACTTTGGAGGCAGCTGAGTATTAAATCAGACGGAATTGCGCCAATGCCGATGTAGCAGTGTTGGTCAACATTTTGATAAACAAAGCAATCTGTGTTATTTTTTTAAATCAAAAAGTCGAATTTAAAACACATAATTTTAAAAGTTATGATGTTTATAATTGGGTATATGATGTGTATATATCTAAATTTTAATCCAACCTTATTTTGGATATAATATAAAAAATGTCTAGCCTCCCATCAGTAGATATTGGAAAGACTAACAACGCATGAAAAAATTATGTAAGTGTGGGTGTGAGTGTGTGAATAGTGTTATAGATGTAGCATATTCTATTGTTTGCATGCTGGGTGTAGTGGGTGTTCTGACGAAGAGACGGACACATCTCAAATTCGGAAGACAAAGTCCTCTATAACTGGTTATTATACTAACATAACTAACGATTTGCTTAAATAAATAAGTATTTAAAACATTAAACAAACGTGTGTTTAATTAATAATGTAATAAAATTCAGTTCCACTACGGAATGTAAGTAGACAGCCTTAATGTAATGGTAAGAAAGTGCGAGTTCACCTGTTGCTGTTTTGGTCTGTCCAGAGTGTGACTGGAATGGTGCGAGTCCTTGTGCGACGAAATGACTCCCATACTGGCGAGAGTGCCCATCGCTCCCGTCAACCCTTTGGTGGAGGGAATGGACATGTTACGAACACTCTCCCTGATAATCTGACGAATAGTCTTCAGGAACGCATTGCGGAAGTCGGCCGTACTACAGAAAAAAAAATTTATCAACAATAAAGCATTGTCACTCGGGACTCATTACAACTATACTAATGCTCCGAGACTACATGCTTGGAACAGAAATCGCAAGCTGGGCGATAGAACCAGACAAATAATATCAGCTACACCCAGAAGGGATGGTCGGTAACATGATTGTACAGTGGCGATTACTCACCTATTTGAGAGAACATAGACTTTTTCAGATCTACGTTGCAGTTGTGACCTGAGATGAATAAGCTCCCAAAGGAAATGACTGTCCACATCTTTAGCAGAGGAAGCTCTAACCTGCACCTCAGTTACGGGAATGAGGACTTGATACCTTATTATTTCTACCTCATTAGAGTTGCTCTTAGAAGAAACACCCTGCAAACAAAAAAAAATGTATTAACTTTCAATCTACACGATTCATGAAAACACTATTCTTCCAGTAACATTAAAGTATGAGGAAAATTTGTTTTTTTGTTGTTTTTATCACAGTATTATAGGTGTGTTCAAATCTTTCAAAACACTCATACAAAATTGAAGGTTCTATTTACATTGATTCATAAAAATTAATGTCCAGATTTCACAATTCCTCCACAAAAAACTAATTTATTTGTAAGATCGGGCCTTCAATAATTTAAGCGAAAATACATAGGTATGCAAAATTTCAGATCTATTCTAAGAAAGAGGAGGTGGAATGCAATTGTGATAATTTTTGGGAGATATGATGATACCACGATGTCAAACTAAATTTAAAATTTTGCCAAAACCAGCTTAGTTTTGCTTAGTATGACATAAATTCAGAGAACTTAAAGAAATAGACTTAAAAAAAATTAAATACACTAATTTATATGTGTACATATTCAAATTTTAATTTCCCTAGAGAAATTTTATTGGATAAAAATTAGTCAATTGTCGGAAGACGGGAGAGATATTGCAATAAAATTAATGTTTATTAATTTTGTAAGAAAAAATACAAACCATTAGTTTTTTCTTTTGTCTCAGTCTTTCTTTACACAGGAATACAACAGCTGACTTAAAAACGAAGCACATAGCGTGTAATTCTAATCCTTTTTTAATTTTACCAAGGAAATCAGAAATATTAAGCCATTCTACACCTCCATAATACAGCAAATCTCCTAAAATCAAGTATAATAAATTATTGAAATAAAATATAATTGCTAAAATAGATAATTTCAGATAATTTATAAATAGCATGATATTGACTGTTGAATATAACATATCGCTCACTCCTTTCAAGAACGTCATAAATCAAAAATCGTGATTTTTCAGTTGTGCATGTTTTCGGAATGCCCATAAAATGTACTATATTCTAGCAAAAGAGGCATATTTTTAACTTAATATTTACCCGCTACAGGCCAGAAAATGTTCTTGCATTTTAAAGAAAAGGTATTGTTTAATTATTTTTTTAAATAAACTAAATATTTTTCAAATGGAGAAAAAACCTTCAGGTTTTACTTAAAATGATCTGTTGCACACTAAAACATTCAATAAGTGGCTTGATATTTATTTTTATTACATTGTGTTATATTTTTAACTTTAAAAACGTTCTCCTGAAAAATCAAGTTTTTTGATTTATGACGTTCTTGAAAGGAGTGAGCGATATGGCAAACTAGAAAGTCAAATGTATAATTTGAGTCGGGAAGTTATCTCATGGTAGATATGTTTTTCAGTAATTTCATTAGTTGATTCGGCAGTCACAGATATGTATCTCAACAATGGCACCAACAGTCAATGTATGGAGGATAAATGCTTTAAGTTGCTCTGGTACCAAATATATAATATAATAAAGAGTTGATAAAAATATCTATGTAAAAATCTGTAGCTATTGTAACTATTGGATAATGACTATTTCCATTATTTTTACCTGGACTTAAGTCTATAGGTTGCTTGCAAGACTTTTGATGTTGCCTAAATAGATGATCAAATATTGCCCCATATTCTTCGTGAATTCGTTGCATTTCGTTGATATGTTCAGCGACCTTTTCCATTCCCTTGAGCGCTTCTGCAAATTAATAATGAAGTAGTATTATTTCAATATAATAATTCTATAAAGTATTTTGAAAAATCCTACTTTTATATGGGCTCAGTAAAAAGTTTAAACACCCTATGCAGTTGGGCGAGAAAATAAAATTACTAGCTGATGTGCCATTTCAAATTCTATTTTTGGTTTATCTCATCTAAAATTCACCATTAAACTATTACTTTTATCACAATCAACCCTAAAGGGAACATATTTAGAGAATAACTTATTACTTCTTCTAACCCTTATCTTTGGTGCAAAGGGCGCTGCATCACATTAACGAGTTTTCCTTGAACATTAATTACGTATAAGGGCAAGGTGATAGTCCTGGACTTGGGGTACCAGACCAGGGTGATATAAATTAAAAAATATACAAATGGAAGATTACTATCATACTCCAAACTCTAAGAGCCTTCAATTGATTTTTTTTTGGTAAGAGCAAACTTACCAAATACTTAATTTTTCACATATTTCTCATATCATTTATGTATTTCACCAAATTTTCAGCGAAAATGTGTTCAGTCAAAAAGAAAGAATAATGCTTGTAAAAAAAATGTGTCGATAATACAAGTGATCTCAAAAAGTAGAACAGTTGCTTCAATTTGAAGTGGAGCATTGAAGCTCTGGGATTACCAATTAAGTGTGCATGTTCATCACAGCTGGGATCAGTCAAATTTCTCAGCTGCTGCAGAAGTAACGGGTATTTGAGGATTCGCTGGATAGGCTTGATGAGGTAGGATTCCAGGGTGCTGGAGTGTTGCTGGCGAGGGTTCCGAGCTGCCAGGAACTCTTGGAGCGCTTGGTTTCCTTCATCTGGTTTCAAAAGAAAATATCAAAACAAAAGATGGTCGGATTTTGTTGCTATAGAAAAAACGATAACTGAATCATAGAGCAGAGGGAATAATAAATTTTATTCAGTAAAAATATCGCTTTAAATTTACATTGAGAAAGAATCAATTATGAGATTAAAAGGGGGAGTTGGATCTGTTTGTCTTAAATAAAAATTGTTTGGCTATAAATAAATACATGTATAAAATGATTGGTGTGAACTATAAGATCAATAATTTTTCTAAAAAGAAAAATGCTTACTTGGATGGAGCACTTTTTGGGCCTTGCTGTGGCTTGCGCAGAAAGAGCTGTATAGTTTGAAGTGGTTGACATAATATAAGAAGGCGCTTGCAATTGAGTAAAGTACATTCTGGAAAAAAAATATTCATTCATATCTTGACCAAGAGAAAAAATAGCACTGTTTAGAATAAACGGTTCTATAAATACCTTGTATTGACTAGAATGGTCGAATTGGTAGAAGCTAGGCTCCAATTCTATTGCCTCATCAATATTTTGTAAAAACTGTCTTTGAAACGTGACAATTTCTTGTATATTTCCAAAAAGAGCATTGATTTCGGCGTTAGATAAGAACGTTTCTCTCTTCAGAGGTTCTAAGTAATTTTCTAATAGGCTATTAAGGTGCTGAAAAATAAAACAGTCCATTAGATCAAAATAAATTTAAAATAAAAGAGAATGCTTTGAGTTCAAATTATAAATCCTCGTTTATATTATAACTTCTTTCGTCTAAAGCTCGGTAAATACCCGAACATCCTTATTCCCATCTTAATAACTTCTTCATCTATGTTGAGATATGGATAGAAATTGTTCATCAGTTAAATCACGGTTGTCCAAAGCAAGACCCACAGGCTCATGCGGCGCACGATATCTAGTTGATTTACCGCAAATACGAAATTTTTCATTTACAATTTTATTTCATAGAACATTATTTAATTCTTATGGCATCTCAGATGAATGAATGAAATATTTATTACATTTTTGACATCTCAAAATAGATGAAGAAGAATATGGAAGTCTGGGCATTCACAGGGCATATAGCCGTCGTAGGCTTGGTTAAGTGATCACTTTTACACACGTGTAACGTTCACCAATTCTACCCATGATTGACAACCACACTTCTCATGTCAATCATGGGTAGAATTTGTAAAGTGATCAGTTAACCAAGCCTATGGCGGTCGTAAGTCCAGACTTCCATACATTTCATCATCTATGTTAAGATGTCTAAAATTTATAAAATAACTCCAAATCGGAGATAATCCAGATATGTAAACAAGTATTTAGATGCACTCAAAATTATGAAATTATTTATTCATATGGAAACAATTGCTCTGTCAGTTTACTAGGTAAACTACCCAACTTTTTTTTTCCTTGCTTTTGGTCTTGTTTATTAGGGTTTGTTTCTGCGGCCCTCCGATGTACATATTTAGTTATTTGGATTGGCCCGGGATCGTATTTGGTTTGGATAGCCTCGATTTTAATAATTCAAATGAGAGATGCGAGGAGAATGGAACCATTCAGACTCCCTCACATTGCACTGCACGGCCAAACCCCAAGGTAGACGACTCCCGGGCAGACCATCAAAGAGATGGACTGTCAGCTGGGAATCGACATTGTAGGAGGCTAATCCCTCTTAAAAACGGACCACAAGGCCTACACCAAGCAGAAGAAGAAGAAGAAGAAGAAGACGAAGAAGACGAAGAAGAAGAAAACTAGCAAGGGAAGCTTTTTTTTTGGGGTCAAGGGATCTTGCATCCCTTTTGTCACTGCGACCATATTAGGTCTATTGTGACTTCCCTCTGTATTACAGCTCACTGCCAAGACCTACATGAGTCATGTAACTCACAACCTGTCTTGGTGGTAGGAGCTTCACCTTCTTGGAGTCCAGTAGAGGTCTTCCAAGGATGTGACTTCGTTTGTGAGCGAGTGCGTCACAATTGTAAAGAATGTGGATTGGCGTTTCGCTCTCCTCCATACAAAATCTGCATACTGAGGAGTCATGAAGTGAAATTTTTGTCATGTGTTTCCTCAGTCTGCAGTGTCCTGTCAAGGTCCTGGTTAAGATCCTTATTTGTTTTTTGCTAAGCTTTAGAGCTTCTGTGGTGAATTTCCGCGAGTATCCAAGGGTAGCAAGGGAAGTTACCTTAACGTATGTTTTCTCCGTGTCGCGGAGTTCTAGAATAACTTTCCTGAGGCGTTCCGCATCGCTGAGGTGCCTGGTGGGGGTCAGCGCCGCGCCGCTCGCCACGGAGCCCGTGGGGGAGCCGCGCCGCGTGTCCTGGGGGGAGCGGCAGAACCCGGTCACCTGTTCCGCGCTCTGAAAACGGTCCGCTCCATCAGGTATACTGGTCGCCACATAATGCCAAACTAAACTAACTAACTAACTACCCATCACACCGCTTCCCCGCAGGGGTAGGCAGAGAGAATAGAACGCCACACCACTCAGTCCTTGCAAACATTCTTCGCCTCTTCCATGTTAATGCATCTTGGCTGTCCAAACTTAAAACACAGTAAAGGACATTTTTTTTGCATTTTTGGACTAAGTAGAATCTACTTAGTCCAAAAATGCAAAAAAACGTTTTACAAAAAAATGTCCCTTACTGTGTTTTGAGTTTGGACAACCGATCTCCTCATACATACCCCCCGATTGTTTCGACTCCTAACCTGACCACTTTCAAGTATTTGGCATACTTGATGGTGCCAAGTTTTTCTCGGTCTTCCTCTGCTCCTTTTTTTCCAATAACATTCGCCTCGTAAATTTGTTTTATCATTCTTTCCTTACTCATTCGTTCTACATGTCCAAACCATCTCAACAAACCTTTCTTAATTTTATCGATAATGCTTATCTCAGCTTTGCATTCCTTCCTTATTTCACTATTCGAACATCTATCATACATCGTTTTTTCGCACATTCTTCTGAAAGATCGCATTTCTACTGCATTCAGTCTACTTTTTTGCCAAACTAACATTTGAAAAATCGTTTTGTGTTATATGCAAGCATGTAAATGTATAGTAAAATCACGCGTTTCGATTGGCTGCACGTCTGTTTGTATATAGTGACCATGTCTCAAGCTTCGAAGTTGGGAAGAGCTTTTCTGGACAAACCAAGGAAGTCGTGTTAAATGTTAATAAAAATATTCAAAATAAAAGTGAAGCGTTGATGGAGGTAATAATTTTATGTTATAATATAATAAAACCCTTATCCGCACCCAATGGTGCATAAGGCACTGCGTCATTTAAACGCAGTGTTATCTTGATCGTTTACACATGAAGGAAAGGTGATCAGCCCTCAGCTTCAGGTACCAGTCCAGGGTAATATTAAATAAATATTACAGTCACAAAATCACTTATATTTATTTTACCCCCCTTGGGAATCGAACCCGGGACCTCCAGAACGGTAGCCGAGCATGCTGACCATTAAAATTGAACTACCGACGACCATTAAATGTTAATACTCATTTAATTACCGACGTAAAAATATGCCCTAAATATATTGAGTAATATAAATATGTTTTAAATGTTATTTTAATGTTTCTTTTTATACTAAACATTTACACATTTAGATATTCATTATGTACATACGTTTATTTCTCTATGCAACGATGTTGCTTTCTGCATGCATAAAACAAAATGAACGGTCATGTTTTCATAAACTGACATGTATTTTTTCACAGCGGTAACCCTATGAGCGTTTGGCATTCTTAACTGGCGACAACTCTACATTCTGCCATGGCGGCCGAAGCGTCAAAAAGTGGGACTCTTGACACAACACGACATGATAAGTGACTCTTGACACAACACGACACGGCGTGGCAAGAGCGCCCTTGGAATCTTAGAGGTCTCAAAATTGACCCTTTCTTATCAAAACTTACTGCTAACAAAATTTTATACACTTAAAAAAAGTACGTTGACGAGTAGATTAAAGGATTTAAAAAATGTATTAAACGCGCAAAACATGACAGTCTAACGATGACATCGTCATGATTTTTTTTGAAAAATGTTGATAAATACTTATTAAACTAGATTTGATGAAATGAAAAAAGGTCCCGTGTTTCTACCGTTCAAATGCATCCATTATTTACAAATATAAAAATAAAAAATAAAAGTAAGATTGCAAGTTTTGAAAAAAAACATAAATGTTACCTATCTCCTATATCGTAAGAAAGGTTTTATAAAATGAATGTAATCATTCTAGTTTCCCGAGAAATACCAATAGATAACTCATTTTACCCGAGAAAGGTATTGAGAGTTAATTCAAGGGTCTTTTTTTGCGCATCATAATAATATTCAATACCGAGGCAATTTCCGAGGGTTAAAGGAAATGAACTGTGTTGTTACCTTGAGCAAATTTTCTATTTCAAAAGAGTTGGTTCTGGAGGTCACCTTTCCCGCTCCCCCCACTCCCGAGTCCACCCCCAACCCCCCGCCACCATCATCGGGAGAGTAAAGTTCCTTGCCTGAAATAAATGTAGAAATACATGATTATAATATGGATCTGTGCGTATTTACGGTACATACGCTATTCCCACGTTGAGATCAAATAATATATCATCAATGAAAAGGAGTACAAAAAACATTTAATAAGGCAATTTACAAAAAAATTCTACCTTTATTTTATGAAATAATTTCTATATTGATTTTTCATTAATTTCACCGTTGATATTTGAATCGTATGTTGGTACCGTGTCTTAAACGCCATTTTGTAAACGAAAATAGTATTGAATCGAAAGATTTGTTCACAAATATCATAAAAATACGGCTCGTTAAAAATATGTTCAAGAAGTTTAAAATCAGTAAAATAATAAGAGCAAAATTAAAACCATTTTCGATATTGATTTCTGATTAACTATTCCAGAAACGATGACACGGTTAAATAAGCGTTCAAAGTTTCAACCACTTCTCCATTATGTCTTGTTAAAAGGATGTTGGTAAAATTTTGAAAGGACAGCTGAAAATGAAGGATGTTCCGGGCCGGTGGATTTATCATTAACGTACGAATAAAAATTCAATTTACAAAGATTTTATCTTTGCGGATACGAATCAAATAGATTATTTGCGGCGGCAGATTTTCCAAATCAGAATTAAAGTTGTTTCTTTTTTTAATACAACAAAACTTAATGATATTTATTATATTATTGAACGTTTAATAATTGCGTATAGTTCTATTAATAATTTCATTTAATTTCTTCAATTTACAAACAGTGTTATTTTTTAGATCGGTGATAGGTTTTCTTGCCATAAAAATATTAAGATGATTATTATTTCATATAAAAAACTCATTTACCTTAGTACGAGTATATATACGCAATTATTTTTCTCTAAATAAAATGACTAAATACTGACACTTTCCTTCGGTGAATACATATATATGAAGTTCTTTTATCTAAGCATTCCTGTGTACCGTATTTTAAAAGAATTCAATTTCCGCCGTTTATGGTTTCGACAGTGCGTTTTAGCCCCAGAACACGGATTTGATTTGAGGTTTTGAAAGCGCGTAAATTCACATTCTACGAGTATGTATTGTATATCTGACGCTGTGAGGACGCACACACATTTACACGAAAGGTAGTGACTCGGATTGGCGCACTTTTTTAATGAGTTTCAGTTACAAATGAAATAATGCGAGTAATAATTTATCTAAATGTATAAACACGAAAAGTACTATCTAAAAGCTAAATGCATTTTTCATGATTACTCAATTACATATTCTTCTAATAGCATTATTCAATAAACCTCTAACGATTTCCGAAAGAAAGTTGTGAACGTAATGTCAAATTTAATGTTTCGTTGTTATTGGTAAACCTTTTCAGTCTTGAATATCAATGATTAATGTTAACAATTTGCCGATGAGTCTTTATGATTGATGTAATGGATTATTCAGAAATGTTTAAAGTGGAGTTCTTTCTGGTTGCATTCCAGTAAAAAGCATCTACATCTTTTATCATTATCAATTTTACATATAAATATTTTATGAGTATTTTCTTTGTACCTGCTTTCATATAAATGTTTTTATTAAATAAATTTTTTAAATTTCATAATACACATACAAAAAGAATTGTTAAATGATCGAAAATGTGTACGCTTGGATATAAAAATTGAGCTCCATACTATTGAAAAAGTTAAATGAGGCGAGCATAATAATATCGAGACAAAAATATAATATATTCCTCAGATTTTTATTGTCTACGGCGAAAATGATTTAAATAACAACTTTTTAAATTCAATATTTTTCCGCATTTGGCGTAATTATTAATGCTTTTTTTATAATTTGTGTTTTATCAGCCACAAATACATATACGAGTATCTCTGTGTGTTTAATTTGTTTGTGAAGATCGAAAATAAATAGTTTTATAGGACCATTCATATGTACGAGTAAGTTTTTCAAATTAGTGATTCAGCAAGTTTCTCCTACGTAATATATTTCACACTCGAAATATTTAAAGAAAATAGCTCTATAATGTGCAAGGCCTTTGTTCACCGTATAATATGCCGATTTCGATATTTAAAATCGGCCTGCGCAAACGCCGGATTTAGTCCAACGAACTACATAAAGTACAGAGATCGAGTATATGCTAATGAACCACAGACCCTAGCGAAACTTAAAACCAATATTATTGCGGAACGCAAAGTCAATTTGATGGATGTTCAAATTTTAGCACCAGGACGAGGCCTCATGAAGCGGTATATATATATATAAATACGCCACCCAATTCCGCTTTTCGCAAATCCAACTTTTTGAAGTTCATTATATTATATACGAGACGGATTTACGAGTTCACTTTAGTATGAGAATGTGAAATATGAAAATCATACTAAAGTCATACATAGATTTTATTATCTTCCAAAATCGGCGAGAATATAAAAAAAAACATTAAAACAACAAACATAAAAAAAATTGCGACTTGTGTTGTGTCTTAATATAAACTTAAAGTACGCATTTGTTATAAAATATATAAAGTCCTTCTACTTTTTCTTCTAACCCTTATCCGCACCCAACAGTGCATAGGGCACGGCATCATATAAATGCAGTGTTATCTTGATCGTTAACACATGAAGGAAAGAAGCCCTCCGCTTCATGTACCAATCCAGGGTAATATTGAATAAATATTAGAGTGAAAAATCGATTTAATTTATTTAACCCCTTCTTCGAAACCCGGGACCTCCAGTACGGTAGCCAAGCGTGCTGACCACGGAGGCGGACAAAGTACACTAGATTATAATCATGGTAAATTAGAATGGGGTTATAGTATTTTAACACACTTTTTAGAATAATATTTCAAGAGGATTACGTAAGACTAATGAATTATAATGTTCAATCATCCTTTCATGTCTGATTTTTAGAATTTAAAAAAAGTTATAAATTATGCATTCAGTTAAATTATATTTAATGGGGACCACCGCTTTCAGTAAATATAATTTTTATTTCACATTTATTATGATAATGATTCGAGTTGAAACCTTTCCCTTGGGATTTCGAGGAGGAGCCCGAGGTTCGAACCCTACTCTACCACAACTGTTGCATATTCTCTATCACATATTGAAAGTACTCGTATTGAAAAATATTAAATAAAGTGGTTTTTCATAATTTAATTTTTAAGTGAATGTAATAAAGTTATTTTCCATATTTTCATTGTTGACTAAATTAAATAAAGCAATTTTCGATAACTTCACTTTTTATACTACATCTGAAAGATATATATTGCACGCGAGCATTATTTAGTACGGTCGAATTCGACCCATTTTATCTCGAATCAACTGTACTTTTCGATTAATCCGTCCAGAAATAAATTTATTTTCAAATTGCCCGTCATTCTGCCCCATCTGTATTTGTGGAGGTCCTCACCAAAACGTTACATTTCCATTATAAATGATTTTAAGCAATCAGGAATTGTAGCTTGTAAAATTGTAACGTTTTGGTTGTATTTAATTATTTCATATTGGTGTTACACAGGGTTGGTCACGTTTTGTCGCAACTTAAATTAAGATTTCGATAGAATACAGTAAACAGAACAAAGGAAACCTTTTGGTGAGGACCTCCACATTTCATTAAACCCAAATGTTTTTCGTTTACATGGAAAAGTCACCAAAAAAATAGTACTCACTCCATCCGGGGGCCGGTACGATGAGCCCCGAGATCATGTCCTCGGAGATGAGGGCGGGGTCCACCGGGGGTGGGGGGCACACCAGGCTGTCGATGATGTCGTCCGTGGCCCGCAGCAGCCCCGCCAGCTCCGGGGGCTCGGTGCGGGAGGACCTGGTGAGAAAATAACCATTATTAACAAGGGTAGGGGACTAAATGCATACAAATAAAAATCACTCCTCATTGTATACACCCTAGTATTGTATTTATATTTGGATGGCTTGGACGGAGGAAACTACTCTGAGAAATATATATATATATATATATATATATATATATATATATATATATATATATATATATATATATATATATATATATATATATATATATATATATATATATATATATATATATATATATATATATATATATATGTATATATATATATATATATATATATATATATATACATATATATATATATATATATATATATATATATATATATATATATATATATATATATATATATATATATATATATATATATATATATATATATATGTATATATATATATATTTTTTTTTTATATATATAATCTTCTTCAAACCCTTATTCACACCCGATGGTGCATAAGGCACTACATCATATAAACGCAGTGTTATCTTGATCGCTAACACATGAACGAAAGGTGATCAGTGCTCTGCTTCAGGTACCTGTTTGTGTAAAGTGATCACTTAAACAACCCTATGATGGTCGTAAGCCCTGTAATGCCCAGACATCCATATTATTCTTCATCTTTGTTGAGATGTAATTTTTTGTTGTTGTTATTTATTGGCAATTCTGAACTTATTAATAAATATCAAAGAAATAATATCTCCTTATCATTGGGTTCTAAATGTATAGAGCACGTCAATTCAAAGAAAAGCGAAGCCAAATAACAAAGAACACGAATAACGTACGGAGATGACGGCTGCGGTGGGAGCGGTGGGCGTATTCTTTCCCTTTCTAGCACGTTTATTTCTCTTTCTAGCTTATTAAGATTCTACCGATTTTCGGTTGGCAACACTTCGAATAAAATTTGCACTTAAGCTCAGATCTCCAGGTAGATAGAGTTTAGTTTTTCTCAAAAATTCTTAAATCTAATATAAAATAATATTATTAATATAAAGTTTTGCAAATTTTGATTTGACCTACGAGTATAGAATAGAATGTTTACATGTTGGGATAGCGTAAATGGATTGCCTCTCGTATTTTATTAGAATTTATAATAAGCTTGTAATAACAAGTAATTTGAACAAAAACATTGCTTTTAATTACTGAAATAACAACCACGCTAGATGTAACTAACGTTGGTAATATAATGTTGCATAATTTTCAAATAAACAACCCTAGACGCCGAGCTAAAAGTAGAATTTGAGTAGTATTTGTATTTGATGTGTATTAATTAACAATTTCGGTAAGTTTAATTTATTTTACCGGGGCCAGAAAAAGCCTTAATTTTTGGTGATCGTGGTCTCCAACTGTATTGACTGAAACAGTGTACAGCAACCCACATATGATATATTCGATGGTTTCGTTTTCGTTATCCAAAATATAATTACTAGATGTATGAATTATAATCTTACGACGAGAAATATCATAAAATCAATTTTAAAAAATATATTCACGAAAGGCAAAAAATGACAGTAAAATTTTATTCCTCCAGAATAAAAAAATGAGAGTACTTCTTATTTTACACACTATTGTTTAAATACCGCAGGTGTCAATTGGAGCTTTTAGTCAAGTTGATATGTTATGTGCATTGGAAATTGTACTAATTAAAATATGTATATTAATTATTCGCAATAGTTGGGAGGGGAGAAATATTGGTAGCATATCCAGACTTACAAAGGTCTCCAACGTTGTTGCGTTAGCTGTCACCACGAAATATCTATATTCTCAACTTAAAGTTGAAATTAGTAAAAATATGATTCTATACAGCGCAAGTGATTTAAAAAAATCTAAGATCGATATTTTTGGATTTAGGTCTGAGAAAGTGAGGAGCAATCAAGTAATCGTATTAAATTTAAAATAATGACGCAACAGGGTTTTAATCACAACGCTTACTAATGCCAAACAAAATTGTTATATTTAACTGAGTAGTTCCATTTCAGCGAATAAAGTATTTAGAAAATCTCAGACCTGCTAGAGGCCTGCTCGCGACCTGCTCGCGACTTGCTCGCGACCAATAGCAATTGCCCTAGTGAAAGATATTTAATTTTGTAACACGATTCACATAGAGTATTTATATTTAACAAATTTCTTTTCGTACTCTCCTACAAAGTGAATTAAGTATATTAAAAAATAATAATAATATAGGAATTTCTCGTTAATTTAGTTTTATAATACGGTTTAATTTGACACGCTTCTATGCAAAAAAGATAATACAGACGGATACATTATTTGATGTGTAAGAATATATATTGACAACAAGCGAATAGTCTAATAACGTTGAAAGTGTTCAAATTAATAAGGATTTAACGTTTGTAGATATACGAATGGTACCGCACACGTCTGTGTGTAATATATTGTTTGTTAAGGCGGGCAGAAGAATGCCACTTACGGTATAGTTGCCATGAAGCTATTCACGTAGAATGGTAATATTTCCCCGACACGTGAAAGCCTAGGTATTAGGTATAGGAGTATACTCGTACGTAACACGTACAATACATACGTTCTGTTGCCACGCTCAGAGCCGGGATAATATCCTCCCCTTAGGTGGGTACCTTTATTTGTAGATAAACTGCTCCGACCATCTGCTGCATCAGACGCTTCATTGTTCCAATTTATCATCCCGCTATATCTCGGGTGGTGATATTTCGTTATATAAATAGAGACAATTTTAAACGAATTACTTTTATTAACAACGTTTTCTGTTCGGTACACTTATACTGGATTTTACCTTCGACAGCTTGTTACGAAGATAGTATAGATATCTCAACAAAGACGAAAGTTTTTATTTTTAGAAGGGAATACGACAATTTGTCTTTGCTGATATATCTTAAATATTAAATATCTTAAATGAAAATCTTTAATATTAATTTAAATCTTAAAAATATTTAATTTAATTAACGCAACGTAATAAATTCACTTTCAACATACTTTACGAATAACGACAAATCTAATTTATTAATATTTCTCAGAATAGCGATATGAAGCTTTATAATTATGTTTGATCGAGGTACCTTAAATTCTCACAACTTTGTTCCATAACTTCAACAATGGTTCAAATAACCTCACGAATAATATTTTAATAGCATATATGTATAATATAAACTACAAATATATAGAAATACAAAATCTATAATATGAATTTCTAACCTTTCTACGCGTCATGTCATGAAAAATAAAATAGGTCCCAAATGCTTTATTTTAAATGATGTAGTATACATTCCAAAAAGTGTATAAAAAGGCGAATGTTTGAAATTTGGCGTATTAGCTTAAATATTTAGTTGATAAATTGATAAATTGGTTGGTTATATATTGTACCGACAAAAGGAAATATATAATTTGAACAAGGATTATTTATGTATTTACTATGGATAGATATAAGGTCGCTGGGCCACATTTTCGCACGTGATGTCGAAAATATTGCTGAATGGTTACCTAGCAATATTGTTGAAAAAATATATGTAAAAAAAAAAACAAAAAAGTAGTTTTACACGATGCGATTGATAAAAACGTAATTGTCTTTTTCTTCCAAAGCACCTTTAGGTTTCCCAGGTATATTTAGAAATATTTTTTACAATTCTACAATACATACGCAGGAGGATTTACTCTTAATATTTTCCATGAAAACCCAATCTCAATACCCACATACATAAATTCACACACCTACTTATAGCTCATTGTATTCATGGTAAATCTGTTCATTGTTGAGATTCTTGAAACCTTCATAA
The DNA here is from genome assembly GCF_059751285.1 of Brachycentrus maculatus. Classification (NCBI taxonomy): domain Eukaryota; kingdom Metazoa; phylum Arthropoda; class Insecta; order Trichoptera; family Brachycentridae; genus Brachycentrus; species Brachycentrus maculatus. The sequence continues at coordinate 301,675 of NW_028281373.1, forward strand.
CATATTACAATAGAAGACTTGCTCTTTGTGGCTTAAATTCGTAAAAAAATTCAAAGAAGAAAATTTATTACTTCAGTTAAGGTACTCGTATTGAATATTTTTTTGATTTCGACAGAGATACAATATTGATTTTGAATGGTTTAAATGAAAATTTAATACAATTTTCTAATGTCTTTCTTATTTTTATTGAACTTCGCGAAAATATTTTTTGTAAACAAACCTGATACGTATTAAATTTTCCTGAAATTGAAAAGCAGCCTTCTGTTGCCATAATACGAATTTTACATATTTCTTTCCATTTCTGAGAATGACGATAAGCATACATGGTAGCTTTCCATTTCTGAGTATGGCGATAAGCATATATGGTAGCTATTTTGCACTGATACTCTTTACTTACACATAATGCTTTCATAATATAAGAAAAACATAACTTATAGCTTTAATATAAGGAATAATTTCATAATATAAGGAAAATGTTACTCGTAACTCACAGCCCCATTTGATTATCATCAATTGCTCTTTTTTTGTTCAACACGGTTGCATCTTTTTTCACTCATTAATTAATTTCATTCGTTATAACTCAATCAGTCTTCTCTTATGTATAGTATGTAAAAAAAGATAATAATATGTGAAATAACGAATCAAAGAAGAACAAAATCACGTAATGCTGTAATATTCTCAAAGTGAGGAAACCTACCGAGAATGTGAAAAATAAGAGAAAGTATTTCAAAAATTTAAATTGTATCATGAATTATAGAAAAATTATTTCTATGTTCGTAAAAGAGATACGTACGTTACATTTCTACCACATTTTACTTTTGAGTGGCATATGACACGTAGCTTTTAGATTATTTCTACAAAGCTTACGAATTGTAAATGTCGCTTAGCATTTGTGGAGAATGCCTAAAAACGCATAAACAGCTACAAAAATAGGTCGTCACTAAAGTTGAATGATGGCCTGAATTTTAAGGCGGGAAATGATACACAGGTATGTGGGTCAGATTTTAAGAGAAACCTTTTGTGTTAAAATCCCACAGCTCTCGAAAAGACTGGAGGAGGAAATCCGCCCAAATGAAAAAATACCAACCGAGATTTATATGAAGGATTTTTTTTTCATTTATAGTAGAATCGGAGCGCGAATACCTATCCACCAATAAAATGTCATAATTAAAGTAATACCTACCGTACATTGCTTTTCTGGGAAATTTCTAAGAACGTTTGCATTAATTTTTATGTGTTTTGCTAAAACAAACAGTAAATTACTAGGATTATAAAAAAACGTCTGTATCAACTATTTTCATCTAACCGAATGCCGGACTCATCGACGCATAGTCTAAACCGCTTGCCCTAGAGACGTGAAATGTAGAGGGTAAGTTCTTCATGTTGATACTTATACCTAGAAAACTGGTAAAAGTGTATCAAACATGAATACGAATATTTGGACTTTTACTTTAAACAAAACTTATATTATCATTCTCAGAAATTTCAAAAAGGTGGACCAAAAAACGGGGTTGGGGGTGAATTTAGAAAGATATCTGCAATATATCTTAATAACCGGTGACTTGGCAAAATTTTAATAGGGTATTTAAATTGTTTAAAAAAATTAAAGTATATTTAGTTTTACCATTTTTCAAAATAGACAATAAACCCGTCTCATTTCCCGCCATCAAAAAAGAATAAATCACTATACAATAACTTATCCTTTTCTTCTAGCCACCGAGTTAATGTAGACAAGGGTGCCCGAAGCTCGTTGGGAAGAACCATAGATTATGGTGTATCTGTACCCTGTCATGTGTGTGGAGATATAGTGGAAACATTATTCAAAATTAAAAACTTGCTATAACGTAATATAAATAAGACACACACATTAATTTCACCCTCAGTTTAGAACACTACTGATGTTTTCATCGACAGGTGCTCTCAAAAACTAACCAGCAAAAAAATAAAGGTAGAGGTGGGTGGGGTAATAACTAGAGGGAGGTTTGGGGGCGGGACTTGGTAACATAGACAATAATGGTAATGAATTTGGGAAAAGCATATTATTTATACAAGTTTTTAATCTTTAAAATCAACATGTCATTCCACAAAGTTAATGCCAAATCAATAAATGATAAAGTGGAAACATAGTCATTCTCACCTCATCATCATGCAGAGTGCCTGCTCCTCTTGGAGTACGCTCTCCAGGTACATCATGTCAAGGTCGGATACGATGGCTCCGTTGATGACCATGATCTCATCCCCTTTGATGATACCTGTTGAAGAAAACAGAACAATTATTTAGGAAATGCATACATTTGGATATGTGTAGTGTTGGATAACAAAATATTGATAAAACTATGTTTTAGTTTGCGAGTATCAAAGTACGAAACAGGCTGCATTTATTTAGATTTTTAGCACAAACAATACTTTACTTGACAAATTATCGCCATAAAAAGTTTAAATGGATTTCTTATTAAAAAGTAACATTTTCGGCATTTATTGAAACGCCTACATGTAAATAAAATTAAATAAACAATTCGTCTAAATAATAGACCCCAGAATACATATGTTCATTTATCATTTTATTACACCTACATAAAATTATTATTTATTTATTTATCACAAATATAATTATGCTAATAAATGTACACCGTTGAAATAATAATGTGTCCGTTTATGTAAACAAAATCTATGTGATTCACTAAGCAAAGTCTGGTGCGAACGAATAAATTTTATGTAATTACGGATAAAAATATTATCCTAGCGATCTGCAAAACGGCACATCCGGTTTATTGACGTAGCGATGGAAAATGTTTTCGAACGAGAATCAGCAGACGGAATGGAGTTCGAAGAACAAATCATGTACAGCTCGTAACTATTGTATAATACGTGGAATATCGTCCCTCGTGGGAACCAATATTACCAGATTACACGGATAGCTAGCGAGTTACGTAAGCAGAAAGTGGAATATATGGGTTACAAGTTACAAGCTAATCACTCACTGCGAGTAGGTGCAGGCTGTAAGCATTATTTCAACGTGATAGAGATACGAACGTAATATTTGCAATGGAGATACTAGTGTGTCGTCGGTTTATAAGTAGCATTTATAGTGCACGATACGATATATCGTAACGTCACGGTACTCACATGTATCTATAGATACATATGAGTACGAGTTTTACCTGCGAAATATACACAGCTTTAGCGTACCTACCCGACCCACGAAAATCCTCGATAAACTACACGTTACCATCAATGAATTGATTTCAACTCGCATCAATTTATATAAGAAATAATTAGCTGTACCCGGACCACGCGCTGCTGCGGCTTAGACTGGTCAAATGGAAAAGACAGAAAAGAGAAAGCGCACATTTCTAATATGTGTAATTTCACGATATTTGTGGGTATATGATATTTTAGCAGCTGTCAAGAAGCATGCTATCTGAGTATTGTGTGAGTTTCTGTTACGTTCAACAGATGGCGCTACTATTGCAGTCAAAAGAGCTGTTTTAAAAAAAAATCGCGATTTTACTTGTCACTAATATAGGTAGATAGATCGACGGAATCCATTTGAAATTTTAGATTTTTTGCTAAACTATTTTTGATTTGCTATTTTAAATATAAGATTTCCTTTAAAAGTACATTTATTCAGTTGATACAAAAATGTCGCGACGAGTATTTAGTAAGTCCGTAACTTTTATTGTCAATATAATCCAATATTCGGAATTCCGCTAAACTATACTTCATTTGCGTAGATTAAAACTTTGAGCACCAAGGGTTAATTGTACAATCCTGTATGTATACGGTATTATGTCGTGTTAATTATTGTTGAATTGTTTCGCCATCAAGTTAATATTCAACAGAACTGAGGAATTAATTTATGTAGGTACTTGCATAAAGTCGGATACTGGTGGCGGTGGCGCGTAATGAAATATAATACTTTTCGGATTCATGCGATAAACCTAGTACTGATATACCAAAATAACATCATATGATTGATGATATAAAACGTGACGTCATAGAAGTTACGGACATAAACAGTGCTCAGTAAACTGAAAAGGATTTTGTTATTTCATTAAGTCCTGAAAGGGCATTCATACTTTATATATATATTTGTATGTATATACTCTCACGGAGACGAAACGCTTGTAAATTCAAAGTCATTTGGGATTTACAAGCTTTCAAACCTATCATCGGCTAGCTAGGTGATTACTCGAAACGTTTATGTAAGATTCACCATTCTGCCTTTATTTGAACATCAATATCACTTAATTTTACAAATATATTTAAAGGTAAACCTCGTTTTGCGCCGGTTCGATTAACTACGATTCACAATTACGCCGGTTGGTGACGGTTGTGGGTTTCTCTAATAAAGAATTGGAAGAGTCGATGGAGGAACTATATTTCCCTCAGTCAGAAGATCTCGAAAAGGAGGAGGATGAGAAAAAATTGTTGGAAAACCCTAAAAACGGCTGATCTAACTCGTATCCTTTCTTCTAGAAAAAGGTTAACAGATGATGACTTCTGTGAGACGGGTATTTCAATGGAAGTGCACATGTTAAAAAAAGCGTCACAGCTGCCGTTTGCTCTTGTGCTATGATTCTACACGAACGGAAGTAATAATTAAAGCAATTGAAGTGATTTTTTTTGAGTCTGAGAATTTAATTTTGTGCCGACGAACTGGTGAATTAGCATTTATCAAAAGAAACATTAATTTTATCAAGAGATTATTTATTTTGTAAACGCATTGAAATTTAATTTGTTAAATACATTTACAATTTATTTTTATTACATATCGCTCACTCCTTTCAAGAACGTCATAAATCAAAAAACATGATTTTTCAGGAGAACGTTTTTAAAGTTTAAAAATATAATACAATGTATGAAAAATAAATATCAAGCCACTTATTAAACTTTTTACTGTGCAACAGATTTTTTTAGGTAAAACCTGAATGTTTTTTTTCCATTTCAAAAATATTTAATAAATTTAAAAAAATAATAAAACAATACCTTTTCTTCAAAATGCAAAAACAACACTTTCTGCCCTGTAGCGGGTAAATATTAAGCTAAAAATATGCCTCTTTTGCTGGGATATAGTACATTTTCTGGGCATTCGGAAAACATGCACAACTGAAAATTGACGATTTTTGATTTATTTTCTTGAAAGGAGTGAGCGATATAGGTTATGTATTAAATAAACGTGTTAAATTGTTCTTTAATTTTTAACATGGAACCTAACCTTGCATCGTTTATTATATTTTTGTTCATTTTAGGCTGATTTTTTTTACGCCAGTATCTCTTGGAACTAGACCCGCTGTAAAACAAGGTTTACTCAATATCCTAGTGCCCATTCGTGTACGATTTTAAAGCGATATTTAGCAATTCTATTCCATTTGTACGTTTTTATTTTTAAATATTTTTTGAACTTGTTTTCAGCACGATACGTAATACACAGAATAATTATGTATTTCTTAATTAAGTATGTACTATGGACGTAGAGTTAGACCGAGTATCAGCCATGAGTTTTTTACTGAAAGCAATTTTAGAAAATGTTTCGCGATATTGTTAAACAACAAACAAAATTGTGCTTGAAGTGGATAAAAGTGTGTAATTAACCCTTTTGTGTGCCAACGTGCTCGTTGGAAAAACGTATCTAAATTTTAACCATCAGAAAACACAAAAACCACGCTCTAAAACAGTGATCGCTTTAGAGAGCCGACGCACAGAAAAAAGCATGTAGTAAAGTCATTAATGTGTCCTTTTTATATATTATTTTATTACGGTAACATTAAATTATGTTATTTTTTTATATGAGTCTAATGTTTGAACCTTTATTTCAAATTACCTACACACCATCCTTGGTTTACTGCTTGATTTAAAAATAACGAGATAAATAAATTGATACTGCTTGAGATAAAAAAAAACAACATAAAGGGAAATCATGATTTTTTACTAAAATATTTTTAAACAATAAATATTTACGTCCACCTCCGTAGTGTAGTAATTAGTACATTTAGCTTCCATACTACAGGAGCCGGGATCGATTTTATTAGAGGAGGGATAAAATAAATGTGTTTTTTGACTATAATATTTATTAAATATTACTTTGTACTGGTACCAGGATTGATTATCTTGCCTTTATATATTAAACAATCGAACAAACATAGTTTCAAATTGATGCAGTGCCCTATGTACCATTGGGAGTGGATAAGAGTCAATACTAAGTATTGACGTCTCACAAAAATAAATGGTGAAATCCACTTTTATTTGCACCAGTTACAAAAAATTTAATCTGTTAGAATGATCTTGTTATGATTAATAAGATTAGAACGAGAAATAAAATCTCTTAAAATCATTAGAAAAAAACTATATATAATAGTTCTTATTTTATTATCTTAAAATGGACAAGTTCCTAACGGGGTGCGTCATATTTCCGGGTTGTAAATAGTGGTAAACGGTGGTCAACATGTTCACTTTGTTGGGATGAGGAGCAGATTGATACTTTCAAATTTAGAGTATGACGTTCTGCTATTTTTTATGGATTCTTCATTATCGGAGTGCGTCATATTTCTGGGTTGGAAATAGTGATATACGGTGGTGAACCATGTTCACATTATTGGAATGAAAAGCAGATAGAATATGACGTAGTGCCATTGCGCTCTGTCCTCTGCGCAGTAGAGTTGCACTTACCGTTCTGCATAGCGACACTCTTGTCCTCCACCCTGCTGACGTAGCAGCACAGCTCGTCCTGTCTCTCCGCATTCTCGGCGAGCTCCGCCTCGACACTGAATCCCCACATCTGTTCGAGCGCCGACCTCTGCAGCTCCACTTGGTACAGGATCTTGGCGCACACTTCGACCACCTCGTGTGTATGGAGCTGGTGACAAAACACGTCATCATTTACTCTCCAAAAGTATTACTTAAATATTCATAATAAGTCATTTAGTATTGTTTAAATATGGGAGTAGAACACTTCAATATATAGTTCCGAGCATTTTTAATTTGTTGCCGATGGAGGTAAGAGGTCAAAATAAAATATGGAACAAAGGCAAAATAAATGGATAGGTAAATGATGAACAGAAAATTGAAAATGTGTATGGGTAAAAATTGCTAAAATAGGTAAAAATAATATAAAATGTATGTAAAAAGAACTCCACCGACAAGACACATAAGGTGGCATGGTGCATCTCTGCAAAAATTAATTATATTTATGATTTTTTAAATGAATGTATGTATGTATTAATATGTATATATAGTTAGCAAATATATGTTTCAATAAAAAAAATTACATTAAATTTTGGTTGTGGTCCCGTGGTTAGTGTCGCGGACTCTTGAGTAGAGTTTCTGGGTTCCAACCCTGTCTACCACAATTTGATACCTATTTTTAATAATGTACGCCACATAAATAGTTTATACTTATATGTAAATAATAAAAATAAAAATATTCACCTTTAAAAAAAGTGCTTTAATAGGAAAATCGATTTTCTTTTCCTCCATCTATTGTTATATGTTTTGTAAAACAAATTAAATTGCACAATGCAATTAAAACATTTTTCAGTTACATAATAAATATAAACGTAAGGGATGTAAGTATTGAATGTTCAAAAGTTATGAAGATTTCACTAAAAAAGTAAAGTGGATCAAAATCGTGTTAATTTTTAAACGAATTGTCGGTACTCCTTTGCAAACAGTGTTAAAAATAGACAAATATTTAAAAACTACCGATTTATTATATATTTTCGTTCATTTTCTTATCGAATAACTTCATGTTATTAAGTTGGCAAAATAATTTCTCATTACAGCCGCGGACACTGAAAATTGATATCGTTCCCCGCTCCACGTATGTACATACAACGCAGCAGGACCGTTCCCTAGGTTTGTTCAATAGAATATTTACGTGCTGTTTTGTTTACTTTAGACTCTGACAGATTTAATCGTCCGAATACCATATGAATGTATACAGCACGAATTGGTCGAATAACGAAATTTGGCATTCCCGCGCAACATTCTCAGCCTGTTGAGCATGCCTTTGGCGCATCGTGAAACGTTACTCACTGAATACCTCGACCAAAATTCGAATAGTTTACATGTACACTCAACATTTGTGAACATCAAATAATGATGAACATTCCAAACTGACATGATTATTTTTTATTAAGCCTGACATTAGCAGTGTCAAGTTTACGGGAATGCTATCCTCAATGCTCGAGCGATTACGGCTGTTTTAATTTTTCCACACTATTTCTCCCCTAATTATTTTCCCGTAAGGCAGTTATGTTAATCATCTTGAGATCTTACACTTACGTAATGTATAAAATATAATCCACTCCTGCATCCAAGAATTTGGAGCGCAGGACTTATCACCTCACTTTCATAACATTGATGATTAGGTTAAAACTGTGATCTTCCGATGCAGTACCCTATGAACCATCTCGGTGCGCAATATTGAACGGACCGAACGATGAATGAAAAGTTACTAGGTAAAGTCTCGAGCGAAGCAAATTTGAGCATCGAGGACACGTCGCTCACTCCTTTCAAGAACGTCATAAATCAAAAAACTTATTTTTCAGGAGAACGTTTTTAAAGTTAAAAAATATAACACAATTTATTAAAAATAAATATCAAGCCACTTATTGAACTTATTACTGTGCAACAGATCTCTTTTAGGTAAAACCTGAAGGTTTTTTCTCCATTTCAAAAATATTTAGTTTATTCAAAAAAAATAATAAAACAATACCTTTTCTTCAAAAATGCTAAAACAACATTTTCTGCCCTGTAGCGGGTAAATTTTAAGTTAAAAATATGCCTCTTTTTTTGGGATATAGTACATTTTCTGGGCATGCCGAAAACATGCACAGCTGAAAATTGTCGATTTTTTATTTATGACGTTCTTGAAAGGAGTGAGCGACGTGATGAGACATGACCGGTAGCAACTTATTCAGTAAACAACGATGGGAAAATTTGATGTGAGGAAGTGAAATCTTAGCCCCGCGACATGAGGGAGTGAACCCAGCCGTGGGATCGATCAACATATTTTAGAATGGTGACTAAACACCAATTATTGGAGAGAACCCGTAAGAAAAACGAAAAGTTTTATGTACAATTATACCTCACAGGGAACGGTAACCAGATACGGAGTTACGTAATCTCGGATTTACCGCAGGGCTAAATGGGCTATTGTTCAGGGCTCGCACAATCGAAAGAAATAAATTGAAATTTTGCAATACAAATATGAAGAACTAAAGAAAGTAATTTTTTTTCATTTGATTAATGTTTTATTTTATTTATTGTTTCGGCATTAACTTTGTGGTAAGAAATGTTACAATGATTAAAGAAAACACCTCGTTTTTCACCACTTGAGTAAAAAACGAAGTGTTTCCTTTAATCATTAATGTTTTACATAAATTAAAAAAATATTTGATGATATTTAATTTAGAAAGCGATCGAAAAATTCAAAGCTCGTATTTCTCAATATTCCTAGATTGATTCCAACCCAATTTAGGAAAATCTAGATTGGGTTGGGATATTGAATTACAAAATTTAATGAATTAATTTAAGACGACTTCGTAAAATCAAAAAGCACGTAAATGTCGGAACTTTTCGCAAAGTATGAAGATGGAAGGCCACCTTATTATTATAAGAGACTTTTGAGACGATATGATATACATAATCCATTTAACAATTTTCAGTTTAACTATAACTAATAAACTTATTTTTTTATTTTTTTTTTAAATTCTTTACATCAGTAAGAATAAATGACAGCAAAAAATATTTTAAGATGATTAAAGACTTAGGTAGTTGCAACCTACCCTAATGTTTATAGCCAGAGATGCCTAAATTATTATATTTTACGAATCGATGTATTGTATGTTTAATACGGTGTAGGTTATTTTGGTATTAAAATATTGATTTTTCAAGTATATTTGGGTGGGGCCACTAAATGATAAGCCCAGGTTCATCGGAGGCAAATCTGTTCCGGGCGGTAAGTACTTGCGTACCTACGACCTGTGATGTGCATCAAACCAAATAGTAACGCTGCGCCGGCGCCACTGGCTTTCCGGGTTTGATGACGTCATGGTGAAAGCCTCCTCCCCGACCGAAGGGTGAGTGTACCTTCCGATCTAGTTGTATTATCCGAGTCATATTTTCAGTTCCAGATAAGGCAACCTATTAATAAAATATCACAATATACAAGTACATTTTTGCAAACGTACAAGTACGAACATAATACGGAAAGCGGAAAATAGGTCGCACTGCATAGGAACAGTTCAATGGGTATGTGATTTGAATAAAAAGATATCCATTTTCTAAGTTTTGATTAATTCTTTATCCTTGAAAAAACATTGTTTTAAAAGTAATGATATTTTTTGCTATGTTTAATAAATCATAATGATTAAAAACATGGTGTAGTCTCTTGTATTAACCAGTATTTATTTGATTTTTTGTCAATAAGTTTCAATACAGTGTGTTTAAAAAATAAATATACTTATATTAATTGTAAACATTGTTTTGATAAATTTGTGTTGTTTTCACATAATATTGTTGAAATTCTCGGTTTTAAGTTATTTAAAGAGTTTTTCGTTTTTTTTTTATGGAAAATACAAATTTTGTGTTAAGCACTCAAAATGTGTGATAATATGACACTAGATGTATTATGTGTATATTGAAACAATTTAATTTTTGGACATGTATCGAAATACTTGTAAGAAAAAAATAACGAAATGAATATCCAATAGGTGTTTGTGGCAGCAATCTTCTGCCTGTATTTCAAAAAATATAATTATGAATCCAGATAACATACTAAACAAAATGTTACGATTAAACATGATGCGTTTGAACATTCGCTTTTTTTCGGACTGTATAAAATATTGTTTGGTGGAAAAAATTACGTTACCAAAGTCGAAAGTTATATTTATATATTTTTCTCGTTCCGGGAGCGAAATTGCTACGGGACCCTTTTCTTAAATCGCCATTTCGTTTTGATGTTGCCTTGTTTTGATTTGTTGTTTTGATTTGATAAAAACAACACAAGTTTTATATGACATTAAAATATTGATGTACAAAATATGTTAGTAAATACTGACAAACTGTACGAGTATTTAGCATTGCAACACAAGTTTTATGTCACATTAAAATTTTAATTTACAAAATAGGTCAATAAATATTGAAATACCATATTGAGCATTGTTGTGTGATAATTGTATTTTCCTTTACGTGAATGTTTCGCGATCTTTTCCTATTCGCAGGATACCGACGTTTTCCCTAAAATATTTCTGAAACGAAACCTCACTTTTTCATTGAAAAATCTTTTCCGTCTATTGCAGAAATGCAGGGTACACCAAACATCGTCTCGCAGCACACTATTGTGCCGCGGTGCGGCGGTTGTGGAGGACTGCTTACGCCATTAGCGATTCTAAAATTGTTTCCTATGTGCATTCCTCGCTTTACCCCTCGTCGACTGAAGATGTATTGTAATCGACAAGAGGAGAGATGCTTTGACAAGAATTTTTGGATAATTTCCGGGTCGGTAACTTACCAGAATGTTTGGAATTATGTGAAAAGCTACTGGTCACAAAATATTTTCTACTGCAATACATTTATTTTCTTTATTTTTTTATTTAATAATGCAGCAGATATTTATGTAAGTATTTAAAAAAAATAAGAACGATGTTGAATTTTATAATATTTTATGATGACTTCACAAGCTTTTTTCTAGATTTTATATCAAACGTGACAGTTCCAGGTAGATTTGGGCGATCGAAATAAAAATACCGAATCAAATAACGATTTAGGCTAAAAGGAGAGAAATACAAATCGAGAAAAAGTACCGAATCGAATCGGGTATCCAAAAAAGTAACAGTTACAGATTCGTTACATCTCTTGTTCCAGGATGCCCAATCCCGCAGGATCCAAAACTAGTTTAGTCCAGCAATCGTTAAATCTTTGTACCAATATCATTTACCTATACATGCACACTAGAATCAATATGGAAGAGAAAATAATATTCTATTAAGACCTCAGAATAGAGAATTACTACTCAGTGATTCTCAGATGTTTGTAATATTTTTATGTATTACTTCACAAATGTATTGTTGATATTGACCGAGATAAATATTTGTTCGAAAACTGTGAATACGATTTATCTATTTGATTAATCATAATTATTGTTTAGAGGGATCAAATCCACAATATTCGGAGTAAATTCCCAATACACACATTTGTCATTTACATTTGATTGAGGATGTAATAAAAAGAGGTAGGCGTGGAAGTCCAGCGGAATTGATGGCACTCGGCTGGCCATCCGATGAAATAATTGGATGATGGATGGCTGGGATGGTGGGGGTGCCGGGAATGTAATACAGGTTTAATGACGACGACCCAAATCACATTACAATTTTCAAAACGAAGACACCTCTTAACAAAAAAACGTGAGATTAGAGCACCGCATAATATAAAATTAATTTTATTTATATTATAAGGCTAGTCGTTATAATATTTTCCCCATAACATCAGTTGCTTGGGATAAGATAGTATACGTGAACATACATTTATATGTTGTTACTGTCAAGTTTTTACTTATTTATTATTTACGATATATTGTCAAGAAAAAAGCACATAAAAATATTTCGTGAATAATTGTGGTTAGGAGGGGGGTTAGGTATTATAAACGAAGATGTTACTGTTCTTTCCCTTTACATACTTGTAAACATGTACAAACTCTAAATACTTTAGGTTACATTATACGAAATAGAATTACGCCTATGTTAGATTATAATGCAAAGCCAGTTGATTGATTACGAAAAAACTTGTCTGTTATGATTAACATAATCTTCACTAGATTCTCTGTAGTAAATTGAGACAACGTGGGATGACACAATAATCTGAGGCGACTGAACTGTAACATTTGTCGGTTTAGAGATATATATATATATATATATATATATATATATATATATATATATATATATATATATATATATATAATATATATATATATATATATATATATATATATATTATATATATATATATATAAATATATATATATATATATATATATATATATATATATATATATATATATATATATATATATATATATATATATATATATATATATATATATATATATATATATATATATATATATATATATATATATATATATATATATATATATAGTAGTGAATCACCCGTGGTGTTTCTTGGATCTTAATTAGTTCGAGTCTAATGAAACAATCAGAGTTGTCAACAACAGAATTAATCAAAAATGTGGTTTTCCCTACTCGAGCAAATTAAACAAGACAGGTTTAATGAAATTTGACACACCTAATTTTGGTATTTCATATCTAGCGCAGGTGTTTTTATCAAGTTTATATTTGCGGAATTAGACACATAAAGGCGAACGTATATTTCAATTACTGTAAAATTTTAATAAATTATTCTGAAACATCAATTTAAATCGCCAAACATTATTTTATCATTTTTGTCAGAAAAAATACCAGTTTCCATCGCCTGAAAGTAGTCGTCATTAGTGTCGAAATGCCTTACAATATATTTTACTTTCAAATTTGAGAACAATCTGCATTGTATGGTGGGTGATTAATTTGTTCAAAACGGCCACGTACATTATAACGAAAAACAGTTTTTATCTTGCTGTTTCCATCTGAAAATCCAGCTGGCAACATTATTTACTCTGTAAAGTTGTGTGTAATTGTTTTGTACGTTAGTAAATAAATGCATAAAAGCTTTCTTCGTAATTTGCAACGTCTCTTATAGTGACGTGGTTCGATTTTTTTACAGTAGGTATAAAACTATTTTTGCGTTCAAAAGCATTGATGCTTCTTTTCTTTCTCCGATTGTATTATATCGACGTCATTTTATAGGACCTTCGTTAACGTATTTCAAGAATTGAAATACATACCGTATAACATCGATATAACAGACTTCGGATATAACGGACAAAAAATCAAATAAAAAAATATCCTGTTAATATTATACATATGTACATGCTTAAATTCTAGTGTCGCCGCATGTTCACAATTTTCGCGGACATGAATTTATCCGTGATTAAGAACACATTTTGACGATCTAATAACATTTATTGACTATTCGTCAGATAACGAAGTTAAACAATATTTTACGCATTATCCTAATTTTAGAGAGTTGATTATAAAAAAAACAGCTAACTTCAAAAGTGCAAACAAAACTTGATTCCTTTTTCAAAGCAGGATTACCGAAACCAAGCGCGTCGATATCAAACAGCAACGTCACTTCACGACGAAAGTCCGAAGACAATAAACAGATTTTTGTTTGTGTTTTATATTGTTATTTAAATCTAAATACAGTTTTATATTTAAAAAAAAAAAAGTTTTTTGATTTATTTTAAACCTAATTTTATATAACCGACTTTCAACGTTAACAGACAAGCCCTCCTCCCAATTAGTTCGTTGTATCGAAGTTTTACTGTAAATTTCAGACACTGAGTAAAAGTAAAATAATTGCATTGGCTAAAATCAATATTTGTTTGCGTCACGAATGAAGTGAAATGTACCTGTTATTTTAGGTTACATAGTACCACGTTTTTTCCCCGACGTCTTCCTGTATCCGTTAGAGTCATAAAAGTGCATATGCACACATTTATTATTTTGGATTTTATCATTATTCATAACATTATAGGATAGTATTTTTGCTGCATATTGTAACTGGAATTGTAACGTAAACTCAGTTAAAAGTATTACAATATTATCGTCTTCAATTTAAAGTTCTAGAGTCCCAGGAGAGGAGCCCTTTCATCAACATTGCGTATTCAAAAAGTTTTAACTTTAAAACAATTGTTGATGGGAGAATTGCTCCCCAAAAACCGGTAGTGTAAATTAAAACCGGGACAAATTAATTCTCTCCATTAAGTTTTGTGATAGGTATCTTATTTTTTTCGCAATGTATTGATTTATGGTGTACGTATTATATATTTTAATTTGAACTTGCTAATTTAATCCCACTTTTATTACTACTTTCATATTACTAGGTTTGATTATATATCGCGTTGTTTATACTTGGGTTTAAAATAAATGAAGGAATTTATTTTTAGGCTCCTTACCCATACTCAATAGTGCATAGCCCACGGCATAGTAGTAGTAGTTTTATCTTGATCGTTAAATACACGAAGGAAACGTGATCAGCTCGACGCTTTAGGTATTAGTCCAGGATAATATTAAATAAATATTAGTGTGGAAAATCACTCAGATTTATTTTGACCCCCCTGGGTATCGAACCCGTTCTATAGTCTGCGCTCAATATCGGAACATAGGGAACGGGTTGCGTTGTTGAGAAGACAAATGACAAACAAATTAAATACTTCTTTTGTGGTCTCAATCCTGTGTATTGGTCTGCAGCAACTAATGACATCTGCTTCGCCATTCTGGTCTTTTATGCGAAACCCTCCTCAGCTCCTCATACGAGTACGTTGCATAGCCCATATCGTCGTATAAGTCGTAAAGATATTTGCATCGTGGGCGACCTCTATTATCTGGTGCAGGAAACCTTCCTGTCTCAACACGTGACCGATCCATTTGGCGCGTCTCTTTGAGATAATCGCGAGTAAGTGCCTTTTTTCTGAATCGGATCTAGCTGACTAACGTAACTAACTATTAATCCCTTTCACTGCCTACACCGGGGGCACTTCTAGAAAATTTTATAGCGGTTTTACAAACTTGTATTTTAAATGTAAATTCACAGTAAAATCGGCATACAATTTTGTTTCACATTTTCAATAAATTCCGCAACTTAATTCATTAAAAAAATTGCTTTGCAAGAGAAGGTCTATCAGGAAACGTAGATGCTTTTGCATCAGATCTGGGAATGCGGTGGGACAGATTTCATTTCCTAGCATTCTTCTAAAGGTCCACATCTCGAACGCATTAAGCCTATCCTTATCTCTTTCAGATTAATCTATATAAATTAAATTAAATACAAAACGGGATAGTGTAGGTGAGAGTATAGTATGTGTACGTACGTATGTCTCTATGAGGTCGCTACGGTGGGGCACGAAGTAGTTGTGGTCCTCCATGTCTCGGCGCTTCTTGACGCGCACGAAGTGCTCCATGGGCACGAGCCCCTTGCGAGCGCACGCGCTGGCCAGGAACTCCTCCACACTCATGGCCTCCCGGAGCACCACGGACGCGTGCGCCGCGTCAGGCAGAGACACCTTGATCGTCTTATCTGCTTCTTCGCGTGACATCTGTGAACAAAACAAAGATTTTAGAATCAAATCACAATTCGAATTCTACGTTTCTATTTTGATGCATACAAATCAAGGTGCTGGAATTTTCGTAAAGTTCTGTAATCCTTAAATAATAAATAACGACATGATGCTTCTTGCTATGTATCTTTTATTCCAAAGTTCAAAGGTTTTGATATTTATATATATATATATATATATATATATATATATATATATATATATATATATATATATATATATATATATATATATATATATATATATATATATATATATATATATATATATATATATATATATATATATATATATATATATATATATATATATATATATATATATATATATATATATATATATGTAAACATCTAGCATAATCTGGAGCAGTCATTTACAGTGTAACTTCCCTTGCTTTTTGTTTGCATGCTAGTGTTTGCATTTGTCGAAGATTTCTTCAAATTTAGAAACACGAAACCAAAGAAAATCGAGTCTGAATTTTATCGCAAAGAGCGCTCTTAAACCATCAAAGGGCATAAACGCCGCACTCGCCTTTTCGTCTCACAGGCTATCATCAGTAAATATCCTTAATTCATCCGGTTCCATGTCCGGTAAGAACCGGTCGTTGTAGCCGTGGATGGATTCTATCGTTTTCCTGTGTGAAGAAGAGAGAATTAATACCGATTCCCTGATAATTCACACAAGGTCACAAGGTATAGGTCTAGTAATCATCTATTTTTCTTTGCTTGATATATTTCCGAAATTTCTTCAAATCAAATGGTATGAAGCCACATAGAGCCTGGCCTGATATGAATGACATACCATAGTTCTGTAAGATATTATTGGTATCTGTCTCTGAATCCAGTTTTTTTTAATATTTATTTCTTGTTTACTTTTTTGTTCACGTCAATTACCTACACATGGTGGCACACCCAAGTATATTTGCTGCATTACCTCAGCTTAAGTCTACAGCACCCAAGTATATTTTCTGCATTACCTCAGCTTAAGCTCTTCACGTGGGCTCTTTGAGTTTCAAACATTGTCAATCTGTTTAAATCAATTTACATTTAGTTTAAATAAAGCTTATGTAAAATGTGCTGTACTGATGTGAAGGAGTCTCTTTTGAAGGAAATTCGTCATACTGAAATGATGAATTAATTCCTCTTGGGTCTTCTGAATCTTTCATATGGATGCAGACACTTGAAAATGGCCGGGCGAGAAACGCCCAGTTGCACGCCGAGTATTTCTTGCGATTGAGTGCTGTCTTCGTCAAAAATAGCTTGCAATTCGATGTCCTCAAACTTTTTTGGCCGATTTTCTCGATTCTGGTAGCTTAAGTTAAAATTGCTATCGCTGAACTGACTGAACCAATATTGGCAAGTCCTTTCCGATGAAGCATTGTTAGTGTAGGTCTCCACAAGCATTTTATGCAATTTGGTTTGATTACTTGGAGGAGAAGTGGTAAAGCATAATTGTTTTCGGCACATGACTTTTTTACGGCAGAATATAAAAAAAAAAAACAAACAATGGGTATCGTAAAACCATCAAAGGTTTTGTTTATTTTTTTCAACAAACGCGCTCTTTTTGTCTTGTGCTTTAATTAATTTGTGTATTCACACATTCATCAGTTAACACGGCGATAATAATTTTAGTATCATCCTTCCGCTGTTTTCTCCGTAAATAAACAAATATACATCAATATTTTAAAATTGTAATCTGTGGTACGTTGATTTAAATATTTCACGTAGGAAAATAAATGTTTCGTCAATTTAAAATTAAATTACAGATGGCCAATCCAAAAAAATCAATAAGGATCAGAACCCTGTTGTCCGGTGTACTTCAAAATTTAGGCAATCTAATTTTCCGACATTTCAATAAAATGCAAACAGCAGGAAATTTGATTAAAATCGTAAACACCTAAATTTCGAACAAGATACTTTTATTGACATATACTCGGTTTACTGGCAAAAGCAATTAAATTTGTAAACAACATAAAATATTCTTACATGTCATCGGATTTTTCTATACATTGTCATGAAAAAATGTTATAAAATGCTTTAAAATGGGTTTGCAAAGATTAAGTCAAACCGAAATGACACAAGACTTTGGTAGACGATACAAGTCGCCGCAATATTAAGTTATAGTTATCTTGAGAACATTTAAGTATTAGTTTGATGTAATTGATAATTATGATCGATTCATATGAGCAGATCATTTCAGATTTTTTTTCTCGCTATGCGAGGTGCTCGCTATCAGAGGTTCGTAGTAAATCTAATGCCGAAAGTTGGTTCTTTAAAGTTAAGAAATTAGTTATTGAGCTAAGTGTACTTTTCGCTGGAGCGAATTGTTTTTTTTTTATGTTCTGCCTTTTTTTCTTTATAAAAGTCACTGCATGTTATGCCAAAATTTAATTTACAGTTTAGCAACGCTCGTACAGCAGACTCCAGAATGCGGCCGCGGTCATCAGACCAAATATGATTTATTATTGACAAAACACGCTCAAAAGGTGCTGAAGTCACGGGTAGGCACAAAATACCATATTTTGTATAATTTACTCAGATAAGTGCGTCAATGTGATGCTCATCAAAGTATTTGAATAATTGGACCTATTTATCCACGTATTCAGTTTGGGTTGTCGTTAAACTCTATTCTTGAATTTTTGATGCAAAAAAAGTTTTGTGAGTATTAATGCTTTTTGCTGTCGTTCATTCATTCATTCATTCGTTGATTAGTGTATTTCGTTTATAGCTTATGCAGATTTCTCTATTTCTTCCCATTTTCCAAGTGAAAATTTCGGCGCTACCGATACTGTTTTCTATATAATTCTATGTAAGAAATGCACCGTCTGAATAGATAAATAGACAGTGCTCGCGCAAAACTGGGACAAAATCTGAACCGACCGGGACACCGGGACCCGTGTCTGAAACCGGAACAATCCCGGTCAAACCGGGACGTATGGTAAGCCTATACACATACCACTTTTCCTACGACTTTTTGGCAATACCGATTAAACATCGGTTTCGTGACCTTTTTACCAGAAAATATCCGTGACATTTGTACTCGGAAGATAAAAAATTATTTCACTTTTTCCCTAATATCACTTACATGAAAAGTAGGTAGATACAATGTTTTCTGGTCTTATAAGCGGACACCAATAGGGAAATTTTCTCAATATATTTCTGAAAATAATTCCAATAAATTTCCAAATAGGGATGCTAAGGAATTCTCATCTCTATAATATAAAAAAAATCAAACTTTTTATCTATTTTCACGGCTGAAAAAATGACAGTATCTACCTAAATATTTAACAATTATTAAAATATTTCGATTTCGTGTTTTTCCAAAAAAAAATAACGAAGTATTAATAAGATTAAATAAGTTTTCTCGTACAATTTAGAAATTTGTTGAATGACTAAATAGTTACCTACACATTGCGTATTATTATTGTTTACTGCTGTTTATTTGTCTTAAAGGATTTTCCTCGAATTTGAATCGCGTACTCGAATCAAACAATTTGCAGTACGATACGATGAAATATGTATATTACGTCCATTGTTTCGGGAAGCCCTGGACTTAATACTTGACATTATATCCATTCAAACAATAAATTCGACGCTAGGCCCGCTTATCGAATTTGAAATTCAAAACATCCATCATAGTTTCGAGTGAAGAATCCTGAAGTAGTATTCGACTGTACAATTATTATTGCGAATAAGGGGCTTTCCATCTCCACAACTACATATTGAACGAGGAGAATATAATTGTTACTTCAAAGTTTCTAGAGAAACTGTTAATAATTTTGTATAATTAAAACGCTCAATTTTGAGCTACGCTTATACGATTTATCGTTATTGTTTTCTTACTTATAAAAGCACTGTGAGTGCGTAAACATATTGTTAGAACATTAATGATACCTTCAAAATATTATTATAACCAAAAATAGTAAGATGCGTAAGCATTTATTACAATATTACTAACATTCGGGAAAAACAATATTCATTTAATTTTGGTCGTTATAATTCTGACAATACAGATTGACAATCGATTGAAACATGCGTAAGTTTTTATTGACATCTCAACATAGATGAAGAAGAAAATGGAAGTCTGGGCATTTACAGGGCTTGATCACTTTACACACGTGTAACATTCACCAATTCTACCCATGATTGACAACCACACTACTCAAATTCTTGAAACTTCTAAATATACGAGATTGATAAAACTTGTAACACAGTATGCGCGAGTTTACAATAGCCATCTATGGTGGGATATGGAAAGCAAAAGCTTTCCAATTAATAAAAATTAGGCAGAGACTCTTTTCATTTGCATGTGTATAATCCAGGATGGGTAAGTTGTTAAAATAAAAGTTAAGACGTAAAACTTCAGAAACTTCAACCCGGTTGACGTTGACTATGTATGCATCAAGTATGTGTGTAGTTTACCTGTAGGGATCGCCTGCTGGATCCACTGTTGGATCTGGAGAGCATGGGAGGCCTCCTCTTGGTGGCCCCCCTCCCGGCCAGCAGGTTGTTGAGCAAGGAAGGGCTGCGCGCGCAGATGAAGGCGTGGAAGGAAGACACAGTGAACACCCCGAGCTTGTTCAGGGTGCTTTTCGTTGCGCGTGACACGTGAGTCAAGAGTGACTGAAACAAAGGAAAATAAAAATAGCAATTTATTTATGGTTCGCAAAAATTAAAAACACATAACATGACATGAAATACAGTGCAATACAACTTGTTTGAATGTTTTCATCAATTAGATTAGAACACAACAAACTTACAGAAACAAGTAAAAGCACAGGTTAAATACATACATGAAAAAGAGTAGAAATTTTGTAATTTTTTTTACGACGAGACCTGCAGAAGCTAGTGTCAAAGGTATTTAATGTGTGTAAAGTGATTTGATGAATGAAATAACAAATCCAAAGTCATGGTTTTTGACACAGATTAATGTAAAATAATTGTAAATGGGATAATTTGGGACAGGTAGATGATTTCGTATATTTGGGATGATGTTTTCTAGAGATGGAAAAATTGTTAATGATACACGATGGAGAGATAATACTGGGAGCATAGTGAATGGTGCACTGTTATAGCAAATTAAAATCTTTCAGCGAAATCTAAACTGGCAGTGTACAATGGAGCCCTGGTTCCAAACTTATAGTATGGAAGTGAAAGATATAATAGTAAGTAGTCTAAATGCGTTCTCTCAGACCAACGTGTGGCAAAACGATATACGATAGATGTTCTAATGGTGATATAAGGAAAAATGCAAAGCTGAGATAAGCATTATCGATAAAAAAAATGTATTCAGACGGTTTGGGCATAGGAATCGAATGACTGGAGAAAGAAAAGTAAAAAATGTGGCAAATGTGGTTGGTAAAAGAAGCAAAGAAAGACCGAGGAAAATATGGTATTTTAATACTAGAAAGTGATAAGGTCAGGAGTCGAAATAATCGGTGGGTATGTATGAGGAGATGCATGAATGTGGAATAGGCGAAGATTGTTTGCAAATATAGATTGTGATGGCGTTCTATTTTCCCTGCCTACCGCTGCAAGAAAGTGCTTTGACGGTTGGTTAGTTAGTTTTTATACATTAATGCTTTAACAAGGAGCAGGGATGCAAATTGATCGGAGCCAACTTAAAAATCGTGGCGTAGAGATTTTTTCGAATATATACTTTCAAACATATTTTCCCATTTTTTGTACATGCTGCATATATAACCTTGAGGTGAATATCTCCGTGTTAAAAATAATAATAAACTAGTTCACGGATATCGTAATCGATAAATTTCAACATTATTGAGTGGCAACTCTTCCTCGCTTTCCTTAACATGGCAATTCTTACCTATGAAGGATTGTCAACCTGAAAAAAAACTTTAGCTTGCCATAATGTACTCGTATACCTACGCATTTAAAAAATATATATTAAAAATATGATCGTACCTTTAAAAAGAAAACAATTTTGTAACAATTCACTTGACAAAAAATTAATCTTTACTTTTTGTAGATGAGTCAAAGATATGAATATTATTTTAAAAAGTAATATCCTTCGAGTAATTATTTTTACAAAAACGCAATACGATGTTTAAAGCTTCTGCATTAATTTAGTATAACGTGTATTTTGCTTAAGGATATCAAACCTTTAACCTCGTGCTTCTAAAAAGTTGGGAGAAAAGTGGTACCTTTTACCATCTAACTTTTTGTTTACATAGTATGGAGAGCCTCTTCCTTTGAACCTCTTGTCACGCGCCAAAGATTTGTCGATTAAATATCCGGTCACAGCCATAGATTTATATGTTGATTTACTTTTTAAACTTAAAAGTTTTAGAAAAATATATATAACCAAAGATTCTCATTTTTTTAAGCAAAAGTCATTTATCGCGCATTAAACGTATTTTTAAAATTGACAGATAAGGGAGCTACAGTCAATTCTATGATACCTCTATATAAAAATTGATTGAAATGTACGACACTTAAAAAAACCTTAATATGATATGAATAAGTTGTAATATGACAAAAAAATACATAAATGACATATGCACGGATCAGTTCATTTTTATTAACTGGTTGTAATTTTATTGCATTTAAAAATACGAAGAGGATCATTGGCGGTTTTGTCAAAAAAAACATTTACCATTTGACCGCTCGGCTAACGTACTCGGTCCCGGGTTCGATCTCCAGGGGGGGGGGGTGAAATAAACATAGGTGATTTTAATATTAATTTAATATTACCCTGGACTGGTACCTGACGCGGAGAGCTGATCACCTTTCCTTCATGTGTTAACGATCAAGATGACTTTGGGTTTATATGATGCAGTACCCTATGCACCATCGAGTGCGGATGAGAGTTTGAAGAAAAAGTTTGATTGCATTACAGGTAAGTTTGTAGGACCGTCGATATGCACTTTTATTGCAGTCGTTTTTTTTTTTTAATTACCTAACGTCCGAATCTCTGAAATCTAGCTACGGCTTATGCAACACCGTTTATGATGTCCCTACTCAGGCTTCAACTTTATAAGTTTCATAGCCTATGCCTACTTGTGAGTGGATTTACTCTTAATGTTTAAAGTTACTATAATTTCATGTTATTCATGAGTGAAAATTCTAGGCAAAAATACTCGCTTTATTGCAGTCGCTCGTCAGAAATAGAAATATAAATAGGTGAGTTCATACCTTGGGGTTCGGCAGTTCTCCACTCTGCAGGCTCGCCATGTAGCAGCGCAGGCGGAACTGCTCGCAATGCAACCTTTCCAGGTTCTCTTCCCACTGGACCACCTGCGCCGTCATCTGCTGGCGAGCCTCGGCATCCGCCACCACGCTCTGCTGCAGCTCTGCCATGTGTTTCAGTTTGTGGTCCTGCGGAAAAAGAAAAATAACGTAACGTAAATATTTGTACTACAAAACTACATATAATTAATGATGTAGATTAATATCTCGTCACGGGTTAAGCTTATTGAGGCATTCGCAAAGAAATATTATTGCATTATAAGTAGGCAAATACAATTAAAAAAAATCAATGTGAACATATTTAAATCTATTATGATATATGTAGTAGAATTGTTTTGACACGAGCGGAAAAATGCTTTCATGATATTTTGGTATCAAAAAGTTACATTAACCCGGTTTTTAATTTACATATCGCTCACTCCTTTCAAGAACGTCATAAATCAAAAATCTTCCATTTTCAGTTGTGCGTGTTTTCGAATGCCCAGAAAATGTACTATATCCCAGCAAAATTGGCATATTTTTAACTTAATATTTACCCGCTATAGGGCAGAAAGTGTTGTTTTTGCATTTTGAAGATAAGATATTTTTTAATAATTTTTTTAAATACACAAAATATTTTTCAAATGGAGAAAAAACCTTCAGGTTTTACCTAAAAAGATCTGTTGCACAGTAAAAAGTTCAATAAGTGGCTTGATATTTATTTTTAATACATTGTATTATATTTTTAAACTTTAAAAACGCTCTACTGAAAAATCAAGTATTTTTATTTTTGACGTTGTTGAATGGAGTGAGCGATATGTTTCGCCCGAAGTACATTTATACAAAGAGCGAGTGACCATTTCAACACCCTTAAGTGGACAAATACACAACCACGCTGAATTTAATATAAAGAAAAAAAAATGATTATTTTTCGTTAAAGGGGTGGCAAAAGTGTACGGCTATTACAATAAAAAACGAAAAATGATTTGACAAAAAAACTTTGAAACCCATTGAAAATCGACTGAAAATTTTGAAAATATCGATTTGAGTAAGAAATAAATAATACGTACGCTATACACATACATTATAAAAATTAATAAATGATATTATGTTTGTAACTTTTACTACAAAAGGCAATCATTCTTTAATTTGCTTATTGATTTTTTTTAAAAGTAATACATCCTAATACAAATGAGTATCAAATTCTTTGAATGGTTCTGCTTGAATTAGTGTGAAATTACCCCTCTTTTAAATATGTTTTGATAGCTAAAATAAATAATAAAATAACATTGATTAATGAAAAACTTGATATTTTAGTACGATGTCACGAGAGGTATTTAGTACGGATAAAAAGGGGTTATTCCATTGTAATCCTTTGAACACAGTGACAGGTCCTTTGAAGCAGTCGGGTAGACAGACTTCTGATAGTGATTGATGCGGACGGATGTCGAGACAGGAGCGCCATTTCAAATTGTTCCGAAAATAGAATATTAGTCTTTATTATTTTCAAAATTAAACGAATAAAATTATCTTGATTGCTAATTTGAGCTTTCGGAATTTAATCTTTACCTTTATCTTTCTTCGCGTCCTTCACTTCATTTTCACGAGGAATTAATGTGGAATTTTGATTGGATCAGTACAAGTACTTGGCATGAAAAACATGTGTTTTTTACCTATGCTATATATTTCACCCTCCTCTCAGTCAAGGAGCGCAGGTCATATCGCCTTTCCTTCATGAAGTTGAGAATCAGATAAACGACCTATTGATCCGATGCGGTGTCTTATGTACTCGTTGTTTTATTTTATTTAGAAAAAAAAGACATTTGACTTTCATCAAAATATAGATCAGAATGTAATATGGTGATAGAATCAAAAAAGAAACAAAATCCTATCACCATCTACATATTTCACTTCCCGATTTATGTTTATATATCTACTTTTTTCTAATTAAAAAAAAACTAACGAAAATCTCTACCCCCATAGTAGTTAGCGTGTTTGATTAATGTGAATAAGATCCTAAGAGATTATAATAAATAATGATTATAAACATTATTAACCTGTGTCTATATCTGGAAAAAGAACAAAATATAATTTGAGTTATAGATTATTTTCTAGGGGGATTTTTTTAAAGCCGATAAGGGTGAAAATGGTATAACCAAATGTATTGCTTTTTTAATATGCAAAAATATAAAAAAAATCGTCAATGGTTGACGATTTACTCCACATTTCAGATTAAAAGGGAATATGATTTTCATTCAGTATTTAGTTTAATTTTGAAAATAAAATATTGTTTTTCAAATATGAACGAATCAATGGGCATTATCAAAAGGTACAAAATATTTCATGTTTATATATAGAAACGAGAGAATATTTTTGCTCAAACTCCATACTGACGATTATTTTGGCCTTTCTTAGATAAGTACAAACATACATTGAATTATTTATCAGGCAGATTTATTTGAAATTTTAAGTTTTACGGGTAAAAGTATGTACTGTTAGCAGGTGTAGGGAAAATATTTAAAAGCTAACCGACCAGTTTGAATTATATGGAAATTGAGGAAAGCGAGTTTCAACGCAAGTAGATTCAACATAATAATTAAATTCTATCCGTTTTCCAACGATATTAATTTAACATTGTAATGAATAAATGAGGTTCCTTCTCAATTAAAAAAAAATTATCGCATAAATTCTTACTATTATTATTTGTCTTTATGCCATATTCAACTGGAAAAGTCTTATCAATTTTTACTAAGACAAATTTAGTAGGATGGAAGTCGAGATAGAATTTTGTTAAATGTTTTTAAATCCAGACATATAATTTTTTCACATCTATTTCACATCTGTTTTTTTAAATACGATACATCATTATATGAGTAGGAGAGATGAAACCACATCAATTCATTAAATGAACATCATAATGATTTTCTATCACTCGCACAAGCAGCCATACGAGTACAATGGCAATGAAATATCAACTCTAAACATAATATCACATGTCAGCAGCAGGCAAATAGTTATATAAGAGTATTATATGTTGCGTGAGTTTTCTTAGAACAGTAAGATATTAATAGATATTTTGTTGGAGCTTAAACCGGGTAAAAATATTTTATCTTCTACCATCGCTTCAGCCACTTTTGTAAAGGTTTTCCTTGGGGTACAAACTTGCACAGAAGAAAGAGACGGTACATCAATGTCACTTTCAAACTAGTCAAAATAAATTACACATAATTCATTGGAAAAAAGTTTACTTGCCTTTTTTCTATAAGGATTAGCTTATTATTGAAATGCCGTCATTTAAAATGTCGATTGGATTAAACTTGAAGCTAGAAATATTTATTTGCTATTTAGGTATAAATTCATTTTTTGCCATGTATTAGGTATGTTGTATTACGAAATCGAAGTCAAATTTGTGTTGGCAATATCTTAACACCTGTTTAAGACGTTCGAGATTTTTCAGAAAAAAGTAATTCAATAGAAAATGCCAACTCGGATGAAACTATTAATTCGAATCTTTTTGGCATCCCTAAAGATTAAGATAGTGACGTCATTGTCAAGATAGTGCCATCAGTCACACGAATTGACGGATGGAAAGGCAAAAGGGTACAAGAGCCAACTCGATAACTTCAACGCGGGTAGAAATCGAGACAGGGAAATAATTTTCGTTTTCTTACTTGGATATTACGTTCAGGGATATTACGACTGAAATTAGACCAAAAAAATATAGCTGATATTTGTCCAATAAGGGTGACGATTTGTTGATCAAGATTCGTTGAATGGAAGACTAGGCATTTACGGGATTTATGATCTAAAACTAACTAAGTTAAGATCACGCCGCTTCCCCGCAGGGGTAGGCAGAGAGAATAAAACTCCACACCAGTCCGTCTTTGCAAACAATCTTCGCATCTTCCACATTCATGCACCTCATACATACCCGACTATTATTCCGACTCCTGACCTGACCACTTTCAACTATTTAAAATACTTGATCATGGCAGGTCTTTTGCTTCCTCTGCTTCAATCACCAGTCACATTCGCCTTATAAATTTGTTTTACTATTATATTTTCACTCGTTCGATCTTTATTCGAGCTTTATGATATGTTACCTGTAATTGGGTACTTTAAGTGATTACTTCGAAGAATTTTCATAGCCTTTTGTGACGTACACAGTGCATGGGACATATATTATACATACTTAAGATATTATATATGTTATACATATTTAAGAAAAACACGCGTACTTGCATATGAAATCACATATTTAAGCTGCAAAGTTAAAGTTATTTCGTTTAAATTAAACGTCTTGAAGACAAATTATTACAACGGAAGGAGAAAAGCCAAGAAAGGGAAGTTATTTTTATTTATTATTTTTTATTATTTATTTTTAAAAGTGATATACTCGTGTTTTGCAGTTGAAAAAGTACAACCATTTTACTACATCTTTGTTGATATATCAATAAATAAAAAAACTTGACACCGATCCCAAGGTTTTAATCTTATATTTGTGTTCGAACATACTCAAAACATTGTTAAATACAACATATATATTTTGGGTGCGGATAAAGTTCTAAGAAGTATAAATAAATTAAATGGTATTTATTTATTCACTTGTGTACTATTTAACTATAAAAAATTAACTTAGGTGTAATAAAGAAAATGACTAATTATACGGAATCGATATAACCTGTCGCAAAAGCAAAAAAAATTGCTTTGATCATTTTCATGAATTTCCATTTAATTTTTTTTATAATATTTCTTTTTTCCTCTTATTTTTATTGCCGTACCTAATATGGTATATGTACGTTTATAGAATTCAAATGAGGTTAAATTTAGCCCACATAATCATACCTTATTTCGTTTTTTATTAGGCTTATATTTATTTTGAACTTCGTATTCATTTTATTTGATCTTGGGATTATTAAATGCGGTATACTAAAAAAAGGTTGTAATTTTATATCTCGTGGATTTTATTTTGATAAGGTTTAGGCACAAAATTAAAAAGGAGTCCTATTTCGTAAGAGTAAGAGCGCGTCGTTTGAAATCTTAGATATATGTATGTTCATTGTGTATATGATCAAATAAAAGACACATAATTTCGAAAAAAAACTTTGCGCATTTTGTGATTGGGTTTATCATATTAAATTAAAATATTGCTGAAACGTTCAGGTAGTTTCGTTTTTTTTCTAAACTAAAAACCATGATTCAGAAGTGATGATAGTGTCATCTGTTCAGTCAGTTTTCGCATGCTTAAGGTTTGTATGTATTTATATATTTATCATATTTAGTTATTGCAATTCGATTATCATCTTTTAATACCTTTTGGTTGTAAGGAAAAATAGTGATAATAAATAAAACTGTAATTAAGATCGATTTTTTAAAGCTTGCTTATGCCGTTACTTAAATTTTTAATTGTTTACTTATGTCGAAACTTTCCTCAACATTTACATTACAATAAATTAAAAAAAAACATGTCCATACGAATAAACTACGAATGTTAAAAAAGTCTCTTACTGAAAAAAAAACTTTTTAAAGTCTGTAAAACTTATAATTCAAGCCAAACTCACTAACTACGATAAAAGTTAAGCTTCTTATTTTTATAAGACACTGTATAAGAACTAAAAATAACTGTTTTACAGGATTTTTTTTGCGATATTACTCCTAAAAACTCGTAATAATAAAAACCCGGAAAAGGCACAACGAATACAAAAGGCACCAGAAAAAAAAAATTAACGAACCTTAATTATTATTTTTGAGGTGAATGCAGGCGCGAGTTACGAGTGTGTAGGTACCTATTGTCAGACTGAAAATAGGTCAGTTCCGCAGCGACACTTTCATTCAGCAGAGTGTATTGTAGCTATTGGATTTTAATGAATGTACCTATCTGAGATAACGAAAGAACTCATATTTATAAATTGGTATAAAATGTATTTCTAGAAAATAACGGTTTCGTCGTTGTTTGGTAGTTTCATTCAATTATTTATTTTTAGAATTTCATCAATTCATTTAATTATTAGTATTAAAATGCACTTTTCGATGGAGGATACGATTATTATTTTTTGATGCTTGTTTCTTGAAAAAATATTTTAATATAGTTTAGTAACAGAACATATCACTCTGTTCCCCGCAAAGTTCTTATTAATAGAAAACTGGGTTGGTGGCTACAATGTATGGATTTTAATTCGCTCCCTTGTGCGCGTATCTAAAATATCATTAGAATTTGACCTTGTAACGAAAAGTCTATACAAAAAATAAAAGATGCTATAGGTCGATCCTAACTACTTTCCTACCGTCATCCAGTAAAAATCATTTTTTTTCCGTTGAAATATGCAAAAAAACACGACTACCTTAATTTTAACCAAGTACGTACCTATTAGTATACCTTGGTTCGAAGATGCAGGTACAATACTTCGCACAATAGGGAAAATAAAACTCCGACGAAGTTTAAGAAAAAGAAAGCTTATCTTATTAAAAATACAACACATATTTTCGGCTCTAGGCAGCAAACAGGTTTTTTCAGCCGGAGATGCCAGTTTCCTTGAATTTATTACCTAGACTTAAATCTTTTACGAAATAGGTAAATCACTTAAAGTAATTTTAGAATATTCTATTTACTTTCGCAATAAAATGTGCTCCTGGGATAAATCTCTAGACTAAATGTAATTATAAAGAACAATGTGTTTCCATTTTCAATTGTATGTAGTTTTATTAGAAAATTCATTTTACGGTTTTAAAAGGTTTGCATGAGCGAAATTATAAAAATATAATAATTTAAGCAACAGAATATAGATAAAAAACTCTTTACATTGAATATATTATCCTAATATGAAAATTGAAAATAAATATATTTTTTAATTAATCTGTTGTACAATTTCCATCTTCCGACGTTTAAGTAATAAATATATTATATTTGACAGTAAAACTTTAAGACATTTATAATTAAAGCCATGTTCAAATATGGTACAGATTTAAAGGCTACATAAAATTTTCTTCAAATAATAAATAGGTATTGAATTGATATTGTTATACAGGTTTAAATTAATGAAATTTGAGTATAATATTAATAACAATAAACTAATAGAATATGTCTTTACTTTATTTTATTTTTCTTTACTTTATTGAGCCAGAGTAAAAAATATGTATTTGTTGCACGTAGCCGTATTTGCCGCACCCTTATAATTCAATCAATCCCCATCCTCAATTCACACTTTTAAACCTATTTGCAATGCAGATGTTTCCAATTTTCTCGACACTTCGGTACGATATATTTTTCATTGCTCCGGATTTCCCGTTGGTGAGAGGACAAGGGAGGACAGGGGGGCAGGGCGGCAGAGAGGCAGGAAAGAAGGAAAGCAGGAAGGAAAGTGCAATTATTTGTTACTCGTATTTTTAATCATCTCTCCTGATTCTTAGTTCGAATACCTCAAATTATCCCATTCCGGAATAAAAATTTCTTATTTCATTTTTATTTTCTCGGCGTTATCTTACTCATTCCAATTTTGTATTCTTCTTCTTTCGACGCTTATTTACATAAGTGTTACCTTAATTCTGACTTACACGGAAGTAAAGTTTGTCTCGTTTTTAGTGTCGAATGAAATTGGCTACCACCAAAAGACACCATTTCTTCATCAGAAATTTAAATCTATAACAACGAGAATGGTGCTCATTAAAAGAATGTTGCCAGTAAAAAAAATCTAAAAGATGATATTTATCAAATATAATAGCCATGTACCATATAAGATTCGGATTTGAATTGAGCTATGCCCCCAAAGTAATGCCGTGATTTTGGAATCTGAGGTTCATAGTTCGATTACATTCACGCTTTGATTCCTATTTTTAAACACAAAAAGCTTAGTCTTACTTGAAAATAGTATCTACTTAATATCAAAGATTCGTATTTCTACTGCAAAGATTTTTTTGTAGACATTGTAAAGCGTACCAATATTTAATTAGTATAGGTACGTATATTATATGATACTGTTAAAAAAAGGTTTTTAAAAAAAAAACATAAGACGTTTGTAAAAATCACCGAATTAATTATTTAGGTTATGTTAGGTAAGAAATAATTAATAAAAATGCTATAGTTTCGGCGTTAAAAGTTAGTGACCCATTAGTTTGAGTAGATTACTAGTGTAATGAAACGCAAGTAATGCGAGAACGGCCGGTGAGATTAATAAATCATAATATTATATTATTCGTCATTAATCGACGAAGGGGAAACTGAGGTCATTATAGTAAAAGGTCACATTATAAATCAAACTTTCTAACTTTTACTCTTGCTAAAGTGATAACAATTACTATATATATATATATATATATATATATATATATATATATATATATATATATATATATATATATATATATATATATATATATATATAAATATATATATATAAATACATATATTAATATATATAATATATATATATATATATATATATATATATATATATATATATATATATATATATATATATATATATATATATATATATATATATATATATATATTAAATAAGGTTTTAACCATATTTTTATATTTTCACGTTAACCTTCTTCGCTTGTGGTAAATAAAACATTTTTTAAATATTATATGGAAATGTTGAAAAAAACAATAGCACAAGAAAATCGGGTTTTGACTTGTTTAAAAAGCGTATTTTAATATCTTCAGTATCAAAGAGTCGTGTATATTATCCAAGTATTTCATATATCAAACGAAACTGATACCTACATTATTCACATATGAAAGTTTTTATTTATAAAGACTAAATAAAGCTTTATACATATTAAATCAAAGAATTCCAGCGTTAAAACGATGAATGTTTTCATTAAAATTATTTGTTTTTACAAGATATACATATGTACGTATGTATATTTTTATTATTTATTTAAGATTTCTTATATTTTTACCGTTAAGATTTTTTCAACATGTAAAGTAAAATAAATACAGTAGAACCTCTCATAACGAGCATAATTCATTCCAGAATTTTATTGATTAAGTGAAACATTTCTTATTTTGAATGTCGCGGAAATCCCGGCTCACAAGTAAATGTCATGAAAAAGAAACTTGCCCTTTCTCTGTTATGCGAATTACTCGTTATGAGAGGTTCCACTGTATATGTACATCATATAACCATTATCTAATGGAACTATGTTTAGATAAACGTCATATAGTATTTTTATAAAGGTCCCAAGGGCTTGTAATAAATATTAAGTGTTTTTTTAACCCTGGACTAGTACCAGAAGTCAAGACAAACTTTGCTTTCGTGTAAGTATCTTTGATGTAGGTGGTGTTTGTTGAATTGAGTATAGATTTTTATTAGTTTTTAAGTACGTAACAATCTTAAAAGTACTTACCGATTCGATGGATTTTTCAAGACGGAAAATTTCTTCCTGCAATAGGTGAAGTGTTCCTGTCTTCCCACGGTGGCGAGCAAAAGCCGCTGCACATGCGCTGTGGATACTGTTCACCCAATTTTCCAGTTCAACCTGGTGAAAAATAACACTGGTTATTGCGGATACAAACATTATTGACTTATAATTACGCAATGATGAAAATAGTATACGTAGAAATATTATAGATTCTTATACTAACTCCATTGGATAAGGTAAATAATAATAATTTTAAGGCCAGATAAATCGTTTTTTTTTTACTAAGGTTATATTTGACGAAATTGAATTTTTTGCTAAATACCGCTTTTGTGTCGAAAAAATAACTTATTCTTCGAAATAAATACATATATGGTTTTGAAAAGAAAATATTTATTAGAGGTAAGGAGTTGAGCGTGAAAAGATGTAGCCGGTCGCGTACCTTGAAAGAATTCAGATAACACAAATCTAATAGTTTTTAGATGTTTTTTTAGGTTTTTTTTAAATAATTTTATTTATTCGAAGAAAAGAGAGTAATTTACTGATTCCTAAATACTAATTGTCTTCTTCTAGGTTTATATATATAAATATACATATAAATATATATATATATATATATATATATATATATATATATATATATATATATATATATATATATATATATATATATATATATATATATATATATATATATATATATATACACATATATAAAAGGGTTTATCCGCACTCAAAACTGGATTTAATTGACGCAATGTTAAGCTGGTCTTTAATTATTATACAAGACGGAAAAATTAGTAATGGGCGTCAGGGACCATTCTAAGGTAATATTAAAGAAATTTGGAAATTGAACCCGGGATTTATAATTAGACCAGTATGCTAGCCAAAAGCACTAACTCCTACACTATGGAGGCGGATTTATCATTTTACAAAGTAATAGTAAGGAAAATATATAAGGTACATGTATAATTATGATTAATATGTTGTGTGAATGAATGGTTTTACCTGACAAGGAGCCTGGAACAAATAGGCGTCTCCGAAGGCGGTGCTGAGGCAAAAGATGTAATCCCTCTTAGGGTGCTCCGGTATGGGCTGCATGATGGCTCCGTCCACTATGATGAGGTGCTTGGGAGCCGCCTCCACGGAGCGCCCCTCTCTGGAGTCGCAGGGGTAGAACAGCAGGGTGGTGCCCTTCAGGCACACCCAGTAGCCCTTCCAGCCACGCTTCCGAGCTAACTCGATCTGGTGCTTCTTGCGCAGAAGCCATTTCTTAACACTCAGGAATCTGACGAAAGGAAAATTTCAATTAGTTATATATTCGCTGATATTTCAATAGATACGAATAGTTTTTGAGATGATAATATGAAAATGTGGACATTTACAGAGTTATTATTGACAATCATATTATGTATGTACTCAAACTTTAAAAGACGTGTAAGAGTAGTGTTTTTTCAAAAATCATTTAAAGACCTTAAAAATGCATTAATTAATCTCTATTAATCGTAGAAAAATATTAATTTATAAAATGAATTAATTTGATAAAAAATGTTTGAAAAGAAAATGTAAAGAAATGTGATCGAATCATATTTTTTTTGCAGCTAGAACAATTTAGGAAAAATGGAATCGTAGACGTTTGGAAAAAGTAACCATCCATCACGCCGCTTCCCCGCAATGATGGTTAGAGAGAAAAGAACGGCACACCGCTCTATCTTTGCAAACAATCTTCGCCTCTTCCACATTTATGCATCTTCTCATACATACTGACTAAAATTATCCGAATGATTTTTCATTTTCGGTTCACTAAAATGTCGATAATATGCCAACATACGTAAGTATTACATGTTACATAATGCCTGGTTGATATCAAAACGGTATGTGAGCATTTGTAGTAAAATTATAATTCTCCTGTTAACTAGATTCTTAGATATTCGGTTCACTAAAATGTCGATAATATGCCAACATACGTAAGTATTACATGTTACATAATGCCTGGTTGATATCAAAACGGTATGTGAGCATTTGTAGTAAAATTATAATTCTCCTGTTAACTAGATTCTTAGATATTCGGTTCACTAAAATGTCGATAATATGCCAACATACGTAAGTATTACATGTTACATAATGCCTGGTTGATATCAAAACGGTATGTGAGCATTTGTAGTAAAATTATAATTCTCCTGTTAACTAGATTCTTAGATATTCGGTTCACTAAAATGTCGATAATATGCCAACATACGTAAGTATTACATGTTACATAATGCCTGGTTGATATCAAAACGGTATGTGAGCATTTGTAGTAAAATTATAATTCTCCTGTTAACTAGATTCTTAGATATTCGGTTCACTAAAATGTCGATAATATGCCAACATACGTAAGTATTACATGTTACATAATGCCTGGTTGATATCAAAACGGTATGTGAGCATTTGTAGTAAAATTATAATTCTCCTGTTAACTAGATTCTTAGATATTCGGTTCACTAAAATGTCGATAATATGCCAACATACGTAAGTATTACATGTTACATAATGCCTGGTTGATATCAAAACGGTATGTGAGCATTTGTAGTAAAATTATAATTCTCCTGTTAACTACATTCTTAGATATTCACGAAAAACTAATAAACGTTTAAATAAATAATAAAGTACTAATTTGTCGGTTCACTAAAATGTCGATAATATGCCAACATACGTAAGTATTACATGTTACATAATGCCTGGTTGATATCAAAACGGTATGTGAGCATTTGTAGTAAAATTATAATTCTCCTGTTAACTAGATTCTTAGATATTCGGTTCACTAAAATGTCGATAATATGCCAACATACGTAAGTATTACATGTTACATAATGCCTGGTTGATATCAAAACGGTATGTGAGCATTTGTAGTAAAATTATAATTCTCCTGTTAACTACATTCTTAGATATTCACGAAAAACTAATAAACGTTTAAATAAATAATAAAGTACTAATTTGTCGGTTCACTAAAATGTCGATAATATGCCAACATACGTAAGTATTACATGTTACATAATGCCTGGTTGATATCAAAACGGTATGTGAGCATTTGTAGTAAAATTATAATTCTCCTGTTAACTACATTCTTAGATATTCACGAAAAACTAATAAACGTTTAAATAAATAATAAAGTACTAATTTGGTCCTGGTTTCGAGTACCGAATAGAAACGGTATTAAACCAAGATGCTAAATATATCAAAATGTAGTTTATTACGTTAATGAAATAAATTTTAGCATCAATAACTCGTTGGCGACTTTTGTGGTTATTTAAGTTTAATTTTAAGGCTGAGGTGTGAAATCATCTCAAACATTCAAATTTAGGACGCAAACGGCTGCGCTAAGTGTCGGTCGTGTTTCCGATCTCGTTGATGTTTTTTAGAATACTATACGTTAGACTTTGACTTTTTTTAGTATTTTTTGTATTTTTTAACCCTTTCCCTGTCAATTTCTCTTTTTTTTAAAAATATTAATTTAGATTTTTTTTTTCAATACAAAGATGGTATTTTAAGCAAAATATTCAATTACGTCTAAAGTTAAATGGGTTCAAAGAAAATTAAGTTGCAATTTATCGTATGTTGGGCCTAAACACCGTCATATTTACCATTCACAATTTTTAAATGTAGTTTCCGTTAAAATGCGAGCCGCGAGTCTAGAATAGAGCTTTTAAGATTTTTTATCTACTGGAAAGCTAAACGCGACCTTTGATCCTCCCTGCTTATCAAGATATCCTCGACCCCTTAGCACATAATTGTAATTTGTGACGCTGCGGTTTCATTACAACAGCCGCCTCGGGGCATGACTGCCGGGCGCTGGGGTGGCGGGGCGGGGGCGGTGGAGGGGGCGGGCGGCCGGAGGGGCGGAGGGCGGCATGTGCCAGGCGCGCCCCGGGTGCCAGGGATGTTCTCTTTTCACGCGTGACGTCACGATCCGCAAATATTTACCCGGGCAAGGCAAGAAACGATCCGTCGCGTTTAAGTACCTGTATAACTATTGACTCTCGCGCGATATTCTACACTGGTTATTCTTAACCGAGGAGATCAGGAAACCTCGCTTTCTGCACTGGTGGGACGGTCCTTGATGTTTAATTTGCGCGTAACCCTTAAGTTAAATCGCCCAAAATACATCATTTTTGCCTTTCAAGCGTGACTAAAAATACATTTAATCGTATTTGTGCGTATTGAAATACAGGACAGGTATTTTACGAGTAAATTTTAGCTCTTACTTTAAATAACCGATTGCCTTAAATCAAATCGTCGTTCCTAAAAAAAATAAAAAGGCGTTTGGTGCAGTAAAGTTATACTTTTTGAAACTGGCTTCGATTTCCGCCGAAATTTAAAATTTTCAAATGAGTGTAAGTGATGTATTTTTCATCTTCTTTCGTTATCCTACCTTTCATACTTTCATAACTTTTACATAGAGGCTTTGAGGGTTTTTCATTTTTTTACACACACACACACACACACACTTTTAAACGTGTTACGTAAATGAAAACGAAACATTTTAGCCAATAAAATCAAACATGATTAATGAAATACAAAAAAGCTCCATTGTATGCATTCAAATACGGAAGAAGCAATACAAATTTGTTTACAGCGAATAAATAGAAACGTTTTTTTTATAAAACAAACACAAACATTTCTGAAATGGATGATAGATATTTTTGTGTTTAATAAAAATAATATCCAAAAAACACCTTCGCATTGTTAAAGACTCACATAAATATTTGATCTTATATCACGATCTTTATTAATTTAGGTTAACATTAACGCCCTGGCCACGTGTCTCGTAATTACATAATAATAATTTATGTACAATGTACGAGCAACATGACATTGTGTAATTAAGTATTAATATGAATGTACCGGATGTAAACATTGAAAGCTCATTTGGTTTGTAGCAAATCCCACGAAATGGAATCTTGTCTAATTTACATAATTTCGATCAAAATACACAGAACAACCGCAGACTTGTACATACATACATACATACCTATAATTATTATGATATATCATTATAAGTACCAAACAGTTATGTAGATATTTTAATAATTAAAATGCAACTCTGTTTTAAAATCACTATATTTTTATAGTGATTTTAAAACAAAACATTTTAATTACAAAATGGAAAATCTCAAAGTTAGTGCTTCAAATATAAATGAGATATTTTAATGTTTATTTTCACGACTTATTCATACACATATATACTTTTCATTAGCACATACTTGTAAAGCACAGTAATTTCTATTATGATTACAATCGCTGAAGTAAATAAGTGGAAAAATACTATATTTATTAGCGGTCAACGATATGTAGGTAACGAAAATTTACTAGGTGTTTTAGTAGAAAAATGACAGATAAATATTTCTCTTAATAATTTTTAAGTCGTCAAAATCTCTATGGATTTTAAATTCCTAGAAAAAAGAGCAGTCACCCTCTGTTTCCTACCTTCGTCCAAAAAAACTTAATTCTTTTCACAGTAGAGTAACGAGTTTCAAAGTTTTTATTATGATTTAAAGTTAATCATTTCATTCACCAATTCGCCCTTTGCACGTTAAGTTGTCGATTAGTTTTCTGTGTTTTGGGTCGTTATTTTTATTTAAAGAAAGAGCTTGTCTTTCGTATGCTGACGATATTATGCTTTTTGCCGATGGTAGAGAAAGCTGCAGGATCTGGTGTCATAGGTGTATAATGTGTGCAAGGAAAGTGATTTAAGCTGATGAATGTTGACAAATCTAAATTTATGGTTTTTGAAAGAAATGAATGTAGATCTGGATATAAAATAATACAAAATTTATAGCAGCGTGAAGTTGGTAACACTTCGAGCGCCGACACCTGTAAATGCTTTCCTTTACTTTCCAAATCTCCGATATTCATACAATATTCTTATAATTTAAAACATATTGAAATTTAAAACTATTCGTACACGGATCTATATGAAGAGTTTTAAAAAGTTTGCATTGTAGAACTAGCTCGACGATTAAAACAAGTACAGCCGCTCCGGGAGCGATATATTCGCAGCAATCGATGGGTGCCGGAACAACTGCATATCTTTGGGCATTTTTCCGTACTGCTTGCATTATCTGGAAATGTGAGACCGACCACGTGACCTAAATGTAAATTTATAAAGAAACGCTGCATGCATAATACTGGGCTCATTACAGAATAATATGCAGAAAAAGAAGTATAAAGCATAATTTAAGGGTGATGCATATAAATATACAATAACAACGCTGTTATTCGTTATAAAAAATATCTACATACCTTAAAACATTATTTTGTAATCTAAATATGGCACTTTCATTTTGTACTCCTAATTGCAAATACAAAGGATATAGTGGCTTGACGTAGGTAGAAAGAATATTTAAATCGACCGCGTGATGAACACGAAATATAAATAAAAATTACAACATTTTGAGTGTGTCCAAATACTTGTTCACAAAATCTGGATTATCTCCAATTACAGGATCTCACATACTAATATAAGAGTTTCTGCTTAATAAAAAGCTTCTTTACATCTCACCAATAGATGTCTCTAGTGAAGTTCTAGTGATTCATGAACAAGGTTTCTAAATTGGTTCATATATATAGAACTTCCAAGAATTTGAGTGGTGTGGTTGTCCATAATGGGTAGAATTGGTGAATGTTACATGTGTGTAAAGTGATCACTCAAACCAGCCTATGACGGTCGTAAGCCCCGTAAATGCCCAGACTTCCATATTCTTCTTCATCTTTGATGAGATATCAAAAAATAATATAAAT
Source organism: Brachycentrus maculatus (assembly GCF_059751285.1). Lineage (NCBI taxonomy): Eukaryota > Metazoa > Arthropoda > Insecta > Trichoptera > Brachycentridae > Brachycentrus > Brachycentrus maculatus. Next base: position 341,248 of record NW_028281373.1, read on the forward strand.
AAAAATTAGTTAAGTCATTTACTACCGTGTTCGAGTGACAACATTCTGTTTAATGGAAACATATGGTGACTATGAAAATGACGTACAAATAAGAATCTAAGGCGTAATTCAGTAATTAGATATTCAGTAGCACAAATGCAGAGAATTGGACATTCCACCGGTGCAACTCTAGCGCGTGAACCATAGTGAAATAGTTAGAATACTGTCTGATATAACAACTGCTGAGGATGCTGGTGGGCTTGTTGTGATTTCTTTTTTGGGTATGAGTGCTGCTTTTGAGAGTGTTGATCATAATATTCTGCTGAAAAGCTTGAAGAAGACTTACGGTATTTATGATAAGGCGCATGCATGGTTTTGCTCATACACTCGAGAACGTGAATAATTCATAATTCAAAATTTAAAATATTTAATTTATCCATCTTTACTGGTGTACCTCGAGGTTCAGTCCTAGGCCCTCTGCTATATCTTTTTTATACCAAAGATGTAGACAATAAGATAAGGGTTGTGGTCTCGCGGATGATACGCAAATTTCAAAAATGAACTTTTTGACTGTGCCTTGAGAGAATAGGAGAATTGATGGCTGAAACATATTGACATTGAACACGACTGAATGCCACACTTAAACGATAGACTATAATTGATAACACGACCCACTCAATTCAAGGAGTACCAATTCACCGGCAATCAAATTGCTGGGCGTGTTCTTAGATTCTGATCTCTCCTTTGAGGCTAAAATCAGCAAAACAATATCATTATCAGCTACGTAACATCGGGTAAAATAGTTTATACGGGTTTGTTTTTAAACGCTTATTCGTTTGGACGTGACCTGTTTCTTCCTTTCTTCTGAAAACCCGAGTTTCCACAGATACATGTACTTTTTTCTATAAAATGAATGACATAATATTTTTTAGACAACATGTTTTTCCTTAAAACAGACGCTTGGGCGTTGCTATCTGACAAAATATTTCAGAGTAGGACCCAAATTTTATTATCAAAAAACGAGACGTATAAAGTCACTTAGCGTTTGAAACTTCATTACGGTAACAATCCAGTTATTTCCCGACTCGGTGATTGAATGTCCCCATTTGCAGAGAGGAAATTTTAAACGCATTTAATGAATATATTTATCGCGTCAGTTTAGTGACATGGGTACCGTGTCCATTGTACATAATTTAACTCTATATTATTACTGATGTAGGTAACATACGAATATCTATATCAGTAATAATATAAAAACATGTCGAAACAATCATTGACGCGATAGTTAATTGACAATAATTATATTATATTATAATTGACAATACTTTGATTGATATTTCAACAGAGATAAGGTAGATATTCCAATGGGAATATGAAAGTGTGAGTTAAATGATAATAAATAACAATAATAATTATACCCTGATTTTTATATTTCCATACCTTTCATTGTATATCTAAAGATATTTTAATAAAAAAATATTACTTGATAATTTTCTTTAAGAAAACAAGCCTTATAACTGATATTTGTTACTAATATTAACGAGGCATTTTTATTTTTTTCATGTCTAAATCATAAAAAAAAATCATTAACACGGTGAAAGTGATGCATAAGATTATTGATTTTAAAATGTAAGATTTTTATTGCTTCTCAAAAATATAGCAAGTTAATATAAATTCAATTTATGGATATAATTGTACCATATTTATAACACACTTAAGATAGCCTCAGTACTGGCAGTTATGATCGGAATCCATAAGTTTTACAAGAAGTAACTCAAAAACATGAATTAAAAATTCCAAAGTAAATATATCAATTGATATGAATTTTTCGCTTATTAAATAAGAATTTCCTACATTTGAATTTCTTCCTGTGAGGACCTTTGAAGTTTTCATGAATAATTCAACCATTCCATTATAGAACTATCAAAATCAGAAATCATGGCTGCCAACCAATGTCTCCTAGAGGTATAATCGGTCTACCCAATGAACCGACATTATATTTTACTTAATTTGCATTTTACAAAAATGGTTTAAATCTTGAATATTTTATCAGTCATAATATTAGTTTATTATGATGTTTGACATGTTTATATTTAATTAATGTTGATTGTGTGTAATATGAATATTTTATCTATAAAAAGCATCTGACATTTGACGTATCGCAACAGACCACAACGCTCACCATAGAGGAAGACGAGGCGTGAAAATGTACTATCTTTGATCAAATAAATAAACAGTTAAAGTACTTAGATTCGCAGTCATCAAGTATCAAATGAAGCGTATTAAATGCATGCATTTTACCTATAGTAATCAATGTTTATAAAATATGGCACCTTACAAGAGCCAGGAACAGCTTTACGCTTTGCTTTGAGATTATACGCCGAATTTTAAGAGTACAATGGTTTGTCTTCACGAGGAATTTGGCAGTAAGACACAACAACTAATAATAACTGTCGTTAAAATCAGATAAGTTATACTTTACTCCTTATCCATAAATATAAAGTGTTATCTTTATTACGTAAATATTTTTTAAAAAAAATCTCAGATCAGTCATATGCTAGAGACCATGTTTACAAAATATGACAAAATAAAACAACAATGAAGAAGTAGTTCTTTTTAAATTACATTTTTTTTCTCGCTGGTTATTGAACTACTAATAATAATTTACTCATAATGCCCAGGTTTATTTCACTCAGGTCACTTTGATAGAAGGCTAGTTAATTTATGCATGATGCCAAAAGCTTTAAGCATACTAATTCACTATTATTATAAGTATATTTAATAAAATAAATTGGATGACGATGCATACATACAGCATTTGGTAACTTAATTGATTGCAAATTGATACGAGTACAATATTATATAAATGTAGATGGATTTTGTCGATGACCCCGTTTTAGTATGGTCCTAAAATCGATGTGGCTATGTGCCAAAACCAGAGGAAGTTCAACCCTCTGAAAAACATCGGGCGTGAGAGGTTGAGGAAACCTCCCTTAGTAGATAAATAACAGATCTTTACAATGTGTAGAGACATCCTTATTCAAATGACTTATATCCTTGTATAAATAATCTTTGTACACGTATATAGGTATATTCCGTTCACAAAATGTATCATTTTTCATAGTAGTGATGTATGGTATGTCCGACGTATAGAGGTTTAATTTAAAAAATACGTATTTTATAACTTAAGGTAGAATTTACGAAAATGGCGCTATATAAAGAATCCAAAATCATTGTTTTTACAACTATAAATGATCATGTAATATAATTGGACTTACATAACTATTTTTACAGATAACTAAACGGAGACGATTTTTTTGAGATGGGATTATAAAATATGGGCTGAATTTTTTTACTCTATTTACTTAAAGTAAAATTTCACAGATGGCGGTAGTAAAATAGGATATAAAAATAGTCTTGTCATAAGTAATACATTCAAGTTTTGCAATTAAAATTAATAAGGGTAAAATAGTTAATGTTACATTGTGTGTAAAGTGATCACTAAAACCAGCCGAAGATAGGTCGTAAGTCAGGTTAACGCCTAGACTTTTTTCGTTTTTCTTTTTAAAATTTCGTACCTGTTGAATATTTGTTCAAAAATTCATAACAATCCTTTGGAGCTTAAATTTAAAAAAAAGATTTTTGTATAATTCCTTGTGTATAACCAAAATATTGTTGATTTAATGTTAATTTATTGCTCATATATCCACTCATATGAGTATGATTAGACTTGTTTAATGAGATTGTTTATCATGGTAAAATAACGACGAAATTTGGTAGTGGCTTTAGTATTGTTAAAAAAGATATATTGATGTTTATAAATGCATTTCAGCAACTTATTTTGAGCTTCCTTAGAAGGCTTGCATTGTTCAGAAATAATATTATACCATTTTGGTTCGAAGATCCGTTATATTATGATACCGCAGGTAATATCAGTACAAAATAATATTATGGAAATGTTACCATGAATATGTATCCTCATATCAACTTGAACGTATACTATCCTTCGTACATATTAATAAGCTAAACCAACTGGAAGATTTTTACGTTATACTTTCTTTTCAATATGGCAACTATATAAATCTCAAATATAAAATTATAATCAAACAAGAAAACTGTTATGATTTTCCCTGAATAACGGTTATTTTCTTAAAAAAAACTAAATATTTTCAAGGATAGAAATGTTTACACAAGCATATTTATATATTATATGTAGCGGAGCATTTTGCTTACATAATGTACGATAATTCACTTCCTCCATAACATACATATTATGTTCCGCACTAATAAATGTACCTGCCTATTGTTTACAAAGTAGAAATATATTCACATACATCGGTATATAGATGGGGGTTTTGCAGGGATGAGTTTTCCACAAGGTTGGAGAAATAAATGAAGACAATGTATCTATGTGTTATTACTTCCCTGATAAAATGCCGGAAGTAAACGTAATAAAGGCAAATGGCTACGCTACAATATTCGACAGTTTCCCGGCTAAACATCGTAAAGGTCAGATAGGTAAAGATAATACGATTTTTGTAAATACTAAATACAAAAAAAAGTCGGCAAATCACTAAAAATAAATAGCAAAGTATATTTATGATCTCGATAAAAATGTATCATTTTTATTATAAAAATGTATCATTGTTATTTAAATAGTGTCATTTTCGATTTAAAAAATATTACCTCAAGGGTGTTCGACCGATCGCTCTCTAGGGCGCTCCGGAGATAAAGTGATCTTGGATCGCTCAAAAGTTAGCTATAGTATTTTCAGATAATGCGTATTAATGGTGAACAGATATAGCAAATCAAAACGATCTTTAACGTTAAAACGTTTACGACATTTTGCTAAGAAGCCGATGTAATTTGTCTACATATTTATTTTAACATTTTTTTGTTAAATTATCAATATACTAAAAAGTACAAGCCAAATAAGTTTGAAACATTACGATTGAAATATTTCTCTTTGTTATGGGTTGAAAATTTTAATCCTTAAATGCTTTTGGGCTAATGGAGTCGGTATTAACTTTGTAATACTTCATACTTCAGTGAATTAATTACTATACTTACTGTTTCCGTAATAATGTTTGAACAAAAAAAAAAAAATTTAATCTTTTTTCCGAATACTAATCCTGATATATTTTATTTTCCGTATATCAGTAATATCTTTCACCCCGAGCTCCTTATTTTTTCTATAATTTAAAGTTTGGAGCTAGATACTGATTTATTTGCCTCCAGTTAAAACAAACAAATACCAGATTTATTCCTGATTTTTTTTAGATGTATTACAAATTTCACAATAGAACCTTATTAACTTCTTATAAAAAAGATATTTCATTTCGGTTAAGATATCTATATATACGAATGAAAAAATGCCTTTTACGGCAAAAAGTTTAGCGCCGGCGCTGCCGGGAGCGAAGTCAAGGAATATTGAATAATAATTCAACAAACGAGACCCAAACTCTACAGCTCAACCGAGGTTCAACCTTGGGAGTGATTGGAACATATATTACACGTTCCAATCAAAATGGGATGGCAGTACTGAGTCAGCCGACGAACCAAAACGAGCAATTATAAATATGGTAATACTAGTATTGGCAGTCCTTTTATGAACCTGTTCGAATTTAACACTAAATATCCAATGAATGTATGTAGAAACTTACATGATGAAAATTAGCTAAAGGTTCATTATTTACCTTCAATATCACTTTATATTTTCTTTAAATTGTATCTCGTTATAACATAATTATAATATCGACCAATTTCTAATAAAACAGCTTCTCCCTAAAGACTTGTCTCGAAGAAAAAGCTCTTGCTTCGAAGTCCATTGATTTTATAATTAAGTAACAATAGATACTTATTTTAAATAAGTAATAAAACAGAAAATCACAAAGTTAGTCACTCAAATATTGATTTTACAGGAAAAACCCCTTTGATATTCTTGTTGTTCACTACCCAGTTATTCATAAACGATATTTGAACGTTGAAACAATTTTTTTTACTGTCACTTATTTGGTTTTTAGTGTGTGATTTTTCATCTAGTTTATATACCGAGAGGATTATGTAATGAAAGTGAACACATAATACATGGGGACTAGTATTTTGAACCTGTATAACATACATGACTAAAAATCTATATATTTTGTGAAATCATTCAAAAATAATTTTTATATTTATTGGTAGAATATTGTTCGTGTTTTGTACATTTTAATGTGCAATTTATGACATAAAAATCCCAGGTCTTGTAAAAATGGTTATCAATCACGCAATATATAAAATTAATAATTCATAAACACTGATGTACTTATATATATATATATATATATATATATATATATATATATATATATATATATATATATATATATATATGTAATAAAATAACTAGGTACCTACCTATACATTTTATTAAGTACTTACAAATAGGACCTACATAAAACAGTTCTACCACTAAATAAAACAAAAGACGTCAGATAGAAAAATATAATTTTCTGAACTGTCAGAATCAGATAGATAGATAGAAAAATATTATAAAGATAAATTAAGAATAAACTTTGATTATAAACTTTAATTACAAAGCAACACGTTGTTTATTTTATTATTATACACCCACTTTACATATTATTTACACCCAATTTACGAAGGAAAATATTACCACGTTTTATATATATATATATAAATATATATATATATATATATATATATATATATATATATATATATATATATATATATATATATATATATATATATATATATATATATATATATATATATATATATATATATATATATATATATATATATATATATATATATATATATATATATATATATATATATATATATATATTTATTTATATATATATATATATATATATATATATATATATATATATATATATATATAACTACTCCTATATTATACTGTGATACGTACATTTATTATATGTGTTGAGTGGAAATTTCCTAGGTTCATGACACAATGTACCGAGATCCTTACCTCGGCGGAAGGTTCAAAGAAATTCAAGCCTTCTCTACATCCTGTGTACAATTACTTTCTGCAGGAAGTAGTCCGTAGAGTGAAGTGGTCGGAGGTGACGTCATACTACGGGCCCCATATTTCCCCAGGGAGAGACGCGATCTACGTGAGACCAACACTCGCTACTTCCGACTAGACATCTACATATTCTTATATACCTATGTACTGTACACAACTATTCATTGTGTATGGAAGGATATTAATATGTTTTAATTTTTACGTTAATTTTTAATCCTGGTGCACAAATAATGAAATCAACCATTTAGAGACTGTTATTATGCTATTATATTATATATATATATATATATATATATATATATATATATATATATATATATATATATATATATATATATATATATATATATATATATATATATATATATATAAACTATCGTAAGTCACAAAACACAACATGACAGGAGAGAATTAAAAAATTTAAACATTTTTACTGAGTTAGCCAAGCATAGCTTTTAATAAAAACATATTGTAATAAATTGTTGAATTGTTTGTAGGAATTTAAGACATAATAATATATGCGAAATATTTGAAAAAAATGGAGTAAAAATGATGAATTTACGTATATCACTTACGATAGCATACGTAGGAAGGGTCGATATTGTGTTATGTAATGCAGATATGTACGTGTACGTGCATGTATGTATTAGTATAGGTGGTGCAGGCAGCTGCGCTTCGAGATTGGAACAGCGCACTAGAAAGCCCGCAACAACAATACTTCAAGTGGCCACTTGTTGTATAGACCACTACAGGGTTTTTAATAAAACGCAGAGAATGTCGCATGTTGATATATTTATGATCCAACTAGTTGGTAGAACTTTTGCGTTTCTGCTCACAGCAGCATAAATCTGCGAAACGCCAATAATTTCCCTAGCCCGTTATTCTGCGAATAATGTATTACTTTATTTATTGGGATAGGCATAGTCAACTGAAATACGTAAAATAATATGTACCACATTACATTGTTTTGTTATTCCCTAATATCGATGCTGGGAGTATTGTATTTTTTAGAAAAAGGCGCTTCGGAATGCTATGTAACATTATACTACAATATGATACAATTACTTACTATGTAACAGCGAAAGAATTAGAAATTGCTATATTATAGGATGTTTTATATTTAATATTTGTGAACTGATCAAACACTGAAATAATTAAGAGTATCTTAGTTGAAGAATACTCGAGTCATAAGCTAAATTCAAGTTACTAATATGAGTATTGGAATGGAACACCAAGTATCTTAGGTTTTGCTGCTATTTTTTTTTTGATTTCCTACTATTCCTCCTCCATTTCCCTAACAATGTCCATTCTATGAACTATTTCACATGATCGAATATGCGGTATACCATTGATGTCACTTGTTCCGTATTACTAGTATTCCATGTCACAACATGAATAAATAGTTAATAATGTGTTAAATTAACAATAAAATTATCTACTTAATTAAATAATCTATTAAATTAATGTTAGTTCTGCAATCCTAAGTGGATGTTGGTCCTCGGGTCAACTAAAATCGCATGTGATCAACATTTTATATAGTGTATGAATAGTGCTACGGTAGTAACGTGTAGTATTGTTCGCATGCTGTTGTAGTGATTGTCCTGACAAAGAGACAGGCACGTTTTGAAACAAAGGCGACAGGCAAGTTTAAAAAGTGAAAAAAAACGTTAGTAAAATTTCTAACATGCAGTTTGTAAAGAGTTGATCGCGAGTAGTAGTAAAAGTAGCTACTAAAGCCAAAAGGTTAGGCACCCATTTTGATGACCCCGTGTGTACCGCCCCAACAGTGGGGCCACACGCTGTCTGACCTAGTATTTTATGAATATTTATATTTATTATTCATAGTAATGATTAATTCAATTTAAATCCGAGCGTGCTGTTTTAATACGCTATCACAATTAATAATTGCGTTCACCGTGCGCAGATGGCGCCACAATCGTTCCCAGTAAGCTTGTAAAAGTACGCCCCGAGTTGACTAGTCAGTTTTCACCTTAAGTAACGAGATATGCCTAAAACGTGATGTGTCTGTGAAATTTCACTCTCCATTCTCGTCCAATCATCGATTCTCGAATCGTCGCCAAAGAAGATTCACATAAAAATATTACAATAGGTGTACCAAAAACATAAAAGTACTACCCACAAACTATAGTTGATTGGAATAAACGGTGACATTCGTTAGGATGACACCGAGCTACGCCTTTACATGACTATTTTAAATGAAACGTGTACATCGGCGTTGTATAGTGCTATTGAAATATGTTAGTTCGAGGGAAGGCGTTTATATGGTACATTGTATATATTTGTAATACGAATATGTATACTAGTGTAGACTTTACATTATATTTTATATACAAAGAGTCTAACCTCTATACAAATACACATCTTCCTTGTATATAAAGATATATTATATTTTTTAAATAAATATTTTAGTTTTTCTGTTTAGTTTTATACTGATACAAATTATGCATGGTAAACGTTTTCTCATAAATAAATCCGATATAAAAATGTTAAAACATATTTTTGTAAAAAAACAAATATGTTACATCGTGTAACAATGAAGGAAATTTAAATAAATTGGAGATTCTTTGAAAATAAACTGAAAAAAAATAGATAAAAGAATGTAGACAAAAACAGATAAACTCAACTGGTTACCTGAAAAAGAAACTTATAACACCCATGCCTCTAAAACCGATATCCAACGCAATCTCCATCCATTATTTTTGACGTAATTTCCAAAGATAATTCATATTCTTATCCGCACGATGTTTCATTGATTGTTTCTGGTGCATTCGATTTTCTATAAGGGTTAAAATTAACCGTCAAAATATAAGATTTTGGCGTGTTAATTATAAAAATAATTTCTTGAATGTTTTTCGCAGATACTTTGTGGCACATTTTATAAAATAAAACAACTTTTTATTTGTACACTTTTTCCAACCGGTTTTGACAAGAACCCTGTCATCCTCAGGGTTTATGTACTAATTCTAAAACATTGAAATACCCATAGTTAAATCAAATTTTAAAAAAATTAATTAAATTTTACCAATAAAAAGTAATTAAAACAAAGTTGTTGTTTTATTTTATAAAGTTTATACAAATAATTACCTCAATTATTCTTTTGTGGTAGTATATTTATTCTACAATTAAAATGTACTTTCCACAATATGTATATTGCACTTATCAAAATGTTTTTTCATAAATTTTTTTTTTTAAATGTTCATTTTGCACTTGACATACTATTATAAAATATGACAGAACATAATGTACGTGTTTACTCCATTAAACATTTTTCAGCGGTTGTCCTGAAAGGGTCCTGAAAATATACCTACGTTCGTCCTTATGAACTTCTAAGGATACTACGAGGTATTCAACGTAGCAGGACATAATGTCGACTGTATGTTTCCTTTCCTATCAAGCCTCGTGAAGATCCATGAATCTAAAATTACCCAGGGGAAATCTTAGGATGATGTTCATCCATCAGAGATAATATGCTACCCTGGTACCTGCCAGGAGAAATAGCGTTCAAAAATAATGTTTCTTTTTATCGCAGGTTTAAAAATAACACTTCGAATCTATCGATAATTTATAATGATTATTTTAAATCATTTATAATTTTTTTAATAATCTACAAAAATATAAAAATGATGATAATCAGCTGTTCTATAGGATATTTAAACGATATATTGACGGACAAAAGTTGGAACTATAATATTTACAACTTGGGTTTCTTGACATAAATGTTGGGATGTCAAAATATAAAAAAATAACTCCTAAGTAAAGATTTGTGAACAAGGTTTTGGAGACACCCAAAAATGTTGTGAATAAAATAATCTGCTCGAATTATAAGCTGCATAAAAATTGAATATCGTGTTTTCAGGCGTCTCCCAGTAAAGAAAATAATAGACAGATATATAAAATAAAATAAACGACCTTTAATAATTCATTTTACTTGCAGCAAATCGATTAAAGTCAATTTCTAGCGAGGGTTAACTGGGGGAACAAATGTATTTTTTACATTTCGCTCACTCCTTTCAAGAACGTCATAAATCAAAAATCGTCAATTTTCAGTTGTGCATGTTTTCGGAATGCCCAGAAAATATTCTATATCCCAGCAAAAGTGGCATATTTTTAACTTAATATTTACTCGATATAGGGCAGAAAGTGTTGATTTTGCATTTTGAAGAAAAGGTATCGTTTAATTATTTTTTTAAATATACTTAATATTTTTCAAATGTAGAAAAAACCTTCAGTTTTTACCTAAAAAGATCTGTTGCAGAGTAAAAAGTTCAGTAAGTGGCTTGATATTTATTTTTAATACATTGTATATTTTTAAACTATAAAAACGTTCTCCTGAAAAATCAAGTTTTTTTTTTATTTATGACGTTCTTGAAAGGAGTGAGCGACTTGTGGTAGGTATTTATTTTAACCTCAGTAAGAACATAGCGAGACTTAATATGCAGGCAGGGCGTCAATAATAATCTACGTAGTGTATATAAGTTAACGTTGCTTCAGTGCTACGATATCCAACTGCTCTAGCATTTTGAACCCGGTTATCGATCTGTAGTGTCTGGAAGTTAATGTTACAGATTTATTTTACGAGTATTTCTATTTGACCGCATAGAGAATTTATCTAGACTACGTTGTTAACGCGTTTGTATTACCGCCCCTAGAAGCTAATACATTTATATGCTATATATTGTGTATTTCTTTTATCGCAATGATGAGTGTCTAATTAGCGTCCAATTTAAGTGTCTAAGCACTTTTGAAGATTGAAGCTCGGAGGCATAAATAGTTTTATTTTTCACCCAGAGTCGAAAGAAACATGTAGAGATGTAAACTTGTAAGTTATGAATAGTAAAACAAATTACGATTTCTCAGATATTTTAATCACCATGAAAAAAAAAGTTTTTGAAACCCATTTTATAAATGAGTCGGGGCTGTGGTTTTATGGTAAGTGTCGCGGACTTTGAGTCCGAGGCTTACAAATGGACACCCACTCTGCTACAAATTCATTTTTATTTTCAAACACAACTTTAAAAAAAAGGATTTCTGTTTGAAGTATACTTTATAATTAATCATCACTTGATTGTGCGAAAATTGAGTTGTGTGCTGGTTTCGAGTTGGTAAGATAGCAAGATAGAATGGGAATAAGTTAACGTCTAGATGTAGATTCCTTCAGGATAACACAATTGATTCGTTCAGTGCGCTGTTGGTGCAAGTTGCGCCCTGCACTTGGAGAAGCTCTCGACTCGAGCAAGTGGCGCCGGGAGAACTAAGAATGGGGTCGCTTTACAAACCTCCGTAATTGACGTCCTGGAGCGTTTACTTCCGCAGCGAGCGAGTAAAGGGTCTGTACCTGCCATACGCCTACGTCTTACTAACGCTTTTAAGTAGGTAATTCCACGTCACGTGGATAGGTACCGACGTTACTTGAATAGGCGTAAGAGCACATAGGGGTAAAGCATATATTTATCTAAATTATGTATTTAACAAATGGTACACTTCTGATATAATCTAAGGCAGTGATTCTAAACCGGGGATCTGGAAAGCTTTTCTGGGGAATCCTGTCGATATTTTCCCAAAAATTATCTCATCTTGGTTTTCGGTCAAGCCGTGAAATGTTTTCATCAATGAAATTTGTTAATTCGTGAAATTGGAGTCTATGTATGTATATGCAAACATTTTAAATAATATCTCTTCCGCAAAAAAAGAATAATTTGAAATTAAAGGGCGGAGTCGGAAACAAAGCATCGCAAAATTGGAGTAAATATTTACATACGTAACCTAATTTTTTATTGGTTCAACTACTACTCTATTCCTATACAATATATAATAGTATAATTAGTAAAGTATAGTATACGAGTATACACGTGAAAAAAATGGTGTTTCTTCTTCTTTTCTAAGCTTATCCGCATTGAATTGTGCATTTCATTGAAGCGGTGTTACCTTGATCGTCAATAACGTGGAGACAAGTTTATTATTAAATAAATATTACAATGAAAAATAACATATATTATTAATTTGGACACCTAAGAATCGAATTTAACCTATGTTGAAAGGAAAATATTGATATGTTTATCATTACATACATAAATGTTGATGTGGGTGATAGATTTTCACTAGTTATATGACTGCGGAATGTTTGTGATATGTGATATTTTATCGAGTATATCAAATATTTGTGATATGTGAAGTTACGATTTTATGAAATTAAGTTCATTGAAATTCCACAATTTTTACGTCAATTTAAATTGGAACAAGAAAGTCCTTCTTGGAAAACTTTAATTTGGTTAATATTTTTATAAAAACTTAATGAAAATATGTAAATCATTATGGAAACTAGGAGGACAATTCACTAGTCAAAATGCATTACTCAATAATTTTGGAGAATATATTTAAATAAAAAATGGGGTTCTCATGAGTGAAAAACTGTATAAACTTTTCTGTGAATCAGGACGTATTGTTGAAGGTGCTTTGTTTTAAGTAGAAATTTAAAATTTTTACTGCAAATTTTGTATATCCACACTCCGACCTAGCCACTCGATTATTTGACTTAATGTTAAGCAAATAGGCAAACTAAGTTAGACATTGTAATGCGAAGGGCAAACATCGAAAGTGTTTTATAGGGGTAGTAATGGAGGGGCTCGATGAGCTGCTGGAGTTTATTCTGAAACCCCAAAGTATGAGAGAGTGAATTGGGATCATTTAAATATTAACCATCGGTAATTTCTTTCCCCAAAGCTTTTAAACTAAGTGTACCACAAACTGGGGTATATACTTGATTTTTTTATGTCTACATATAGATATTTCCTGTATTTTAACTCTGTTCGACTGTTGATGTTAAACGTTATCAAACATCAATATAATTATAATCAAATATCAAACGCATCGTTTATGTGTCATTCGATCGTTATCAGCAGTTGCTGACATTTTTGGCATATGTCGCGTGATGACTGTCACAACGCTGGATGATTAAATTGTTTTTGCATCAAATAACGAATCGAAAAGGAAAACTTGTCAAAAGCAAGTTCATGAAATATTTGAAAAAAAGGCAGGCCTGGAGACGGAATGGGAAAGATCGGCGGGTATGCGTGAGGAGAAGTAGCGTGACAGGTCGTTAGTGAGTAGAACTCTAATATTTATTTAGTGTTACCCTGGAATGATCCCTGAAGCGCAAGAGTGACCACCTTGCCTAAATATAAGTAACAATAAAGGTAATACTGCGTTTATACGATGCAGTGCCCTATTCACCATTGTGTGCGGATAAGGGTCAGAAGAAGAAGAAAAAGTGAGTAGTGAGTAGAGACTTACCCGGCTTTCCTCACGGCGCCAGTGCAGTTGAAAGAGGCGGCCGCGGTGCCAGTCTGCTTGCCCTTGTACGGTGAGTTCATCACGCTCTCCGCTCCATCGTCGTCGTCTGATACGGCCGTGGTCAGGGACATGCGATCATCGTCAGATATCTGGAAGAAAAACATTTCGGTGAACATTCAACCAATACTGCGGCATCAACACATGATAAAAATAGTGAAGGACATAGGTAACATAAACCATGCTAGGACACAAAATACCGATCCCTCTTCCAGTAAAATGTCTGCTGATTACAGTCAACAGTCCACCTTCTCCTGAGGAGTTTTACGTGGTTTCCTCCCCGCAATGAGCAAATACTCTTGATTGGCCCACACTAGATCATACCTCCTGTTCCCAACACAGATTTAAATAAAAACATATTTATTTTGATAGAAGAATCAAAATTCCAATTAATGATCTATAAACCCTGTACATAATAAGCAAGGTAAATAATAAATACAATTCCCATCTAAACAAAAAAACGGTACAATCAGCGATTTTGAGAACCTTTTATGAACCAAAAGCATTAAAATCATCATCATTATAAAAGCGTCATTTAAAAATACAAATTAAAAGTACGGTGCTGGATTTCCAGCACCGTACATTTGTAAGACGTCAAGAACGAAATTGAAAATCATCGATTTTGTGTTAAAGTAATTACAAATATAATATCGTTTTGTATGAAAGAAGTCAAACGGAGTAGAGAATTTTCATTTCGAAAATGGAGCAAACAGGGCATACCGTTATGATAGAAGCGTCAAATATTTAAACACGAAGCCTGAGGAAATTCTGGAAGCGATACTCATTATTATTCAGAAGGTTTTCTGACCTATTATGATGGAGAAAGTGAAACGGTCGTTGTGTTTATATTTTATAACGACAATGCTAAAATTATGCTAGTCACGTGGTAAGACTTTAATTTAATGTCTAAAAATATGACGGGAACGTCCCAAAAACATAAGTATCATATTAAAATCTAATATTTTATCAAAAGTCATTCGATAACATTCTCGAGAGCTAATTCGCTGATTTGGACAAACCATTTATTTTAGGATTAAGATTATAATATTACGTGATTATGATTTTTATATTTTCACGAAACCTCGTAGAATTCCAGGTAAAACTGTTTAAAAAAAAAAATTTATTATTACAATGAAAATGCTTTGAATTTGTATATCGCATTGTTTAAAAATAAATTGTCAAAACTATTACTTCTATTCTTCTTTGCATACCTATCATTTCGCCTCTATTTACTTTCAAATTTAGCTGTAATGTCCTTGAAACTGAATATCTTTACTTCATCATCAGTATTCCGAAAAATATTTTACTTTCCTAAGCCAAACGGTTTGGAAAGCAGGACTGAACACCTCGCCTTCAAACGACTAATTATCTAGTTAGCACCACATCGATGCAGTGTTCTATGAACTATCTTGGTGCGGATACAGGTAAAAGAAATAGTAAACTAACTAATCCAAATTTTGAGATAGTCGTGTTACGTAGGTATACACAGATGCGTCTTGTTATGCATTTTATGTATTTTCTAAACCAATGTCGCAATGGCTGTCAAATAATATTGTTTATTCTTTATGTAACAATATTTTCACCATTAAACACGTTTCAAGATGCATCTGTGTATAAGTATTTAGATTTTCACAAATCTTATATAAGATCACTTTACTCTTAAAACAAGTCGTACGACTTTCTTAGTTGCAGTGACGGATAGCGGAAAACGCTCCGTTTATGCATGAAGTACGTAATGTTTTCTATGAATTACCAAAATTTGTTAGTCAAAACACCTACAAAATGTATAAATACCCAAATACATGAATACCATCCCCTCATTGATCACTGCGACTTTATTGCTCCCAGAGCGGTTCGACCACACGTCTACTTATTTAACTATCGAACGAGCTCCGAGACGAAATAAAGTGAGTTCAACTACAAATTACGCTAATTCATTGTACAAATTGCGCAATTCATTCTTTAATGGAAACCTCCACCGTTCTCAGGTTAGGAAATAAGACCTTTACTTCGGTCTATTCCAAGTCCTATTATATAAAACACATGCACACCTTAGTAATTTTGTAAAGTAAAACTTGACAACAACCATATCGCTCACTCCTTTCAAGAACGTCATAAATCAAAATACTTGATTTTTCAGGAGAACGTTTTTAAAGTTTAAAAATATAATACAATGTATTAAAAATAAATATCAAGCCACTTACTGAACTTTTTACTGTGCAACAGATATTTTTAGGTAAAACCTGAAGTTTTTTTCTCCATTTGAAAAATATTTAGTTTATTTAAAAAAATAGTTAAACAATACCTTTTCTTCAAAATGCAAAAACAACACTTTCTGCCCTGTAGCGGGTAAATATCATGTTAAAAATATGCCTCTTTTGCTGGGATATAGTACATTTTCTGAGCATTCCGGAAACATGCATAACTGAAAATTGTCAATTTTTGATTTATGACGTTCTTGAAAGGAGTGAGCGATATGTAATACGAAAGATAATTCGTTATGAATTAATTCATTTCATACTTAGTTTTCAGCACACCACACGCGTCTACCAAAATTTTCTTAACCGTGGTTACAAATGAATGAGGCTGTTTGACAAATAAGAGAAAGCAACCAAAGGTCCTTTAATCCAAAAGCTTACTGAAAGTTGTGTCTATTTATCCCAAACTGGACTCGGCTATACTCGCATATTAGTGATAGATTTACGAAACATAAATTATTATTAGTCTTATTGCAATTAGAGAATTTCAATTAACAAGAAGCTGAATATCAGTTTTCGATACACGCATTGATGAGATTACAATTTTGTATATTATTGATTATGAAGTATTATTTTTTCACTTTTATTTTTAAATATATTTTTTTACTTGAGTTAACTCAAGTGGTAAAAAACAAGTGTTTTCTTTAAAAATCATATCCTTCCACAAAGTGAATGCCGAAACAATAAATATTTGTTTCCATATTTAATAATAGGTATTAATTTACCTAAAATTCCTTTGTTTTTAAACGTGTCGGATAAAAACTCGTTTACATAATCTTCTGTGATTTATTATAGTGAAACTTCTTAGGCGGCGATTTGAAAATCTATCATTAGACGAGAATGGATAATGAAATTTCAAAGACGCATCATATTTTAGGGACATTTCGTTACATGAGGTGAAAAATATGACAATAATATATATTAACATTTAAAAACGTCTGAGGCATTGCTATCTGTCATTAGAATCCTAACTGTCGATCAAACCTCCTCCCTCTACCTCCTTCCCTAAACTCCCTTCTTCATTTGCCATCCTTATTATCGTCTTTTGTTAATTTATTTATTTTGTTAATTTTTTTTTTTTACATCAGACAATAATATGTATTAACTTTTAAAAACGTCTGAGACATTACTATCTGTCATTAGAATCCTAACTGTCGATCAAACCTCCTCCCTCTACCTCCTTCCCTAAACTCCCTTCTTCCTTTGCCCTCCTTATTATCGTCTTTTGTTAATTTATGTTTCTTTTTAAATGTCAATTTGTAATTTATGTTTTTTTTAAATGTTCAAGTACTATCTGCCCACTGATTGCAAACGGCTATATATGGTATCAAACGTTTTGATCAATATCACTAGTCCGTCTTTGGTCGGTTGGAAGATATTGCTTTTTAGCAATAAGCCCGCCAATGTACTTTTTATTTTCTGTACATGAAGTTTAAATAAATAAATAAATAAATAAATAAATAAAAATGAGAAGTCATCTTAAGGCGCACTCTTGGGAACGTTCTGGGAACGATTGTAGTGCCATCTGCACACAACAAACGCTATTACCAATAGTGAGAGCGGATTACTATGACTTTTGCAGTTTTACTTACACAATTTGTGCCAAAATTGCCAACATTCAAGTGTTCATAAATATGGATTCTATCAGAAATTTTCCAAAATAAAAACTTTAACTTAAACATACTAAATACAAATTAATAATAATCACTCCTTTTACAACGGTATATATTTTACTAAATTCTTTATCAAAACTATTTGAAAACACGTAAATTATATTATTACTAGTTAAGAAATTGTTTCGAAATGTTTTACCACATGGAAGAAACTCTCAGGTTAATTGAAATTCTCGAGCGAATCACTGAAATCCAACTTTACGGGCAATACTACTATTAGTGGCGAAGCTTTAAAGGTGGTTGAAAATGTTATTTAACTTTACTTCTGGAAAATCTCGTGCTATAAATATTTGTTTACTTACTGTTAACCCCCTCATTTCAAATAGATTTTCTGTCATCGGCATCTCTTTGGTGTGGGACTCTCACAATTTCGAAGTGAAACTTTTTAGATTCTGAATATAGTAAATTTTATGCATTTTTTGACGGTTTTACTATTATTTTTATTTTACTACAGGATTAGAAAATTGTGTGGAATTAAAAATAAGAAAATCTCTCGTAATTAAATGAAATATTTTTTATACATCCATTTTTATTAATTCGTGCTCTAAGAAGGAAACTGTGAATTGATGATAGCTTAAGTATGATACAAATACTTTAATAGAATACAAATTTAGTAGACTTTAAGTTTCGTACTGACAATTCTTGATGGAAATGCATTTTACAGAATGAATCATCTATGTATTTTTTTTTGGCATTAATTTTATTTGACCAGCAACCGGGTTTCGTATTTGTGTTTCAGAGAAAACAGGACTTCTTACTAATAGCTGTAATAGCAGTAGAAGCGGTCATCAACCAACGTTTCCAGATTTAACTATATATTATTTAAATTCACATACAAAATTTATTTCCAACATAAAATTATATCAAATCATGCCTTTACCATAACTTCGAATATATGTTATTATTATTATAATGCAATACAAACTCATTAAATTTAAATTCATTTTGTCAGAAAAATTATATAAAATCTTGGTTTTCAACTCCTGCCTTGTTATGTATATAACAAGGTATATAACTTTGTCTAGCCTCACACTAGTCTGATGATGTCGGTAACGACGAAACCCGGTTGCTGGTCAAATAAAATGAATGTGGAAAAAATTACATGGTTGTTATTTTATTCTACAAATTTAGACTGCTAATTCTCAAAATAATGGGAGAATTCTGCGACGATGATAGTACCTGGTTGTAAACTGATATTTGTCAGAGTTCAATTTTATAATAACTTTTCATTCAAAAAATCTTATCAATGGTTGAGTTCGTCTTAATTGAAGAATTGAAAAATCACCACTCATAATCATTGACATTTTGCCCAGTTTTTTCCTCAAGAATTCTGCACCTTCAATCGTGGAAATTGTTGACAAATATTAAAACGTGTTTGACTAACGTACAGTATAATATACAAGTCTACTGGTTAACTATCTTCTTCTTCCTGACTCCATTCCAACTTATCATCTTTGTAGACTGTTGGGGTCAGCTTGTAGGTCCTTCGAATCATACTACTGGTTTCCTATGCTACGTATTAACACAGTACATGCGAGACTGCGAAGACTGTCTATGACATATGCAACGGAGACGGTAGAAACGATTCTCTTACTCTTTACATTTTAACTATTGGTTGAATTCACAGAAAGGGAAGCGATTCGCTTTTTTGTCTGATTTAAGTCAATTTCCCCTACCGCGCCTAAAAATGTTTCACTTTACAAAAGTATAAACAAATTCACAGATGAGCTCTGATATAGTTTATATACCCAAAGTTTCACGATATACGGCTTTTTTCGTTTGCTCATTCATGCGAAGGCCAACAGTAAATATATCAATTAATCGCTTTTTATAAAGCTTATATAAAAATGAAAAAATGGTAGTGAACGTGTAACACACAGTTTTACTTTGGTACATACATGCATGTGTGTGAGTATAGATATAGTAAAATTCGGTTTAGTGTTCTAAAACCTATATTATTATTATAGAATTTTGATACCAACCATTGCATATTTATTGAAATGGGTGATATTGCAACTTTGTATACGTTGAATAGTTAATTGGTGAATAGAAATAACATTCGGGTAATGTATTGTGTCATTATTATTAATGAAACTTTTTATGATAAATGAGAGAAATGGGACTGTAGCAAAAGAGGCATTTCTGGAATACAGGAAATCCCCACCCCCTTTTGTTTCACAGGACAAGGACATTCATTTAACTACCTGGATATATAACATATGTAGAAATTCCACGTACAAATATACAAATAATAATGATATTTTTAATGACTTCAACGATACACGACGACGCTTCGCGAATAAAAATTCCTTCAACTAGGAATGTATTTAGATTTTGTATGTGTACTCACATAATTTACATTACCTGGATGAAATTCAACCAGGAACATCGACTTATTTGTTGATTTTGAAGAAAAAAACTATCAAGACTATTAACATTGTAAGGCCGCTCAGTCCGGCTATGCCAGTAAAATATATAAAAGGTAGTAAATGTTACCAACTTTATACTAAATAAATTTTGAGAATACAAGCTTTCTATTTGATACGAGAATTGGCTGAGATTAGAATTTGAATATGAATAAATAATAAAACACAAGGGTTAACATTCTACTGTCGGTTGAATAGATTCCATTCTGGCATTATGATATGAAGCCGCGGAGAATTCAGTTTCACGGATTCCTCATATACATAAGGACTGTTTAAAATAAAATAATCCATCACTGATACAACGTGTAAAGGCGAAACATCAGTTTAATAATAATAAAATTGGATAATTTACATATCGCCATTTTCGTAAAATACCACATCAAAGGTGCTTCACTTTGAATGAATTGGGAAAAGAAGATGGTGGAAATGATTTAGCATTCAAACGTGTTTTAAGTTGTTTCTATAAGATTATATCATTCTCATTATTTTTAACTACTGATGGAAGAGCATTCCACGCCGTCGGACTGCAACAGCAATGGCATGTCCGCAAAATTTAGTGCGCTGGTTCGGCATAGATCAAACTTGTCAGCGGAGAAGATTATAAGTTTGAATGTGAAAACATAAAATGATTGTAAAAATGAGGGACACTATGACATTAATGTATTATTAGATTAAAACTAATATTTTTAGCTTTTCCAATTTATTTTTATTTGACCAGCGACCGGGTTTCGTCGTTACCGACATCATCAGACTGGAAATATTGGTTTTAATCTAATAATATATTAAAAATGCAATTCCATCACGAAGTGTCAGTGGATAATATAAATGACATTAATGTTTATTCATTTTGTTGAACGACTTCATATGACGCAGAGCTATAGAAAATCAAAGGGCATATTTGCATATACTTATGCCCTTTGATTTTCTTTCCGACCTTCTTATAGCCAATAAAAATTATCCCTTGCCTTTTTTTGTTGCACATTCCTTCAAAACCCCATTACGGTGCCTTAACTTTCATTGAATCGCAGAGATGGATTTATATTTAATAAACGATCGCTGTGTTATAGATATTCACTAAGACCACTCACAGACATAGCCAAATATTGCTTCGAAGTGTGATTCCGTTTTTTTCTGTCTTGACAAACGAGGCAGTCATTTCGCCAACAATATTCTCGTACCATCTTTTTGTATAAGACATTTTATATTTTTTCAATCAAGATATTTATGATTTTTTAAATCTCTCTGATTTTCGTTCAGCGGTATACTTAGACATAACTCTGCTTTTGTAATCATATTCTCTGTACCTAATTACCACGGTTGGACATCCTGGGAGCACTACATAGCCGATGTTAGACTCTCTTAAATTTATAGAATAATTATCTGATAAAAGTCAACGAAGGTAAATAATCCTTTTGAACCACACTTTTTTTCTCACACCTTGTCCTATCCAAAGAAGATCGAATCACTGAACGATAATTAACTTTTTTCATGTTTGCGAAAAATCACCGACATTGCTTTTAACAAAACTACTCGATGAATCGGTAGATGAAATTAAAAAAAAGTAATAGCCTAAGTATTAACACGATAACGGCGTACTTAAAAGATTTACATATTATTTATTTATTTTATATATGGTGTTATACATACATTACTACAATAAAAATCGTTAATAAATCATTAATTATCTTAAATATCGTATTTAAATTACCATGAAAATTACGTAGTTTAGATAAAGTACAGTAGGTCGAGAGTTTCATCAGAACTTTGGAATGATTTATCTTCCATAAATTAAATGTAATCCTGAATAAATTTATTCAACTAACGCCGCTGCCTTACGCAGCGTTTATATTATAAAATGTCGATAGAATACTAGGGGAAACAGATAGCCTTCTTTCTAGAGAGGGATGGGATAAGCTTTTTTATTTTGGGGTCTGACAGGTTAGATAAACAAATGCAATGAAATATGAATCAGGTTACGGGTAAGGTCGGTTACGGTGTCGATAGTATTCTCCAAGGATTGCTGAGAGAAAATGAATTATTTTTCGAGTGAATCAGACATTTTGTATAATATTATATTAAAAATAAATCATTTGAGAAATGTGATTATTAAAGCAGTCGTCGGCAAAAGATCATACTTTGAAAAGTGTATTAAACGTCTCGAAAAGTATGAACAAACCTTGTCATCATAATGATAGACGTTCGCACTCACATGTGATAATTATTGCTGTAAAATTGATCGAGAGAGTTTAATATAAGAACAACAGATTTAGTTGCATTATGCACCATGTTGTGTTACTTCTGCAGAGTTCGAATATTCCTATCAGCAGTCGCATAGCGTAGATTCAATAGTACGAGTACTGTGTCGTCAGCGTACCTAAGGTATTTGATTCAAACATCTCCATGTGGCATCCCTTTTTTATCAATATTAAATAGACACGCATCGACATTGTCTGATTAAATTTTCTGGTCTACTCTTTTATTCTCTGAAGGATTCCATTGTTTACTTTTTGCTTAAGTCGTAAAAAGCAACAGGTAGCGTTAAAATTGATTTTATTGTATATTGTACAAATATATAAAATAGTGATATTAAATAGGTAAGGGTAGTAAGGGTGCGGTAAATAACTTTTGAAAATAATCTTTTCATCGTTAGGTCATACTTTACAAGGAATATACTAAATATGAAAGAAATTTTGTGTGATACGTTTTGATAAAATGTATATCACGTTCCAACAAAATCAATCAAATATGGCAAATCATATTTGAAGTTTGTGCACGATAAGTTTTATTTCTTTTTAAAACGTACACGCTTCCTTCAAATCTGAAAAATTAAAGCTAACTCTCGTAGAGTATGAATAAAACATTTCAACAGAGGGGAGGGGAAGCAACTTGTCACGCAGAACGGATGAAAGCAATTTCGTGGTGGGATGTCCTTCCAACTTTGTAGAGCTTCGACGCTACGACGCGCGACGCCGGCGCGCGATACTAGAATGCAATATTACTAACGGCTGTCATTTGCCTTCATCAGGCAAGTTTTGATTCGACTTGTGTATGGAAAACGTCTTGTACTTATGAATAATGGGAATACATATTTAATAAAAATTATAAACGATCGTTTACATCGTTATAAGATTGAGATATACATATCTGCATATTATAATAGTGAGAAAACTTTTTTTTGAAAGGTTATGTGATTTCGCGGTACGTAATAACTTTAAACATAGTATGAATTACCTTTGTAAAATACTAAACTTTACAGGTTAAGCCACGCACTCAAAAAAATTATCATAGCATATATACTTATGAGGTAAATGGATTTTTATTGTTTAGTACAATTTAAAATTTTATAACTTGATATACAATATATAAATATATATATATATATATATATATATATATATATATATATATATATATATATATATATATATATATATATATATATATATATATATATATATATATATATATATATATATATATATATATATATATATATATATATATATATATATATATATATATATATATATATATATATATATATATATATGTGTGTGTGTATGTTAATACTGCTAAATATTATTTATCGATGTGAAGAATAAGTATTCAGTTATGTCGTTTTAAACCTTTAAATTACTGTAACATGTAAAGCGCCTTGAGATTATTCCTTACGAAAGGGTCACTCCGTAAATTATTCATAAAAAATAATAGCGCTTACTTTATCATTTGGCAAAATTGTGAACATAAAAGATCTTTTCGTCCAGTTATAATTTTCAATTAAGTGAAATAATGAGAAAAGTTTTATACATAAATGAATCAGCGTCTTTAAAAATAACCCTTTCAAGGATGTTCAGAAAGTTGGATACATTCCAAAATACTCTTATAGTGGATTTTTATGTAGGTACAATTCATTAAGTTCATACGGAAGAATCGTCGATAATATTTATGAACAAAACGCAATCGATGTGGGAACAGCACAAAGACTTGAATGAAAGAGTAGTGTTAGCTGACTATCATCACGCCACTTTGCAGGGGTAGGAACAGAGAATAGACCGCGTCTTTGCAAACAATCTTCGCCTCTTCCACGTTCGTGGATCTCCGAGTGATCATGCAAGTTGTATTCTTAGGATATAAACAAATGTTTTTTATTCGTATCCGTGTACTATGTAGGTACCATTCATCCTAACAATGTACAGATTTAGAAAAATATTCTTACCTTTAGCAGAAAAACCTCGTTGCACGCCTGTGCCGTTCCTTTCCAATGGTTATGCCTATAACGAACGTTTCCTAAAAGCTTAGATGTTCTCAATATGGAGACATCGTATACGATCCGTCTTATGTTTAGTATGTTAGTTCTCAACTTGTATTTTTTAATCTTCTTTCTGTTGATGTCTCTCTCGTCCGGTTCCGAGTACTCTCCCGTGCTGGTCAGGCCTTCCTCCGCCGCCCACGCGCTGAGGACGCTCTCGATGAAGCTGAACAGCTGCTGGACGTTGGGCTCCAGCTTGCTCGGGAAGCAGAGGTAGGGGTTAATCGGCGCCTTCTTCATCACCTGAACTCCCTTCGCGGGCACCAGCGCGGTGGAGGACAGCGGGTGCATCGGGCAGGCGTGCGTGCGATGCGCGGGGACGCCGGAGGGCGCTTGCTTGCCGCGCGATCCCGACAGCGAGCCCTTCCTGCTCTTGGAGGGCTTCTCGAGCGAGCTCGCGCCGCTCGAGTGCGACTGCGAGTCGCTCCGGGAGCCGCGCGCGGAGTGGTGGCGCGCTGGCGCGGAGTGGCTCAGCGCGGGCAGGGAGGCCTGCGCCAGGCAGCAGTGGTGCGCGAGGCAGCAGTAGCGCTCGCCCGAGCGGCCGCCGGCGCCGCGCGGCTCGTGGCAGAAGCTCACGTCGGGCAGGCGCGGCCCGAGCGCGGCCAGGTGCGCCCGGTTGGCGCACACCTGCATGAGCAGGTTCTCCCCGAAGTGCACCGTCTTGTGGCGGCGCCGGCGCCCGTGCAGCGCCCCGGCGCCCGGCGCGCCGCTGGCTCCCGCCTCGCGGCTGGCCGCCCCCGCCGCGCCCGCATTCTGACCTTGCGTCTTGGTCATGAGGTTATGGTGGTGCGTGGCTGACGGTGCTCGCGAACATTTCGGTAAGGAAGAGCGATTCGACTCGACCATTATTTCACCATCCCGCGGTCATGTTCGCCTCTCGGTCGTCGAAGGAGTTTCGACAATTTTTCGCTTTACTAACACCGCGACGGAAGATTTCATGGAGATTTAGGTTCGCTATCATCTATCCAAAACGAGGTATCTATTTTTATGTTATCACATAAAGAGCTTTTTGTATGTACATACGCATATTCGCGATGAAATGTGGATTCATCCGCTTTCGAAATAACCTTATTTCTTACTTTTTATTTATCGATATTTTATTAAAAATACAAAATACCACTTAATATCACAAATGGGCTTTGATTTCTATAAGAACTTATATTTTAAATATTAAGCTCGCATCGCCGAATCAATGAACACATATTTTCTTCAGTCCTTCTACAAAAAAATATACGATTAAATGGATTAAATATATATACATATTCATATTGTTCTTCGTTGAAGCTTTGAAAAACTCTGACATCATCATACCTAGATCATAATAATATATAATTATTTATTGAATGTAGACCAGTTATGATTAAATTCTTTTATCATAAAGTAATAATTAATAATACATAAAAAAATATGTAAATTTCAATTTAGAAAGCGCCTTTGCTGTTGCAGATTAAACTTTAACTCGGGATTACCGACCCCCACCCCTCGAGCGGGTCTCACAAGATCTACAAAGAAGATGATGAATAACCTGCTATTCAGAAAAAAACCGGATTCGAGTTATTCGGACGGACGGATTCGAACATTAAAATACATCAGAATAATAAGTCGAAATATATAGAATATTTGTTTGTATAAGAGTTTTTTCCTTTTTTGTAATTTTGACCTTATTTTTGTTATTAACATTGTTAACTTTTTTTAAATTTTTAATTAAATTCTTTGTTTCGTATTAAACCTTTTAATAATTTAATTAGTCCTCTCACAAATATGATGTTCAACATAACTTAACTATTGACGTTATTTTATAATATTTCTTAATTTAAAAAATACCATTGTTGTACTCAATCTGTTTTTTTTTAAATATTTTTTATGAGTCTTGTTTTAAGATGTAATAATATGGTTTTCTTTTGCGTTGATTATAGATGCAAATACGATATTGCTTTTATTTTGTGTTACGAGCTGTTAATTGTAATGTTAAAGTTTTTTTGTACCATAATAAGCAAAACCCTTGAGGTGAATTTCACGAAAACTACGCTTTATAAATTGGTTATTATTATTATTATAATGATCAAATCTAAATAACTCAGCTAAGTTAACTACACTACGAGTTGAGGTGTGCGATATGGTGTTCATAAAGGAGATTCTACGTTGTTATATTTACTATAATCCCCTACCAGCGAAAATAGCAACAAAAGACGCCTGAGAAGTATTATTGGTACTTATTTTCTTCAAATATAAAGTTTATTGATTCTTTATTTTCTTAAATTTTCAGAAATAATGAGCATCATTTCAAATTAGGTGATTATTATGCAGCACAACTTTTATATATTTTGCTGACCCAATTGCTACATGGTGATTTTTTTATCTTCGTCTATATGTACATAAGAAAGACACTGATAAATAATTTTAAATATTTCAGTATTTAGAATAAACAAATTAAAGCCTTGAATAAAACAAATACATCAGTTTTTTTCCATCACTTTCTTAAGAGCCTTGACGTAGGAATATTACAGAAAACATTTTAGCACAAAACAAGGAAATTTTATAATGGGGCAGCACTGGGTGGAACTTGGGTAATCAAATATTTAAGGAAAAGGTGAGTGTTTCTTTAAGATAGAGAAGTAGGAGAGAATGGTTGAGCTAAGAATTGAAGTATTTAAAATAAAATCAACACCACCGCAGGATGTATTCTCTGAATATTTAAAGGGAAGGGTGGCTTTAAAAAGTCTTTGAAACAAATCTGATGAAGGGGCACATCTTACGTTTATAGGTTTAATTATTTATAATTAAATGTATAAATGGCAGCAGCAGGCACCTCGGCGGTTGGAGCACTACGTGCAGCGCAGTCAAGGGATAACTGGAGAAGAGTCATTGCTTCGACAAGGGTCACAACCCTCAGTTACGAGGAGTAAGATAGAGAAGAGAGAATTAAACGTATGTTATAACTTTGATCATACTAAAACATGAATAACTTTACATTGCTCTTCACTAAGTCGCATGTATTTGTATATGTATGGTATACCTATACAATTTTATTATAGAAGTGGTTGGTTAATTTGATTTTCTTATCAACCGGTAATTTGAGTAATTCAAGAAGAAGTCGGAAGTTGCATTGAGCAAGACGCGATTGTCGGTTTAATATATTGTATAAACCAAGTACAGGATTGGACGGTTATTATGCTGTTTTAGAGGTCGGTCGCGTCTTGCTAAATACAACTTTCGACTTCAATTTATACAATAAACAAGACTTTATACAATATATTAAACCGTGAACCATACACTATATATATATATATATATATATATATATATATATATATATATATATATATATATATATATATATATATATATATATATATATATATATTATATATATATATATATATATATATACAATATATATATATATATATATATATATATATATATATATATATATACAATATATATATATATATATATATATATATATATATATATATATATATATATATATATATATATATATATATTGTTTTACTTTTGATGTGAGATAAATAATATCTACTTTTGCATTACGACTGCTTAAAGGTAGAACCTGTGAGGTTCCCACGTCAGTACTTTTTTTTTTGTTGAAAATTGCATTTATTATTTACCTTGCTTATTATATACAAGGTTTATAGATCATTTAGTGGATTTTTGTTTCTTCTAGCTAATTAAATATGTTTTTATTTAAATCTGTGTTGGGAACAGGAGGGATAGTCTAGTGTGGGTCAAACAGGAACTTCTCAGCATTTGCTCATTGCTGGGAGGAAACCACGTAAAACTCCTCAGTAGAAGGCGGACTGTTGACTGCCATCAGCAGACCTTCCGTTCCACTAGAAGAGGGTTCGGCATTTTGTGTCCTACTTTGGTTCATGTTACCAATGTCACGTCAGTAGTTAAGGGTTAAAAACGAATGTTCAAAAGAAAAATTAGGTTTGTTAATGCCGAAGTAAATATTACAGAACGAGAATAGGAGAAAAGGTCAACTAAAAAAAAAGTAAAAAAAAATTTAACTCTTGAAATAATAATTTTACTGATTGATTTTTCTAAATGTATTACTTTTGTATAATAGCGTATTACGTACTTTATATAGTACACGTACTTATGTAAACATGTGAAAATTACTGGTGCTATAGTACATGACCAAATAATTAACCAAGCAATAGGATTTTTTAAATCGTAACGAACGTTAGTTTTTGGATATGCTTTGGAGCGTTCTGGCTAGAAATTTCTGAAATAACATTATTCAATTGCATATTTTGAGGGCGAGAACTATGTCAGGGTGGTGCGAAGTCTCTCGCTTAGGTACATCCCTCGGACACAAACTAAATGTAGCAATGCAGATCTCGAATACAGAATATATGAATACATTACTGGCTGCTATCCAAGTATTCGTATTCAGTCGCCCGACATACGTATGGTATGTAGGTTCTTCATACACTCTACAAACTACCCGCTCGTGAGATTCACGGTTGAATTTATTCTAACGCTAGATACATTATAAGACCCTACAGTACACTACACACCCTCAAAAGATTTATTGCTAATTTCTTCTCAAAGTATAAGTTTACTTCTTAAAATAAATACCTCATACCATAGTAAAAAAATAAGAATCGTGTCAAATAAATAAAACCATAATTATTAATTTTTTATTAAGATCTATTTTATTTTTGTTAAATCAGTTATATTTTGAAAGAATCTTGAATGAATTTTCTCCGTTTTAAATACGTGTATTGAAATTACAACAATCGTAGAGATTTATAAATATGTACCTACCTACGTTTTGTTAAAGACTGTTGAAAGTGAAAATTTATTTTTGATTTATTTACACACCAGTATTTGCCAAGGATTACAATGGTTGTAGATTTACACGATTAAATAACATACTAAGAATAAGACCAAAGAAACGGCTAAAAAGACATTACTAATCCAAATATCAGTGTGAAATTTCACTATTATTGACTTTTGTTATAATTCGTGTTGTGCTGTCACTTTTTTTACAGAATAAATTTTTGATACGAAAAAATTTATGCATGAATAAAATGGAATACAGGTACATAATACACAAAAAGATATCAATTTCCCGGTTGTATCCTGCCCAAAGGCAGCGCGGGGCGTAACGGAAGTTAGACACATGTGTACAAGTGTAGGTACGCAGTTTCTAGATGTAGTGTTATTTATTACATCTCCGTAACGATCGTTTCTTACGGAAACCTTTTGTTAACTCTGGCTCGGATCTTGCTTTAATAATATGTAAACGGGCTGGTACACGTTACTTGCAAGAAAAACACTCGTTACCGATTTGTTTATTGATAGAACTCGCGCGCTTGGAAAGCTACGTATGTTCTATTATTTGTTCTAAACATATTACTTCAATCCCATTTTTTACTTCATTTTTGATATACATACATGATCTTATTGGGTGTTTTGTGTATATAATGTCAACCACAAAACTTTAAAATAAAATAATAATAATCTTCTACAAATAAAATCTAATTATACAAGAGGAAAAATTAGCTACTTATTTTATCACGAGAACCTAGGACATTGGGGTATACGCCTAGCTACAGCATGTAGTGTATCACTGAGTTTGGCAGTTTACTATCGTTACATTACCAGTTTGAGTTGAGTGAATCTGATATTATCGGAGCTCTCGCGTGTGTACTGTACTTTAGTGGATAAGTATCCAACCTGATTGAATTGACGTAAACCTACATCTTAATCATTTATTCCGAAGTACCAATAAGACCGTAATGATTGAATTCTGGGACCGTCTAATGGAAATAGCGGATCCCTTCCGCGAATGGAGTGATATGTCAGTAAACATAAAAATGGGTACATTCAAAATCGAATACAAATAAAATCAAGTTGAAAGGATGATTTAAATCTTGAAAGAGAGAGAAAAGGATCGGTACATACTTATCGATCACCTTATTTTAAAAATCCTAATAAAGAGATAACCCAGTGTAAAAACACATTTTTTCCTAAATATTTTTTTTTAATTCGAATTTTTTTAATATAGTGTTTGAGGGATAAAAAATATTATTAGTTTATTTTTGTTCCAAATTTTTAAAATATCAAAACCATTATTCACCATCAGTAAAGTTTCATTAAATTACGAATTCGGAATAAAAAATATTATTTGTTTATTTTTGTTAGAAATTTTTAAAATATCAATAACATTATTCACCATCAGTAAAATTTCATTAAATTACGAATTCGGGAGTAATGAAAATAAACCGTTGTAAATTTAAACGAATTGGGCCGATTTATTAAAAATGTATGATTAAAATTTAATTGTAAAAATCTAATACATTTATCCAAACATTACGGAGCGTAAAATGTACGATTTAATTATAATTTTAAAAATATGATAATGAGTGCCAGTCAAATAACATTTACGGACATCGTAGATTTCTTTTTTAGCAAAAAGTGTGTAAACGGTACGGAATTCTCGGATGGTTTGGGCCGCAATGGGCCAAAATGTGAAAATATTTCCGGCAAAACGAAAAGACAACGGTAATATAATTAAAAGGCAACACAATTTCAAAACGAGAATACGAGGATTGATGTTAATGAACACTTCATATTTATAATTAAAATATTACTTATTTTATTACTACAACAAAAAAATTTAAACATAACTGGGTTAGAGATATTAAAAGGAAAATTTTTAATATACGCACACACACAGAGTTTATTTTTAAATGTATTTAAAAAAAATGTTAAAAAAATGTCATGATTTTGACATGATTATTTTTTAATCTAAAAATTATTTAACGACCATTTTTATAACTAAAAAAATATTTGTTATTTTGTTCTACCCGGGTTACAGAAATAATAAAAATTACAAAAAAGGTTCATCACAAATTATGAACTAATTGACTTTTTTCATATTTAAAAAAAAACTTTTTTCTTCTTCTTTATTTTACAAATTTAGGTATCTAATGTCTAACATATAGACTTTGTGGAATGAATTAAATAGTTTTGGAGCTATAAAAATGAGTATTTGCGCGAGTCTTGATTTGCAAAAGGGGATTTCTAGTAAATTATTTATAAAACACAAAATACCATGTTGATATGATTCAAATGAAAGATAAGATAAACGATTGGATTAAAAGGTGATCATACTTCGGACAATTGCCAATTTGACTAGTTTCAATGAATAGTATATAACTACAATATATGTTTCATAAATGCGCACATGATTTTTTTAAAATTTAATCATCTATCGAATATGCGAGGCAAAAATAATGTAGCAACAAATAATTAAAAAATATATTTTTTCCAGTGCGTTATTATATTGTTTCGCAAGAAAATCATACGTCAAATCGTATTTTTCTACAATAATATCGGAAACGTAGGGTCATATATCTTTATTTCCAAAAGTTATATGTAATATTGGAGTGATTTACATAATACTAATATATGTAACCACTTCAACGTGAGTAGGAAGACAAGATCAATATCCTAGTCTAAGAATAATTGTTACGTTACGTCATTAGCTAATCGGTAGATAGGTAGATAAGAAAATTAGGGGTGTCATTCGAGTACCGTTCCCAGGAAGAGAAATGCGGGATCAATGATAACAGATTCAATCCCATTACCTTACGCTAAGGCAGATAACTTTGATTACATATCAAGTAATATATGTAATTTATTATATACCTATAAACAATCATATTTATAATTATTTTTAGTAATTTATTAATTAAATTTAGTAAGTAGGAGGAGTCCGCCACCGTTAGTGATTAGTGTTTGGCTACTGTCAGTACGATTCTGGATTCGATTACCGCGAGGTTAAAACATAGCGATTTGGAATTTATTTGAACTTATGTTTCTAAAATTCTGAATTGCTGAACTGATAACTAGTCTTATTATAATTTACGACGATGTTAACACCGCAACCATTTCATGCGGTGCCATATAACGAATTTATTTCTGGGCTTTATTAGATATTCAAAATAAATTATTTAATAGTTGTCTCAACAAGAATACTGAAGAGTGGGCATTTACTGGATTTGCGACCTGTCAGGCTGTAACATATAGGCTGTAGTCATACTTTAAATTTTATATTGTATTTATGTTTCGATTGAAAAAGATCTTTCGTGCGCTACTTCTTCGGGAACCTCTATGATTCAAATAAGTTAGGTTTTATTAGCAGAAACCCTTATGAATTTCAGACATCCATATTTTTTCACATTATGTTGAGATATAAAAAAAGTTCTCGCTGTAAATACCTACTAAGTGGATCAAAATCCAGAATTTGTGAACAAAAATTTGGACACACGTAAAATATTGAGACTTTATCAGTATTACGTGTAAATTATAATTGCTTTCTTTCCGATGTATTTATGTATATACTACATAGAAAATGTCTTTACATACAGAAAAATTAAAAAATTCTTGAATATTTCGCTTACTCCTTTCAACAACGTCATAAATCAAAAATCGTCAGTTTTCAGTTGAGCGTGTTTTCAGAATGCCGAGAAAATGTACTATATCCCACAGCAAAAGCGGCATATTTTCAACATAATATTTACCCGCTACAGGGCAGAAAATGTTGTTTTTGCATTTGAAGAAAAGGTATTGTTTAATTATTTTTTTAAATATACTACGTATTTTCAAATGGAGAAAAAACGTCCAGGTTTTACCTAAAAAGATCTGTTGCACAGTAAATCAATAAGTGACTTAATATTATTTTTTGATACATTGTATTATATTTTTTAACTTTAATAACGTTCTCCTGAAAAATCTAATTTTTTGATTTATGACGTTCTTGAAAGGAGTGAGCGATTTCTGTGAATCTGAAACCAGACGAGCTCGAAAATTAATTTGAGAAAGAATATCTCCCTCCCATTAAATGGAATACACGGGTTTTTGAGAGCCAAATATCGACAAAATGATTTTGTCCCCTCTTACAGGGACTCCCCGCGCGTCTCGAGACTCATCGCAATGAGACTATCTATCATGGGCTTGTCAACAAAATAAACCCCGGTAAACAAATTTTTAATCCACCGTTCTGATCGATCGATAGTCTTCCGAGAATAAGACGCCGAAAGAAATACTTCTACCGTATGATGGATCGATGAAATCCAATTGAATTCTCATACGAGCTAAAATCTCTTTTCTAGCAATTTCTGTTTATTTATATACAATATCATTCGAACTTCATCCTGTTTTATTATACACAACTCTGTTTCAATTTAGACGAAAAAAATAGTTTGTAATAAATGTTGTACATAGATGACACATGTTTGCATTTTTTAGATAAAATAAACGTCTTGTTCTAATTCTCCCTTATCTGCACCCAGCTGTGCTTGGGGCTTTTTTTGGAATACTAAAAGTTATATTGATTTTAAATTATACTAATAGTCTGTTTGACGCTTCAGATGTCCGGTCAAGGACACACATTGAATTAATTTTGTTGAAATCAAATCATGACCTAAAACTTAACATAATCAACATTCTATAAGTACTTGTTTATATGTATATAAAATCGAATTGCATAAATCTTTCAATTTTGTGTAAATTGGTAGAGTATCCTTTATAGATTGTTACGTATATACAAAGCAGTAATGCATATTTGTTTTATTTTAAGCATTTGCCTGTTATTGATTGACTTTGTCAAAATATCTTATTCTGGGTGTGTTTAAATTGAAATACGAAATATTTTTTAAACCGTAAAAATATATATTTTAACTCGTATGTATTTCCATTATATATGTACATACATTTTAAAATATTTCTTTTTTTTAACGATAAAATTTTAATGACTTTACATTGAATATTTGTAATGCACTTTTGTATAATTTTGTTAAAAACAAAAAAAAAATATGATTAAATTTAGAAAAAAGTACAACTTATATGTACCTTTCTAAAGGAAAATTCTGATTTTACATTCTGTTATCGAACATAAATATTGTTTGTAAAAATAAATAAAAATATTATAATAAACTCGTATACGATACTCGTATCGTATACTCATAGACGTCTCAACAGAGATGAAGCATTTTTTTTCAAAGAAGAGAATATGGATATTGATATTGATACATACCATCCATGTGAAAACCCAGTGTTTTGTAGAATAAATAAAAAATATTTACAAAATATATTTAAATTTTATTTTTATTTTATTTTAAAAACCATTTTCACTGGGGATTTATGAATCATTTTCTAATCATTAAAAATAAATCACAAATTTTTTATAAAATATTTTTTTTAGCATTTAAACAGGTAATAAAAATGTCTTTTGCTTTTGCCGTAAAATAAAATATTTTTGAACGTCAATAAACACGCCTTTTATATGCATCATGACAATATGTAAGATTTGTAGTGTTTTTAAACGTAATTCGCTATTGTACTAATCAGTGACTGATGTTGTCAGAAGTTTTTAAAGCTGTCAAGCGAAAGAAAAAATTAAAAATATGTATTTATATTAAAATACTTGATGCCTTAATTCAGAAATCCTCGAATAAATTATCTCTGAATTCCTTCAAAAACGATGTTAAGTAATTCTCTCCAAGTAAGGCCCCTTCAAAGTTCCACTAACGAGGTTCGCACTACGATAAATATACTACTACACTACTGGCATGCATAACGGCTCGCATCGAATAAACTGATATCAATAACACTGGAGTACACGATTTAGTCTCAATCGCCGAATAATACTTTACACCGTGCACTCAATCGACGATCTTCTTCGTTCTCACAATGTCAAACCGACACGAGAGCTGTAACGGGAACAATGGCAGCTTTTAAATGCCCACTAGCTCTCGAACGCATCCAGGGAGTTAGTCTCGAGTTTATCCAGGGAGGCTATATGCAAGGTCTCTAGCAGTAATGTTATTCAAACACTGATGCATACTCGTATAAAGCCGTTATGTAATACCGTCGGGCATGGCGACTGACTCCTTTCCGCGAGGCTTGGCTACAACTAGAGTGTAGCGCTCCGCTACGTCAGGCGGTCGTAGAGGCCGCGGCTGTTCGGCCCCTTTCGGTTGCTGGTTCGGCAACCCTCGTCTTATTCCGTTCGAGAGCGTTAGAATAAACGGGACGGAAATACTAGGGGTTTTTACGTACATCGGGATCCCGCGTTCTATATTATATTTTGTTCACAAACACGGATTACGACTACGTTTTCGTTAAAAAGAGATTCCGATATGAGTCAGCAACTTGCGAAATGGTTTGTATTTTATTAACTTTCCTATTTTATAAGAACTAATAAACCGAATAAAACAACGATTCCTTATTATGTGCAAAAATATTTTTTCGCAGTACCTAGTTAGTTCTCGACTAGACAATAACGTATTTATATACTTATTTAGTATTATTTTGTTAATATCAAAATTTAAAAAAATGGATAACGTCAGCAAAAAACGCATTGGAACGTGAGTGGATAAATGCATCTAATTTGTATACTTTGTTATTTTACCCTGGACTGATGCAATGGTACGAAGCGCAGGATTGATCACCTTGTCTTTGCGTAATGAAAAATCAAGATAACACTGCGTCGATGCGATGCAATGCCATATGCACTACCAGATGCAGATAAGAGTTGGCAGACATTATTGTACATTACAATATTTCCACCAATATATTTAAACTATCAATAATTAAGTACCTACACAGTTCGAATACATGTAGGTATATGGTACCTACCACCAAATATATATATTTTTTTTACTAGGATAACTATTAACATCTATCACGAATTAAAAATATATATATATTTCCAAATATCTCCAACCCCCTACGTTCTTCATTCAATCAAAATATAAACTTTTAATGACTTTTAAAAGTGAAGTTCAATCTTGAAGAATGTTTGCAATCCTTATCCACATAAGTTCAGGGTAATACGGGGCTCGTCTATTACTTTAATAATTTAAACTTATATTCGTTTGCATAAAACGAATACAGTATGCCACTAGGCGGTAAAATCATACACTTTTTACTACGAATACTACAGATAATTTATATTGGATTCCAGTATAATAATTTTAGTCGAAATAAACTTTAATTTAGGCGTTTTCATAAAATAAATAAAACTGTCAAATAAATGGATTCTACGTACGCACACACACACACTCACACATATATATATATATATATATATATATATATATATATATATATATATATATATATATATATATATATATATATATATATATATATATATATATATATATATATATATATATATATATATATATATATATATATATATATATATATATATATATATATATATATACATATATATAAATATATATTCTGGGTGTGCGTGTTTTATATTTCTTTTACTACGTAGGTAATTGAGAAAAAATTGGGGTGAGGGTAGACCCTTGAGTGACTCCATATTCCCGTGCTCTGTGAGAGCTCTAGATTTTGATTAAATTAGACATCAAAGTTTCGGTTTTAACAAAGTCATTCATAAAATTTTCAATCCCCATCCAAAGTTGGCAAAGTATACCGAATGCTTTTTATCCGCACGAATTATTATGATATAATTAATTTTGTACATATTTTCATTACAAATGTGTTAAAATGTTGTCACATTTAATTTTGAAAAAAATTTAAACAATCTTTCTTTTTTATCATGACGTAGGACCATTTTTTAATTATTAAAGATTCATTTACCTGAAATACGCCCGTCTTGAATTATTTGTCGTTTTTTTACGTCTAGGGTTTTTTACGTTTAAAATTACGTTATTTAAATTTACAAAGTTATATTTCTAATCAAGTTCTCTATACACTGAGAATGCGGAGAGTCATATAATATTGATAATTTAAGTATGTATTTGTAGGTATTCAGAATAAACTATTAAAATAACTTTTTTAAATTACTATACATGTACAATATTAATTCTATTCCATTTTTATATCACTTCGTCTTAAAGCGGAAATGAAGTTTCAGATTTCCTTTGATAAACTGTTGAACGGTTTTTAGTCTTTCGTAGCATAAAACTGTTTTGTATTCTAACCAATCTCGACTTGGAAAACTTGAAATCTTTCAACGGTTTGAATGATGTATGTACTTATGATTCACTTCTACCACGCAACTTGTTTATTACCTTTTGTTCCATGATGTATTATATATTACATGTTTTTAATTTGTTGTTTTTTCATGCAATTATTATTTGAAGAACTACTGAAGTACTCATTTTTCATTTTCGTCCTTTATTTAAACGGATGTTATTAACTTTAACGAAAAACATAATTATAATTTAACACTTAAACTAATACAAAGTCCCATACTTAACAAAACTTTGTAAAGCTATTTTTTTCTTTGTTTCTAGATTGTACCATTATTCTTTCTCGTGTAACGAAATGTTCGTTATAAACGTGATGTGTCCTTGAAATTTCACATTCAATTTTCATCCAATTATCGATTATCTAATCGTCGCCTAGGAAATTTCACTTCATCAAAACCAAAAAATCGAAAATTGATATTAGAAATAAAATAAAAAGTATGTAAACTTTCATGGTAACCAGTGGTGAATAGAGTACTGCATCGTACTGAAAACAGTGTTATTTTGATCGCAAATAACATGACGGACAGGTAATCAGTCAGATAAATGTTAAAGGTGTAAAATTCCTTATATTTTTGTTGACCCCTCCGGTAACCGAACCTGGGACCTCCATCTCGCTTGTTAAACTCGTTTACCTTTTCACTACGTGGGCAGATTATAAAAAATCTAATAATTCAAAATTCAACATTCAAGAACTCATAAATCAAAATATGAAGGAACTCAAACGCAAAAAAAAATCATAACTCAATTTATACATGTGTCTCATATAATATCTTAGCTGATTGAAATCTTTACTTTTTTTTTAATAAAAAAAACTGCGAACGTGCTATTCTATAATATGCTAACACTATTGGTTATTTGGTTCGCTATATGCAGATGGCGCCACAATCGTTCCCAGTACACTTACAAAAGTGCGTCCTGAGTTGACAAGTCACTTTTCACCTCACGGAACGAAATGTGCCTATAAACGTGAAGCTTCTTTAAAATTTCATTTTTCATTCTCCTCCAATTATTTATTATCGAACCGTCTGATTAAGAAAAATCATTTCAGGAGGCTAAGCAATTTGTCACGAAAACACAAGATGAAACGAATTACTTAAGTAGTTTTAGTGGTTTATTTTCATTATGGTAAAGTATTCAAAGACCCAACTATGTTAATTGCGTAAATGGATTAGTTTATGATATTAAGATTTGCAATTCATCACATGAATCCCACCAGAAGAAATTTTGTTATCAGTGAATGTGAAAGTTCTAACTGTCTCAGTTACTAACACTTTTTATTTAATATTCTCTTTACAAGTGACTTATACGTTTCGGGATTTGTTTTCAGCAATTGAAATATCCCACATGTAAACAAAAAAAAAACTGTTAAATTTTTATTCCTCTATTTTTACAATTATTATTATACGAAGACACGAAATATTTACTATGAAATATACTATAAGTGAAATACAAAATGGGTGAGGTAGTATATTCTTAGAAGACAACACACCGAACTTAATTTATTACTTGATACTAAGGTCAATACGACAAACAAAATAACACAATGCTTTTTAATGAATTTTATGTAAGTAAGAGTATACATATTTTGAAGATAATCCTATCCTTTAACACACACGCGCAAAATACAAGTTTTGTTTTGAATATTGAAAGCATTAACTTTGTGGATCATATTGATATATTATTTCTCGGAATAATATATACAAATTTGGTTTTAAAATTTTTTAATTATTTTTTATTTTAATATTATTAAATATTTAATCGTGTTTAAGTCATAACATGTCAATTATTTTACCATTTTGTATTTAATTTAATTTATAAAGACATTTTTTGCAGTTTTAGATTTTTTTATTTATGTTTAATATTTATTTTAAATAATAAATAATAATAAAGGAAGGGCACATCGACCACTAAAAAAAATGGTTAAACATACGGGTATATCGATGAATCTATGATTTCCTTTTAAATTCAACATTTCTAGTGTAGTCGGTAGCTTACTCACCATAGGTAAAACCGGCAGGGGGTACTAGTATTATATATTGCTTTGCCCAGGACGTTGTAAACCCCTATATAGGGTTTTTTTTTACAAGAACAAATAAAATTTAATAATAGGATAGAGTGCTGAAAGTAAAATACCCAGAAAAACTTGAAAACTGACATTAAA
This sequence comes from Brachycentrus maculatus, assembly GCF_059751285.1. NCBI lineage: Eukaryota > Metazoa > Arthropoda > Insecta > Trichoptera > Brachycentridae > Brachycentrus > Brachycentrus maculatus. Next base: position 381,540 of record NW_028281373.1, read on the forward strand.
ACATCGAGAAAAATAGCCTGGCGTTAATTTCGTCTATCTTGGATTCAGTTAAAAACATATTTTTCTCCCCGACTCAAACCTACGAGTACCGGCAGACATGCTAGGAATGTCTCAACATCGCGCTTGAAATTCTGAGATTCTTGTTTTACACCTAAAGCTGCATATATATTGTATATATATACATAATTCATTTGTTTGTATGTTTGTAATTACGTTGGCGACGTACTTCAAGAAGTCAGTCTAATCTTGGGACCGCGACGTTTTTGTTTGGCTGAAATACCACGGGTTACTTAATTCACAATAATATTATCATACAGAACGTCTCGTTCATCTCAATACCCTTTCTCTTAACTCTCATTCTATTTTGAGGGAGTAATTCTGAGAGATACATGGAGGTATCAGAAGTCTTTAAGGCCGAGATCTCGAGCGTTCAAATCAGAACGCGTTTGGTTGCACTGAGGACTAGACGTCCTACCATGCTCATTTTTTTAGAATACATACATTTAAAAAAAAATTATATATGTAGATATATCATACATATATTTTTACATATATTTTTAACTCCTTACCCTTCAATAACTCTTTGGTTTTCAAAACCATATAGTTATTTCGAAGAAAAACTTACCTTTTCAATACAACAACGGTATTTTAAACAAATAGTTCAATTACGTCAAGTTTTACCTGCGTTTAAAGAAAATTAAGTTACGATTTATCGTATATTGGACCTTATGTGTAAGTCATATTATATCCCAAGTGGAATTGTTCCACCTCAAGGGAGCTGGCGACTACCAATAAAATTTATAATGTTTAGGTCACTTCTACTGCTTGCTGATGCGCATTGATGAACATTGCTGATGTTATATTGCCAATTTTATTTATAGCCGCCTGAAGGCTGAACAAAGAAAATTATAATATCCTTCAGCGAGCAAAAGGTGAGAGTGATTATTTTAAACATGCTACTAAACTACATCCTTTGAACTACTGAAATTAAATTCAATAAGACTCACAAAATAACTTTTTTTAAATCCCTGTATATCTTATTATAACTTAATTATTTTATAAAGGCGACCGGTGTCAAAGTAAGCCTTTTTTCCAAGGCTTATTGATTAATTTAGCACACAAACAAAAATTATGTAATGAAGATGGTGTATCAAATATTGATTTAAAAAAATAGCAACGAAAAAATAATTGCCTTAGGGGGAAATCGATCCACCGTACCAGATTCATGATAGAAACGTTTGCCCAACTACATCGCGGGGCCTGTAATATTTAAGTTTTATAATTATTTATAAAACAAACAAAAACGTATACGGAACCTACTTCTGACTGATATAAATGTTAATGATTAAGTAATAATTTTATATTTTTATTACTATATTAATTTTCTTTAATTTAATCTTGTCATTCGTCAACAACAAAAAAACCTAAATTAATATTCGAATTAAGTCGGCAGATGAACTTCTATAATCTAGACATGTGATATACCATTGATACTAATCTGTGAAATTTAACCATTAGTAAGCAAACGGCAAATGTATTCTTACCGTAGATAAGAAAGGTAGGGTTCATTTAATACCAATAATAAAAAAACAACCGTAAAAGCAGGCATTTAATATCAATAAAAAATAACGTTTTCATTATAAAGGAAGCATTTTTTAATTTTGTCGATATTAATAAATTCCACTTGCGCCTGGATTGTTCATTTAATATAAAATGTGGAAGAGAGAATAAAACAGGCGCTGAAATGAACCAAGTTAGGACTGAGTACATGACACGTCCCCATAATATAACAGTTTATTGCGAGCCTTACAGCTTTCCTTGTGTTTTCACAGAGTTATTTGACCGCAAGGGCGCTTTTAGCATATCCTTATATATGGTTTATTCGTTTTGTCACGAAACTCATACTTTTATTCGGAAATTTTATATACATATTGAACATATAGTATATATATATGTATATATATATATATATATATATATATATATATATATATATATATATATATATACATATATATATATATATATATATATATATATATAATAGATATATATATATATATATATATATATATATATATATATATATATATATATATATATATATATATATATATATATATATATATATATATATATATATATATATATATATATATATATAGATGTAAATATGTATATACATATATTTATATAAATATATACATATATATAATATATATATATATATATATATATATATATATATATATATATATATATATATATATATATATATATATATATATATATATATATATATATATATATATATATATATATATATATATATATATGTGTAACTAAAAAAAACTATCAACGTCATTTTGGAAATGAACAAAAAGAATTGTTGAATCACTACACTTAAATAATATGTGGAATATTTATACAATATTTTGAATAATATACACAACACTATTTCTCCAAAATAGGCGTTAATAAGTAAAGGCGCTTTGATTGAACATTAAAATAAATAATAATAAAAGAACTGTGAACTTTGTGAAGTGATATCGGACTTTCTTTGATATTATGATAAAGTTTTAAACAAATTATCCACAGATGTCATTGCATTACGTTCCAACTGACATACGGACCTCGACGTTCATTAACGTCGATACTCCTTTGAGGAAAATTCGCACAGACGTTAATTTACGTCCATACTCCCGGAAAGGTTAAGAGGGTAAAAAATAATGTAACCATTTTTAAAAACAAATCCAGAAAAAGTTTTATTAAATTCGCAAATCATATTGTTGGCGGAAAGAGCATTCGTAAAATTTTGTTCGATTGATTTGGGCTAGTAATATCGGGGGGCTTTTTTCTTAACAATTGTTGTAGCTTATCGAAGCGTGTTAATATAATAGATTATTCCTAGCATTTTTAGATATTTTATAACCAAATTTTCTTTTTTTTTTACCCGTACATATACAAGGGGATACTTGTATGTGGTTCGTAAAGCAATGTAAAGTAATGCGAAAAAAATGGGAATTGCACCCGGGGCGTCTAACACCGAAACTAAACGCACTTACCATTACACTACACACGTGGTCAATAATGATTTCAATAAAGGTTCCACAAGGGAACCAATCCAGTGCTTGTATAGTACATCGTGACCAAACATCATAACCAATATATGACAGATAAATCACACGTTGACTGATTTGTCAAAGTGGGATACTTAATTTTAAAAATCCTTAAGATATTTTTCGTCAGTAAGAATAACGTCCACTTTATAAAATCTAAATAATCTTAAATAAGAGTAATCTTATAACCGTAATTTTCATAATTCAGTAAAAACTTTATTGGAAATTTATATAGTAGATATTTTATAGTACTATATACGTCAGACTTGTTTTGTTATTGAGGTTTAAAAAACCTCCACCAGGTTGCGTCGTTTTGGTCGATCGATGCAAGGGGCTGACAAAACTACCCGTCTCGTTTCAATAAAATGGTGTGAGTATAAACGGAGATATATTCCGTCTCTTTCGTTCGCACATTCTCTTTTGGTCAAATTCACGTCACTTTTACTGCTGTGCTGATTGAACGCTATATTCGTCTCTTTTTTTCTCGGGTAAGAATGGAGAAAACGATGTCACGTCTTTTTCACTCTACGTTTTATATCAGAAGTAAGTATACGTATTGTATATTGGTCTCTTTCCCTTAATGATATTATTTTGAAGGAAGAACGATCTTCCGTCCCTTTTATATGAAATTACGAAAGGCAAATCGATGAGCACCGCGCCAGAGATGAGTAAATTAAACTGATAAAAACAATATTTAATTAATACAAGAACTGACTAAAAATAGTTTAAATAGGAGAGCTGCTTTCATAAATTCATACAAAAAAGTATATCAAATGATTTGAGTACTCCAAAAAACACACATGCTCCATATGGTATAGATCAAAGCTACATGATCCATATACTAAAGACCAAAACTACATGATCCATACGGTATAGACCAAACCCTCACGATCCATATGGCATAGAAAATCCTTTATGATAATAATGTTTTGTTGATATTTCAAGTTTTAGTTGAGTTGGATAATGGTCCCGTGGTTAGTGTTGCAGAATCTGAGTCAGGGTTTCTACGTGCGCCCCCCTTCCTTTGGGAAAGGAACTGCCTAGGCCTACTTAAGAATAGTAATAATAATAAAAATGGAAATATATTGTGAACTTTAAAAACTATATTTCTATTGCATGTATTGAAAAAGAAAAATAGCGTCTTGTTACAGTCGCAATATAACAAATTATTCCAAACCAATATAAAAATTGAAACAGCTAAGGATTAATTTCACTTCAAGTACCATAATTAAGAATCAGTAAACCAGTGAATGAAATTAAAATAGTCGATACTGGATGCAGATGATAAAATAAGTGTCTTGTTATGTCCATAAGTTAAAAATGTATTGCCACCGTTTTTAAATGTGAAATATTATATTGTTTGCCTGACGAATAGGTACTGACATGAAGTGATTCTAGGTACCAAAACTTCGAGAATTGAGATTTTACACTTAATAAATAGTTCGAATATGAAATTCGAGAATGTACACTTAATAAATACTTTTAAACCAAAAAGAGTACATAAAAGTTATATTAGTTCGAGATGTTTACTGTTTACAGAGATAGGGAGGGAGTTACTTATAATCGAGTTATTATAATTATAACATTTCTGAAAATGGTTTAATTATTTTACAATATTTATTACTCAGAAATCAGATTTATGAGACGCAACGCGCCATAAGTTCAAGGGTGTTCTACACACACAAAACATAATTAGCATTTAATATCTCTATAAATTTTAAAACAAATGCGGCACATAACGACATAAAACAAAAACGACCCATAATGATGGCTCAGTACCAAAATAAGTAATTAAAAATTACCGTGGGTAATAAGCTCTTTTTAACCCTCGACCAGTTGTTTTAAGCTTTTTTATTCGATCGAAAATATTTTTTTTAGTATTCCCGATAAAAGTACAAACAAGAAATCAATTCGAAAACAATGGGAGGTAGAATTTCGCATTGCAGTAGTAATTATTTTTGAAGGCAATAGTTTATGCTGATTTATTTGTTTGTTTCCGTACATTTTTTTTATACCTCCTGAAAGGTGGAAAGCTATCAAATAAGAATAAAAGGTTACATAAAAACATTAAATTTTGATTATTGACATTAGGTAAAAGCAATAATTTCGGCTTGAGAAAATTAAAATAAATAATATTATAACATTCTTATTTTGAGTAAATGAATTTCTACATATTCTACATAAAACCTTTTTAGTACCTACGTACATGTACATATGTAGGTACAAAGCGAGGACTCGGGTTGCCTGGCGACCATGGGATGCGAGAGTTGGCAGGCAATCGAGGTACATTTCTAGCGGGAGAGGGATAACGTTGAAACTTTACCCGAGTATTAAATGGGGAATGAATTCGAAATATTTCGCAAAATTTCTGGTTGCTTCTGACCGTTAAATTAGTAACTAAATGCTGATTTGTGGGCTTGTGTATTATTTTCACTCTAATACTGATTGAGGTCTCATTTCAATTAATACCTTTTATGAACAATCTTTTACCTAAAAATAAACTTAATATTACTGGTTTAATTAAATACGTATATTTGATATATTAAAAGCATGGTTAACTTTGTGGCATGGTAATATAACACTCTACTTATCATTCATGGTTTGCTTTGTGTAATACCACTTTAAAGTGGTATTACACAAAGTGAACGATGAATGATAAGGAGGGTGTGAAAAATACGTAACTCAAAAATACATTATCGATTTATATTGAGGTATCAATTCTCATCCAATTTCAGTGCAGTTAGTTTCAGGTTACAATATTTTACAAAGACGCCGTAGGGGTGTATTAACATACATGATTTATAATAATTGTTGACTGCTCTCAAATTCCCATTTTGGGACAAATGTTTAGATGTTTTTTCAAGATTTTTTCATAAATTTCATATCCACTTTTAAAGGTTAATAAGAAGTTTATTTGTTCTTAGAATATCCGGGAAACTTCAAAGTCAAAACTATTTTTAAATAAGTCTAAACGACTTGTGTTTCAAAACAGGAATAAGTTGTGGTAGAATGGTGGTATTTTTTTTTTGAACTGTCATTGTTCACTGTTAGTAAAGTTTTGATATAAACTCCAATGATTTTCTATTATGAGTACCCTAGTCCGGCCAACTTGACTACTTTCTCAGTTATATCAACAACTTTTGCCATTAAAGGAATAGGAAAACTTTTCCCGCAACAAACCCGAAAATGAAAGTGATATTGTTTTATTTTAAAATTCCTAAAAAATTCGGAAAAATAATTGGGAGCGAAAGTATTTTTCTAAAGAGCTTTTAAACTCTGCCAATTAATTCCAAATGGTTTTTGATATCATGTCCTTAAGTCGTGATATTTTTTTTTGAAAATGGTTAGCTAAAAAAGTCATGATAGGTAGGTAGGTACTGTTGTCGTAGAAATAGTCGGAAAAATTGTAATGAGTTATTAAACATATTTGAAAAATAAATAAAAGCTTTCCATTTCTATTCCTATAATGCAATTACGTTCTTCAAACAGAGCTCCTTTACTTACGTCATCTATGTATTAAACATATTTTGATAAACTATATTCTATCAAATATATTATAATTCTAAATCAGGGAATCTGAAGCCCAGAACTGATCACCTTACCTTGTTTTATACGAATAGAGGTCAAAAAAAGAAAAATATGTATTTATTCCAAAAGCATCCAAATACTCCATAGGGTACCTCATCGCATCGACGTGGTGTTCAATTGTTCATAATTATATATATAGAGGCAAGGTAAATTATATGACTCCCGCGCTTGAGTTTTTCGGAAATAGGAGTAAAATGTATTTGATAACGTATACGGATACAGGTGACGTACGCGAAAAAACTCATAGTGGAGGACATTATTGCTTTATGATAGATGAAATAGAGGAGGAATGGTTATTAAGAATAGAAGAATAGGGCTATGTTTAGGGCACTCGGGATCGCATTTCCGTATTCGCACTAGCTTGTGTCACTTGGATACTGCCAGAGTGTCCCTTAAGGAACGCTTTCCTTTGTAACGTTTACTTTAAAATGTAATATATAGTATAAACAAAATTATATATAATATTAAGTATTATACAATACATCGTATCAAGAAAATTGCTTATTACATATTTATTTAATACTGATTATATCCTCGGTGACAAATAACTAAGAAGACACCTTGTTTTTAATTTTTTCGATAATGCACGATCTCGTGACTTTTTCGTAAACTTCTGAAAGCATAGCGTGTAAGAGCGTAAAATAAATCTAGCCAAGACGCAAACCTTCGCGGAAAAGGGGGTGGTATAAAACTTAAATAGGAAAACTTGCGGTTAATACCACAGAGCATCCACGAGTCAGTAAGGCTTGAGACAGTTGTTATTATAAAATATAAAGAAAATATTACGGTTTAAAGATCAGTCAATCAAACTTCAGGAGATATAGTAATAATAATTAAGTAACTTCTATAGCGGTAGAAGTTTAGAACTTTAAACATGCGAGTTAAGAATTCGAGAAGATTTTCAAAATAACGTTATTTCAAGCATTATAAAATTTACAAAAAACGAACCAAAATTAAACATAAATACCATAGATTACCGTAGCTCAAATCATTAAAATACTTTTTTGAAATAGTTGTTCTGTTTGTGACTTATTTTTATATCATCAATTACTATAACATTTTTTCTCGCACTCATTTTTTATTTGCCACGTTTACAAACATTTTCATCGTTTTTTTTTATGATGATACACTTTTTTTTTAATCCTTCACTGTTTTTATGATTTTATTTCAAGCCTTTTTTAAAAGGTGTATATGCACATTGCAATTAACATCACTGTTGTACACATGTAATTAAAGTTATAACTCACACGAAGCATATATCACATATAAACACACACATATATATTTTTAATTCAAACGAAAATTTTAATATTTTAATTTTTCTAATTGTATTTTAATCGGTATTTCGACCGATATCAGCTGATATGATATTAGTGGAAGTGAATAGTGACCTAACGAAAGAGGCGGAACAGAATTTTTAGAGAGTGTATTTTCAAGAAAAATGTTATCGCGATTGTTATTTTACTTGATAAATTAATTCCTATTTAAATGGATTTTCTTTATTCAGAAATATCAAATATTTTACCTATATATTAGTGAGTCAATGAGAAAATCATCAGTTAGAATAATATCACCGAATTTGGATTATTTTTATACTTTTATATAATATAATACTCATAAAAACCAGCGTTTATTTGTTATTTGCCGATAACAAATAACAATTTTTAGTAATTTTTTATGTCCTGATATGTTTTGAAGTGTTTTGTAAACTCTAAATAAATGTGAATGAGACAAAAGAAAATACAAATAAGTTATGACGATGATATTACACTAGGGAATTGAAAGCAAAATTAGATATTTTCGTTCAAGCCTATTTTTTTAATCAGAAAATATTTTCGGATACACGAATCACCAAAATTGTTTTATGATTTATATTATTTCTTAAAATGCAATCGCAGGTAGTTTAATGATCCTCAATTATTGTTATACTTGGCTGACGTAATTAATATAATACACAAATATTATGAACAAATCCATTCATGATCATGAGCGTTAAAATATAACCTTAATATTATATCCCATTTTTTAAACGACTAAAACAACCGAGTATAAGTCGATTCAGAAACGGAAGTATGTTGCCACCAGAATATTCACGAGGAATTTTCCTAAGCACCATCAGATAAGCTCTTCAACATTGTATCGTTAATAATAAAAATGTTAGCCTGTCTCATCTTGAGCACGTTTTACAATACAAAATGGTAAAATCTTACAAGAACGATACTAAAACTTATTTTATTTATTTATTTTTGTGTGGTGTTATTATTTTATTTTAACTAAGCTTCCCTTTATCTTGGTCTGGTTTTGTCCGAACTAAGTGGAATTGACTGAAAGTGAATTGATTTTATTTTATAAAATTATTCTCAAAGAATTGCAGGAGAACTTTATCAACCATAAGATACTAATGATATTTGTCTTTGTGGAGTTTATTAACACAGGAGAGAGCATATGAGTTAGACAGTTCTCGGTGAATTATATCCAAAACCATGTAAATTTTCACGTTATACTGAATGTTATATTTTCAAGCACTAAAAGAACGTGTGTTTTATATATTATGCTACATCTCTTTTTATCCCCTATTTACATTCAAATTCGCATTATAATCTATGAGTATATTTACAAAGGTATAATATATTATCCTGTTCTCGGTGTTTTCAAGGTTGAAAAATACAGTGTGAGAATATTTAAAATTCTGTATATTTATGACTGTCAAGTTGTTCTTTTTATCCCGTACATTAACTTCGCAAATTTCCCGTTCCCGCTTACTAATTATTTTCAAGTTTTATTTAATACATTTTAAAATATATTTAAATATTGAGGAGATAAACCAAGATATGAAGTAAAACTACCGCTATCGCCTGTGATTGCAAGTTTTATAGACTTTACAGGGTATAATTTATACTGAAACTGGAGGCAAAAAAAAACTAAATTCATTTTGAAAAAAAAACAATGCATTTGATTATGAAAAAATCAAAGAATAAATTATGTGTATTTTGCCAAATATTTGAGAACGCTAATCCTATTAGCTTAACTGTACTAAGCCAGCTTAGCGAAACTGATATGTGCTACAATATAATATGAATTTACGCTAAATATGCCTTGAAATGCTATCTAAATTAACAAAAATATTACGTTTAAGTTTATATATTCAAATTAGCATGCTAAAATGACTAACTTTCTTGGTCAATACGCTTTATTCTGTTGGGTGTGGAATAATCCTTTATTACCCGTATTCACGAACCCGGCAAACATATGACCATGAGATCAAAAAAAATGAACAATTCCAACCCTTGTGCACTACCTTAATTGAGTTAAAATCCATAATGTTTGTAGAAATGTACCGTTATTTTGTACCCCATGTGCTTAATATCAATGTATTTGCAGCACGTTTTGTGACGCTTGGTGAAATTTCCAACTAGGACATGTAAAAATTTGGATAAATCCGATAACTCGTGTACTTTACCTATATTCCTTCATTCCTTCAAAAATCGTTACTATGACTGATGTTTTTTTTAAGTAAAAAAATATTTACCCCGAATTTAGTAATCCTTGAACCTAAAATCTAGTATCCTTCGTGATTCTCAAAATATTTGTAGATAAAAATAATAATCTTATGATAATAAATAATAAACTGAATTTTTCGCAGTATGCTAATGATTTGTAATAAAGAATAAAATTGTGATTTTACTTAAATTACAGCACGCAAACACTGGATACAAATATATTCAACGAATTTCTCGCCAAATAGCATAAATCAAGCCCCTGCGACACGCGTCAGATTCGAAAACGAACATTTACCCAAAGTACGGGGACATCGGCCCAAATAATATCATAAATTTAAGTTGGTATAATTATTGTCAGAGTAAAATTCAGGCCAGATTATCTAGTACGTACTTTTATTGTGTACCCACTTTTATTACACACTACTCAGCGCTATTTGCGAGTAAAATAAACATAATGGTTTTTAAAACAAAAAACTTTCATGAATTGTGAAACATTAATTTCGTTTTCTTAAATTTTATTGTTTTAGCTTAAACATTCTACGCATAACGTGAATAAAACAAAGAAAATTAAATAGTTAGCAATGTAAACTGAACTGTGTCGGGAGTAAAGTAAAATAATTATTATTTTAATTCCGTTTTTGAGGACCCGAAGCCACCATAATAAAAACTTTTTGAAGAAGTATGAGAAATGTAGATAACGAACAAATGTGTTTTTGAAATTTTATGAAATTTAAGATAACTGTTAATTTTAGGGTATGGTTATTTTAGTTTTTGCTCTGTTTCTGTTATGATTTTTGAAATTTATTGAAAAATATTATTTATTTACTTATATAGCATATGGTTTATCCCCGATCAACACAATGATTGATTCGAGCTGGTCACTAAAACTTTTACATATTTTTGCACTTCTACTTTTTATTTTTATATTTGTTTTATTTTTTATTTTTAATGCCCTTTATTAAGTATGTGATGAATGTTATGATTATGATTATTCATGTATGTGGTATTAATAACACATTTTTCTAATTAACATTATTTTATGTATATGTATGAATTTATCATAGTTAGATATTACAATAATGCTGTACAACGTATTTCTTGGTTATAATTCCGTTTGTTATTAGATGTTAGTTATTGTGTTATCAGTAACGCCTTTAAGCTCGCCCCCGTAATAGTGACTAACTGGACGGACATGCCGTGAAGCGTGAAACGGATATGAAAAGATTATTACTGTGTTTGAAAGCTTTTTGGCAGACCGATTTTTTAAACGTAAAATCGGAAAATCAGAGCACGGAAATGTAATAAAAACCTGGGAATTCGTGGATGCCTGAAGATAAATTAACTTACTACACTCGGGTGAATGAAATCTGTAACACTATTGAATTTACAGCAAATTCCGATTCGAAATAGAAAATTGTCAGAATTTTCTCAATCAGGAAAATTACGTGCTCAGATAACTCTACTGTCAATTATCGTTAAAAAGACTATGACAAATAGGAGGGATTCAATTTTAGACCCTTTACTATAAATGCCATATAAATAGAAGCAATTCTGATATATTTTTTAAACTGAACCGTTCAAAGAGCAATTTTTTATTTTATTTTTAATATCTTTTTGATAAAATGAACTACGGGTGTAACACAACAAAATAAAATGGGTTCTTTTTGTTTTGTTTAATCTGTTAGTAGTTCAGTGTGATAAAAAAGCCTGCCAATGTACTTATTTATTTTCTGTACATGAAGTTTAAATAAATAAATAAATAAAATTTAAAATTTTTTGTTTCATACTCTAATCAACTGTCTGAAAGTATATTAATAATAATAATTGTTCAATTGGTTAAGCGCATTTATTTGCGAATTGTCTCCATTAATCGCTGTACATATAGAAAAAATATAATACGGATTATAAATTAAAAAAAAAAAACAAGCTCTCAAAATAAAATAGATTACTTATACGCTAGTATGTAATGGAAACAATAATTAAAAAATAATTATTGATTCACGTGGGTACAGAGGCATGAGAAAATGTTTTATTGAATTTAAGATTTTACCGAATATGTTGTAAATTCCGCTAAATATACTAAAACCGGTTGGTTATAAAATATAATATTGATGATAATAAAATTATTTAAAAGTCTAAAAATATAAACTGACTATACACTGTTTTGAATTGATCTGATACATATTTCACATTCATAATGGATGCGGTATTATTCAATCTCACTGACCTAGATTCTAAAGTTTCCAATTTAATTACGACCGCCAGACTCCAGTTTAAATATATTTGCTCTAATTTCAAGCATGGCTCGATTTTGTTTAAACAAACCTCTTTCATTAAGGAGGCTTCTTCTTCTTGACGTCATGCAATTAACAATCAACTTAACACTGCATGGATGTAATGCGGCACTTTATATATAGTTTGGTACGAATAAAGAAAAAATAGTATTTGATTTTGGTCCAGAGTAGCGAAAACTGGCCGCAATGAAAAAGAGACCCGACTGTGAGTGGATAAGGGTTGAGAGAAAGAGAGAGAGAGAGAGAGAGAAAGCGAGTTCAGAAAAAGTAAAAAATATATAATAGTAATATTTGATAACATGTAATAATAAAAAAATTAAAAAATACTTTTTCTAAGCGTCAAACAAATGCAAATTAAAATGCAGAATATGAACTAAAACTTTTGATTTCTATACATAACAAACACACATACACACTCATGTTCATTTTTTTAGAAATCTAGTTGAGTTTTTGACTTCGTACATTTGTTATTTAATTAAATTAATATAATAATAATACAATTCATTAACAGTATTCAGAACTTAATTTTGAAAATAATAAAATAATAAATAATAAAAATAATTTCAAGGATATTATTCAATGTTGAAAATATTATTTTTGTAATCTTACCTTTGTAATCAATCCATGTTTAGACTTGATCACCCCCATGAAGGATAGTGTGAATAATAGTGTAAATGGCAGGCATTTTACTAATTTATTTACAGCAATCACGAAGAACACATTATATCACTAAATTCATAATTTGTATTCATAAATTGCTTAAAAAATAATTTGTATATTAATGAATTATTGTCAAATTAGTGTAAATATTATTTCCTAAATATTAATGTTTTATTATCGTTGCACAATTAGGTCTCGGTTTATTTATTTCTTAACTTTAATTTCCGCGAAACACGTTTATTAAAAATAAATTAATTTCTTATAAAATATATTGAAAATATTAAACTTATTTCAGATTATTTAAAACAAGAAAACACTTTAAAAAAATCTTTTTGTGCGTGAAAAATTGATTTATAGCTTATTTGTATATACTTCTTCACATTATTATCATTATTGACACGGATGGAAAAGGATTGTTCCATTATCAAAACAAAGGCGTTTTAGTAACAGTTCATCCCGAGGATAAGTCTTACTAAATTTCACAACATTCACTAATTTTAACGTCAAAATGATAACAAAACACACAATATTTGACATGTAACACGATAAGGCGAACTATGTAACAAAACTCGACGAAACTAATAACGTGTTGATTATAATGTACGTTTCCCGGAAGTTGCACACACGCTACGGAAATTATCAGCCTAATAAGCAGGTGGTTTACCGTTGCCCTTTTTTACAACGCTATTCTTTTACTGAAGAAATGTTTGGTGTGGCGATGGAAAACATAACCCTAAAATTCGTAGCAATGTAGACGCTCTACGCGCCAGGCGCAGATCGCAGATTCCGTCCGTAGAGACGATTTTAGTATGAATGTAGTAAGCTACATCGGTGTTCGTAGCATCCAGCGCCTATGTTTGTGCCTATACACCTATACACACACCCCACCTTCATAGCACCGAGCCGGGGTTCGTGAAGCTGTGTGGGTGGCCAGAGAGGGGAGTTTATTGAAATTATTACTGGTGTATGTGACCTTTGTATGTGTGCGAGCATCCCGTTAGACATTTATCCTTGAATGTGACATTGAACCGACGTCGGATTAAAGAATTTTTATTTAAGATTAATTAAATTACTAGGAAGTAAATTGAAACATTTATGCGATAGTATTCATTGATAAATTAGAATATTAAGATTTTAGAATTTCAGTCAAAATTTATTTACAATAAATTCTAGATATATTGAAAAAAAATTACAATATGTAAATACATATAAAACGAGAACTCATATTTTCTGATCTGAAATATAAACGTTATATTTTTTAAATAATAATCACTTCGTTCTCATTTTTCAAAATGAAAATATGAATTAAACCGTATTATCTTTTTCGGAAAAAGTTATACAATCCATAGTAATATTATTTAAATTTGTTGCTAGAAATATATATACCTATGAAGGTAATATGGAACATAGGTGGAATGGAATATTACGGTATGAACACACATTCAAAACCCTCCTGAACTGCAATTCCGCGTTACCACGTGACTTCAGCGATCGATAACCCGAGTCTTTCGAATATTTCGGCGGAGCACATCTGAAAACAATATTTGTCTCCCTCCTGCTAACGTGGTAATATGCTTCAGATGTGTATTCGTCGCTCTCATCGGGCTTGAAGTGAGGCTTCGCGTTTTCAAACGAACTTTTTTGTATTTCACTCTTTCATTCCTTTCTTAGCATCCTTCTATTGTCACCGAACTACAGTACTTAATTCGATATATTTCCGCTGAAATAATAAATGTAGTTGTATAAACGAGTAATTCAATGGATTTTGGTGGATAATTAGCGCCTATACCAAAAAGACGTAATATATGTATATTATTCTTAATGTTTATTGATTATTATGTTTGACGCTACTATCTAATTCATAGGATGTGTTCATTCTGGGATGAAAGCCGCAGCAAAAGCAATCTCGCCATGTGAAACCAAATTAAATATATTTTCAATGAAATAGTATGCACTTAAAATACTCGATCTAACAATAAAAGCATTTTAAACATAAAACTTATAAGAAGTCATTATAAAAAATATATATAATTTTAAAAACATAATACCATAAATCATTATTTTTTATATAAATCGAAGCATGATCCAAGGTTCATCTTTTTTTTATATTTTTTTATTTTTATAACTACATGTATTATTTTAATTTATCTATTTTTAGAAGAAAAATTTTGCCTTGCGTAGGCTGTGTCGATAAAACCGAAAATATATCAATTTAATGACAATTTTTTTAAGGCAGGCAATTGTGATTCTATAATTATGTAACGAATGAATTTTTTAGAGATGACGGATTCAAAACATATGCTCAATATATCTGGTTTGAACTCGATGGAATAAAAAGGTTTATCATAGTAATCTCTAGCAGCTCATTGTCCATCGTCAGCATTTCTGTTTTTATAAAATAATCGGTACAATCGTAAACCGTGTTTGATACATACAATATTAAAAATAATATTGTATGGGATTCTATTACATAAATTCAGATTAAATCAATAAAAATAATACAGTGGAACCTCTCATGACGAGCACCTCTCGTAACGAGTAATTGCGTAATGAGCAAAAATAATTGTAAAAAAGTTGTTGAAAAACATTTATAAAACGATTTTTTTAAACAATTTATTTGGATTTGATGCGTGGATTTTTCTTCGTGAATTTGCCTTAACAAAATTACGTTTTCATTAAAATTTTTAATCGAATTTATCAATACCAAAATGAATGTGTACTGCAAGCAAGTTGGTAATTAGGGTTGGTAACTAGTCCGGCTAATGTGTTTGAATATTTGTGGGTATGAAAAACGTGGTTGGGGTTTGGCTCAGAAGGTAATCGTTCTATTTTAGTAGACCCCCTGCGATATCCATATTCGATTTGTTTTATTTTTAAAATAACGTCCATTGGAAACCGCGAGGATGCTAGGGTTTAGATATGTCTTGGAATTTTGTTATCTGACTAGCAAGTCAAGTTTTTTTGTTGTTGTAAATTTCAACATATATAAAATAAATTAATAATAACAATGATATCTTAATACAATAACCATTTTGTTTCAGCAATAAGATAAGTTAGGTTCATGTTTATTAATATAGATATGTTATCGTGAAGGTTTAAGGTTATACTTAAAAGACATCATAACGTAGTATTTTTTCAGGTTTCCATGGTAATTTTTACCATGATTTATTCACTTAGGAATGGTAATTTATTATTCATGTTTCTAAAAATAGGTAACCAAAATTGTATTAACGCTATCTTTTTTATTTTAAAGGTTCTTCTTATATACAATATCAATAATTTTGGAAATATATGCGTTTAATAGAAGTACGTTAATGCCATCCGATAAACCAATTTTCGTTATTAAACAAATATATATTATAACTTTGAAATTCTTATACCCCACAAAATCATGTTATACGTAATTTTTCATGTAAAACATTGTCAAAAATATTATTATGAATCCCCTTTACTTAAGAAAACTAAGAAAATTAGTCTAGCTGTAATATAAAAATATAAAAACAATGTAATTAATAAAAACGTTGGAAATCGAAGAAGGTTTATGTGTCATAGAGATATTTTATAGTTGTATATATGCATAATTTTACCAAAAATATGTTACTGATTTGATTATACTGAGTGATGATGATACTAAATATAAATTAAGAATGACAAAATGTGAAAAATCGCATGTGAAGTATTTTGGAAATTGATTTTACGCTTTCCAACGTTTATATAATCAAACATTTCACTTACCTTTGCTGCAGCTCTTTTCTTGATAAACATATGCATAACATAATAAAAGACTTGGCCGCAATTCGAGAAAATTATTTACACATTCAACTTTTTAAAACTGCATATAACATCCATCCCTGGATTAACAAGGTTTCATACCGTTTCACCACACAAGATGGTTGAGTTTTGGTTTATCTCGATCAAATTAGATTTTCGTAATTTCGAAAATGTAAAAAAATTCATTAAGAAAAATAAATTTCATTAAAATGTAATGTATGTATCTAATAAAATACTTGGTAGAATAGTTTTATTTAAATAATTGTGTAAATAATTTTATTGGCCACCGACGCTTTCCCTGTGGAGGAGGTATCCTTATAATTGTAA
The DNA here is from genome assembly GCF_059751285.1 of Brachycentrus maculatus. Lineage (NCBI taxonomy): Eukaryota > Metazoa > Arthropoda > Insecta > Trichoptera > Brachycentridae > Brachycentrus > Brachycentrus maculatus. The sequence continues at coordinate 398,799 of NW_028281373.1, forward strand.
CTGCTACTCGCAAATTATTTTCCAAATACTACTAAAGCATTTTTAATAGGGTAGGACTATACACGGTTAAAAATAGTGACATTTTCTAAAAATATGTGAACTTATTTATATATTAATTTTAAATTTATATAAAGGACTTTTATTTTAAATAGACTTTAACATAACATTGTTTTAATATTAAGTTAATCACCATGTGATTATTTTCCTAAATATATGAATTCCAAGGAACTCATTATTAGAAATTATTATAAATATTAGGTACTATTAAAGACATCATAAAATAAAACACGTAGCTAATACCTACTTATATAAAAATTAGATAAGTAATTTTTTTACCAATGAAATTTATACATTTATATTATCCACTGACACTTCGTGATGGAATTGCATTTTTAATTTATTATTAGATTAAAACCAATATTTTTAGCTTTTCCACTTTTTTATTTGACCATCGACCGGATTTCGTCGTTACCGACATCATCCATTCTGATGATGTCGGTAACGACGAAACCCGGTCGCTGGTCAAATAAAAAAGTGGAAAAGCTAAAAATATTGGTTTTAATCTAATAATAAATTGAAATTTATACAGTCTGTCATTAAACCATTCTACTTCTGATAAGAAAATTTTCAGTTTTGTAAAAGAACCAATTAAAATTTATTTCAATCATGTAGACTCGATCTTTTTCATAATATCTATGAAAAAAATTAAAGTGTAACTAACTTAAACGTAATGTGCGAGGTAATTAAAAAGTAGCGTAATATCGAGACTTACCTCACTAGACGTAAGATAGCAGAGACGAGAATCTGTACTCTCAATGGATGCTTGCTGGACCATTCCATAGCGCTGTGATTCTCGATCACTCAAGTAATCCGAACGAAGACTATCCTGGCGGTCGAACATCCCTCTGAAATAGAAAATTTTCATCGTAATGCGACCTCATGTTTTTTATTTTATTTTATTTTTTAATGTTTATTACTTGCCCAAGAAAATTATCCTTGACGATTATGAAGAAGGATTTATGGCATATTCAGTTTACATAGCTTTAAAAATTAAAGTGAATGTATATAGTAAATAATAAATTAATAAGGTTGATCGCTAAAAACAAATACACTGGATACAGTACAATAGATACAATGCATTCAATATCTTAAATCAATCAAGATTTGTCACGTATGTACATACTTCATTTATTTATCTTATTCGTCTTGTCATATTCTCTAAATAAGACTCCACTAAATCTGATAGATCTTTATGCCCTATTGCCTCATAATTTTTTATCAACTGCATACCTTCTTTCGCACGTTCAATTTCCAATTTAATTTTTTTTTTGAAAATCCTTGATAATTTAATCACTTCTCATGTTGATAATTTCTCAGTATACCAAGTTAAAATATGGAGAGTTAAATGTTGAAAGAGTCGTTACCTCTGTTACAGGGAATCGGCTCAGTCAAATCGGCTGTCCAAACTAAAAACACAGTAAGGTACATTTTTTTGTAGTACGTTTTTTTGCATTTTGGACTAAGTAGATTCTACTTGGTCCAAAAAAGCAAAAAAAAAATCGTACTACAAAAAAATGTTCCTTACTGTGTTTTAAGTTTGGACAGCCGAAATGTTGAGAAGAGTCTTTACCTAAGTTCCAAGGAACCGGCTCTGCTGTTCTTGTCTAACATATGAAGAGTCAAATGTTGAGAAATATCATTACCTCCTTTCTAGGGAATCGGCTCAGTCAAATGTTGAGAAGAGTCCTTACGTAAGTTCCAAGGAACCAGCTCTACTGTTCTTGTCTAACATATGAAGAGTCAAACGTTGAGAAGAGTCATTACCTCTGTTCCAGGGAATCGGCTCTGCTGTTCTTGTATCCAGACTCGTTGATGCTGCCCTCGTGGCGCAGGCTGGGCAGCGAGTCCCAGGGCGAGCGGCGCGGCGGCGCGGGCGGCAGGGAGCTGCGGCCCGCCGTGGAGCTCAGGCCGGAGCCGAGGGTCGAGGAGCCGGAGCGCCAGCCGTCGGAGTGGCGGAACCACTGCGCGCGCGCCGACTCGCCGATGCACGAAGCGCACCGAGAGTTGCCCACGAAGCTGAAATATTTTTTATAAATTATCCACTAATCAAAATACTTAAAAAAAAAATCTTATGATCCACTCCGTAATGTTTTACAAATTGTCATCATTCACATCTCAACTGCATATTCTTAAACACTCTAAGGACGGGAAATATATTTCTGCTCGTTCGGTCGATGGATGCTTAAGGACAGAAAGCGTATTTTTACCTTCTGCACCGGCCTAATTTCAAGGTCAGAAAAGAAGGAATTATTTAATGTTTTTTTTATTAATATTATGTACCAATCTCTTTGTTAAGGTCTAAACTATATGTACACAATTATTAAATCCTGTTGCCCGCGGTCCGCAGGCGTAAAAAAACACCCGTCCGAAATGTGTTCCTACATAACATTTGCATGTCAATTAATGTATTTTTAGATACAAAATAAATTTGAAAAATGAAAGCATTTGATATTTTCTCTTGCCGTATTAGAATCTATGTACATTTTTTTCAATCTAAAAACTTATATTTTTACAAATTATTAAAAATAATTAAGTATACTTTATATATTTCATCATCATATTATATTTTATACAATTGATCTTAAAGTTAAATTACCTAAAATGTAAAAAAAAACATGTGCTTTATTTTTTATATTATATGACATATAATGACAAAATTTTGACGAAAAACACTATTTTTATAATTAATTCTGATGACAATATTAATACTTTTTCCGTTTTCTTTGTTATTTATTATTATTTGTGTTTTTTATTAATTTTGTTTTCAAATTAATTTTCAAAAATGTTCACGTTACCTTGAATTATGATCACTCATATAACCTTGGTCGCGTTCACGTATTCGGTCCCTATAAATAAATAAAAAAAATACCTGGTTTAAACATTTCAGTGTTTTAAATTAGTTTTTAAGTAGATAAACCAACTTAATTACGTATATTAATAATTGTTTGAATCAGATATAGAAATGATTTTAGGAAAATATTAAAACATAACACTAAATATATATTTTTAATTCAATTAGATAAACTTATGTATATTTTCTCGGGAATAAGACAGGGTAGGAGAAAAACAATTATAAATAATTTTTAAAAGTACAGTCCTCAAAAATTTTATGGATTTTTATGAAAAATTATTTTTTTAAAGAGAATTTAATATTTTGTTATAAAAAAAACGTGTAAAAATAATTCACCTCGTATTGTGATCACTTAAATACCCTCTCTCCCTCTCTCTGTCTCGTTCTCGTTCTCTTTCTCTATCTCTCATTAGTTCATTGCGATCGCTGGAAAGGAATAAATAATTTTATGGACATAGTATTATAAATATGCCTTTAAATATCTTAATGTTTCTAATACTTTGTTTTGCAATTAAAAAATACATTAGATTAGTAAAGGCAAAGTTAATTTGGGTTATTTGTTATTCAGTGATTTCACTCAATATTTTTGGCCTTCTAGTTTATTTCTGTAGATATAATATTCCTGACTCAATTGACTATAAGCATATAACAGTAAATTCATAAATATATTTTAAGTTTATTATAGACTGAAGGTACAAAGGTATTCATTTGGATCCATTTGGATCTCAACTGAGGTATTGATTTGAAAAACGGAACCTAAAATGTGATGTTTTCAATGGCATGGAGATGAAACATTATTTATTTTATGTTTGCTATATTTTCAATATCGACAACCAAAAGTAAATAGTACATATTTTAATACGTATACTGCCGACTGTTTTCTCATTTTCAAAATGAATTTATGTGCGAATAGATGTTTTTAAATAATATCTATTTTACTACCCTGCTTCTGATAGATTATAATAACTTTATTTATATTATAGGTGTCGCAACGTAAGATGAAACAGCTATTGTTTTTTTTTTACATTAAATAATACAATCGCAGCATTCAAGCTCAGACATCCATTTTCTTTCGTATAAAAAAAACGATAGATGATTAATCTCAAGTTGAGAAACCCATAATATTTATATATCATCCGTAGGGTGTATAATCCAGTATTTGAATAAAAAATAATAAAAACCATATAAATATTTGCTCTAGGAGAAATGGAAAGCTACTGATTTGATATTTTTTATTTTTGTTAATTTTATTAATATTCAATACGGTTTTAAATGGTGATTATAAAATACACAATGCTTTATTGCATTATATCTAATTTTATTAGTTCCTATCAATCTCTTTTAGAAATTCTTGGCCCAAAATAATTTATTGATTGATTTTTTAGTACCAAGGATAGAAACAGTGGTGGTCTTATTACTATCAAGTAATGTACTCGCCAAGCAAAAAATAACTTTTATAGCAAATAATTTTTAGACCTGTAATAGCCATCTCTCTCGGATCTCTCCCGTCCTGCACTGGGTGGTCTTTCAATACTGATTCGGTGAGGAAGAGGAAGAGTTGATGATTTCGGACCACCTTGTTGTTGCATCGGCCCTAAAAAAGACATTGTATTACTATTCCAACCCAATAAATAACTATATTTTATTCTAAATTACTTTGCAGTGTGTACATTAAAAAATGCATAAATACATTTGAGTCACATTTAATTGAATGATGATAACTTGTTATACGAGTGTCCATATAAAAAATAAAATCGTTCAAAATCTGAAATCCCCTAGATTATTCATCGATTGAAATCTGAAATTTTAATACAACATTCCATTTAAATACGCGCCTATTTTTATATACAATACATCTTTGACAGGTGTTTTTTTTCCTGTGATAGGTAAGAAGGGGTTTTTTGAAAAACAATTCTGATATAAATGACAGCGCCGTCTATTGAATGCAACAGCAATACTTAACATTGCTCATGACGGAAATCGTTGTTGGCAGCTGGTGTCACTTAGCATTTTCAATGTTTTTGATTTGTTGTTCATTGTTTTTTCATAAATTTTATGATATAAGTATGTAATTCATTGCTTCGCAAGCATTATGAATTGAAACTTTTTATAAATTTTTCCAGTTTCTTTTCATTATTTTTTTTTTTCTTTCTTTTATATTTTACAAAACTAAAACACAAAAACGCGTGGCCAGATACAGTTAGTTATAAATATATTTCAACTTACGTCTGCGTTGTGGATATGGACTTCGTTGGTTAGATCCGGGAATACTTTCTGCAAATTCTGGAAACATAATTATAATTAAATGAATAAGCCGTCAGGTATAACGTTTATTTGCATTTTTAAAAATTTATTCTCAATATACATCTCATGGCTGAGAGTAATAATACACACATATTATAGTAAAGACTATATTTCACTTCAAAATATAATAAAAAAGTATATGCTTGGTAGCTAGTGTGCTTAGATAAACATCAGCTCTTTCAATGCACATGTGTAGGTGTACACGCGTGAAACATGTGCTAGGGGCAGTAAAACAAATGCGTTTAGTATGTACGTAGTGTAGATAACTTTAACTATTTTATAGACGCTATTTCTAATGATTAATATTTTGAAACCGGCCATCGGTCCGTATTATCAGAAAGTTAATGTTACCGCAAAATATATTAGGTACGCGTTTTTTTATACCAAAAAAAAGTAAATTGATTTTTTTTTACACTACGTAGTTAATTAAAGCGTCTGGAATTGAAATGTAAAAAGGATATTATCGGTAATTTCGTATCAATTAATAAAAAAATTATGACCGAAAACATTTAATTATTTATCAAAAATACCCAAAACGTATTTTTTAATATAGCCTTTCGATAAATATGCACTAGTAACTTGTATGTTGATGTGAAATACGTTTTTTAATCTTGTACACTAGTACATTTAGTAAAGTATATTTAGTATAAACTTGTTTGATAATTTCACGAAGTCAAAGTCAGCAGTCATTTGGTTCCGTCTAAGGAAATATTACAAGTAAACGAGAAATAAAAACGAGACACTCACTCATATACGGTAGTTGAATGCACTAACTAGTACACCACGGAGGCGAACAAATTTTCAATCCGTATAAGTATATTTAACTATTAAATCTAAATAGCATATTTTTGCTAGACAGCTCGGTATGGGATAGTAAAAAGACCCCGTTTGTTGGCATTCAAATATAGAATAAGTTTTTATATTATTTTTAGTTAACGTATACCTACCCACAGTACATCTTTTTCGTATTATACTTTGGTGCATATATGACACCCTAACATATTTCGGCTTAAATTAATAGTTTATTTAAAAATATTTTACAAAAAGTTAACTAATGGTGTGTAATATTTCAGTGGCCTTTTCTAAATGGCACTCGTTCAAGATATTAGAACATAATTTACCTAAATTCTCCATGCTCTGCGATAAGAGCGCCTCGAACGTGTGCAGGCTGTAGCTCTCCGCATCCATCCCCTTCGCGAGGGTATTCCTTAGGTGCATCTCATACTCGAGCAGCAGACGGGATGTCGGCGATCCGGGAGTAGGGGTTGTTCCCGTTTGTGGTGGTGGCTACAGAACATACTAAGTATTAGGGTTGTTTGATAATTGAGAGATTTAGATGCGTAGTATAGGCAAGTTCGGCGGATTTTTTTATTATTTGTTTATAGTATACGAGGATGGACGAGGCGTTGGCAGAAGACAGATATCCTGACTCCAGAATATACTAGATTGAATAGGGATCAGGACCGTCGAAGCGGTGTTTAGAGCTGCCCAAGACAAGCACGATTACTCTCAAGTGATAGTCGTCGTCAGGGACCTGACGATATAAGATCGTAAAAAAATTACGTGATTTCAATCTTTTGGTGACGTTATTATTGGAAAACGTTTTCTTCCAACTGTGTCAGACAATTTTTTTTAACGGAAGGATGGATTTTTCAGGTACTGGGGAAGTTTAAAACGACTACGGTAGCTGCTCTGTCGCTATCACAAAGAAAATATGCCAGTTTTGGCATCTCAACATGGATGGAGAAAAATATGATAGCCTGGTCTTACAGGGCTTACTACCGCCATAGGCTTGACTCACTAATTCTACTCATGATGACAACCACACTACTCAAATTTTTGGAATTCGTAGATAAATCGATCAAACTTGCGACACAGTATATGTGAGTTGATCAATATATCTAGGAGTTCCAAAAATTTTACAGTCTTTCAAATTCTTCTAAATCTATGTTGAGATGTCGAAAATGTAAAAAATAAATGGAGATCATCCAGATTTGTGAACATTTGTATTTGGAAACACTCAAAATTTTTAAAATACGCCATCTTCCAAATCGTAGTCGTATAAGAGAAAGTGACCAACCAACAAAACGTAAAATGTCCAGAAGGGCCATTTAAGTCACTTTTGCTTGGCAAGGAAATAAACATCAACGCAGTTAGTCATTTTAAATAAGTCAATATATTATACTTCCAAGTTTGAAATACTTTTATTTTTTTTTCAGGGCAATATTAAGTTAGTTAGATATCAAATAGTCAATGATCACGTTTTTGTATAAAATGCACTTGGTCACTTTCTCCTGTATGACTACGAAACAGGCAGTCGCAATGCAAAACTTAGCAATACGGTTTGAATCTATTGCTGTTTTTGGACACACTTTACAACAGGTTGGAACTCGGTCTCACCTGATGATGGTGCTGGCGCCTGCCTTGGAAGTGGTGCGGCTGGTCCTGGTCCGAGTTGCCGTTGGACGAGCTTGGAGTGGTGGCGTAGCACTGGTTGTCGAACATCACGTTGTCCGAAGGCGGTGACAGGTCTCGCTCCAACTCCAGGTACAGCCCTCGACCCGGGTACCCGCCCGCCCCGCTCACGGACTGCTGGCGGCCGATCTCGTGAGACGACCTGCAAATTACAAAACATGTTCGTCACTATTAGCAGAAATCGGCCAACAAAGGAGCGTTTTCTCTAAGGGAAATATCTGATTCGTCTTTGTTACACAAAATTACCAGATACTATAGATATTTAGCTATTACATAACCTTTACATCTACTCTATGTGTATCCATCAACCCAAACCTTTGCTTTTTTACTGGTATACTGCAAATTAAAAAAAAATCATAATGGTTATCTCAGCATTGCATTCATACCTTATATCACCATTCGAACTTATCATTTATCTTACATCATTTTGCCACATATTTATCAGACAGATCGCATTTTGACTACATTTAGTCTACCTTCATCCTACTTTTGGTAGCTCCAAGCTTCATTTCCATATATTAGTGTGATTACAATGATTACAATGATTGCACTGTCTACTGCTAATCTATTAGCTTCGCTGGTTGATTTTTATATGCTTTGACTGATTTTAGTGCACAATTTACTCTATACCCAGCATTCACTCTCCTTTCCATATTTGTATTTCCATCCCCAGTAAATATACGAAATTGTTCCGAAAATACCTGTTCCCAAATTTCCCCATTTACTATTATTTCACATGTCTTATACATTATTTATCTGTTTCAAAAACATGACTTTAGATTTGTCAACATTCACCAGCAAATTACATTCCTTGTACACATTATACATCTTTGACACCAACGCCTACTATCGGCAAGAATATATTTCATTGAGAGAAAATTTTCAATGCTTGAAAATTCACCCGATGACCATCTCTAGTATTAAATTAATATTAGATACAATGCAGTTGCATCGTTTAAAAAATATATATTTCTATTGTTAGCTACCAAAAGAAATATATATTTGAAGTATTCGTCTGTTAAAGATTTCTTCCTAATTAAGGGAGAAAATAAACATGAAGTCTTGTTATACGCGATCCATATCTAAATCTTCCTCTGTAGCTGTTTGCTTTGTAACTTCACAGGAATTATGCCAGTGCACATACCTGGATCCCATGAACCGTCCCGATTGAGAATTTTGTCTTCCGGTGTTGTTATTGGCGGGCTGGTGGTGATAGGGTGCCCCGTAACGTCTGCGCCCCGCTTCCGGTGACGTCACGGGACTCTCTGTAGAAGGCATCGGCTTCAACATCCTCTTCAATGTTCCTGAATCTAAAGATATTCCATTTTGATTACCTGTAAATAATTCCTCATCCTGATATATGGCCAGTTTAATCAACACCCTATAATCCACCGCATTATATTAATACTTAATAACATTCACATATTCCTCTATTTTATGGGTTTTTTTGTAATAATTTTTCTCTTTTTTCCTATTGAACTTTGTTTTCACACATTTACTAATAATGAAAATTATCATTATTAGTAAATGATAATTTTCGAATCAAAAGCGATAGGTACGTATATGTATACTATAAAATATGTATACAACTTGTGAGATTTAAGTTTGGAATTCTATTGAGAATTATATTTACATTTATCATGAATATCTATGTACTGTCGTACAGTATGATAATTCATTTTCTTCACACTTATATCCTCACGTAATGGCGCATAGGGCACTCTATCGAACTGATGCAGTATTCACTTTATCGTTACTCATATGAAGGCAAGGTGATCAATTCTACGGATCAGGTATGAGTTCAGGGTAATTTTAATTAAACAATATGGTACAAAAGCAGTACTATTTAATTTAGACCCCCCTGGGAATCGAGCTTCCAGCTCGGTAGGTAAATACTCTAACCATTAACTGGCGGAATATGTATTTTTTAGCAAAATTGTAAATAAAATATTATTGTTTTTTAATACTGTTTATCTGTCTTTTAAAATTTTATCAAAATACATTTTTCACATTCAAATCCAAGCCCAATCTGAAATTTAAATCTCACATATCGCTCACTCCTTTCAACAACGTCATAAATCAAAAATCGTCAATATTCAGTTATGCATGTTTTCGGAATGCCCAGAAAATGTACTATATCCCAGCAAAAGTGGCATATTTTTAACTTAATATTTACCCGCTACAGTGCAGAAAGTGTTGTTTTTGCATTTTGAAGAAAAAGGATTGTTTAATTATTTTTTTAAATATACTAAATATTTTTCAAATGGAAAAAAAAATTCCGGTTTTACCTAAAAAGATCTGTTGCACAGTAAAAAGTTCAATAAGTGGCTTGATATTTATTTTTAATACTTTGTATTATTCTTTTTAAACTTTAAAAAAGTTTTCCTGAATAATCAAGTTTTTTGATGATGTAAATGACGTTGTTGAAAGGAGTGAGCGATATGTACTCCTACATTCTTACAACATTTTGAGTGTGTCCAAATACTTGTTCACAAAATCTGGATTATCTCCAATTACAGGAGTTATTTTCATATTATTTTTTGACATCTCATTAAAGATGAAGAAGAATATGGAAGTCTGGGCATTTACGGGGCTGACGACCGTCATAGGCTGGTTTAAGTGATCACTTTACACACGTGTAACATTCACCAATTCTACCCATTATTGACAACCACACTACTCAAATTCTTGGAAGTTCTATATATATGAACCAATTCAGAAACCTTGTTCTCGAATCACTAGAACTTCACTAGAGACATCTATTGGTGAGATGTAAAGAAGCTTTTTACTAAGCAGAAACTCTTATATGAACAAGTAATTGGACACACTCAAAATGTTGTTAGTAACAGTCTCTTAATGGTTGATTTCATTATTCATTATTCATATTTTTAAACATATTAATATCCTTCCATACACAATGAATAGTTGTGTACAGTACATAGGTATATAAGAATATGTTCATGTATATATAACTTCCAAGAATTTGAGTAGTGTGGTTGTCAATAATGGTTAGAATTGGTGAATGTTACACGTGTGTAAAGTGATCACTTAAACCAGCCTATGACGGTCGTCAGCGCCGTAAATGCCCAGACTTCCATATTCTTCTTTATGTTTGATGAGATGTCAAAAAATAATATGAAAATAACTCCTACATTCTTACATATTAAAAATATTTACCCATATTCATATCTTCAGTACTCTTGGACTTATTCCTTCTTGCAGTGCTAGTATTGTTGTTCATCACGTTGTGATGGTGGGCTCTCATTTCCGCTTCTCGAACCTACAATAATTCAAATTCTTATTATTTCCAAATGGCTAGGGCAATATTTCAGTAACAAAATACATAAAAAAAACATTGAGAAAAAGATCGATTAATTTATTTTCACAAGCATATTGACTTTAAAACGTATTCCATTAAACATAAAAATATGCAAATAATATTTCATGAAGTATTAAAAAACATTTGTTGTATTATCTATTGACATTTCATAAAAATGTTAAGAATGGAATATTGATGGCGGAATTTCAAGAAAAAAATACGCACCTATCTCTGTACAGTAGGATGCAAAATTTAGTGTTCATCTTATATAATATTCACAATTTCCCCGATTATAAACCACATTTTCATATGGTGTACAAAATACATATCACCGGTGCACGCGGAAGTTTTTAGCACCACAAGGAAGGGTTAAAATCTTACCATTTCAATGTCACCGTAGTCGATGCTCTTGGCTTGAGTGAGGACGTGGTGCATGTGCTCCTTGCCAGTTCTAGTGCTGGTGCTGGATGACTTGCTGCCCGTGGTGAGGGTCCCTCCGGCCTGTACGCCCTCAGACTTGTGTTCCTGACCTCCGACAGGCCCTTGCGGTCCTGATACTCCGGTCTGAGCTTCTTCACTTACCCCGATCTACACAAGTTAATATAAACCATAAAATTATTGTAATATGTCGTCTTAAAATCTTGTACAACCTAATATAATTTGTATTAGGTTGTGTATTTGATTACGCATTTTTATCGATTGTTGCGCGGTATGATCGATAATCCTGAAATTATCCGGAGCATTGGTCTGTATGTTCCCGATAGTTACCTAAGACAGCGTCGACATAAATTGTTTCACATTCCTTTTCACAGGACCAACCTGCCGATGGTTATGCCTGTAGGAAGAGCTACCGCTATGTTGAACAATATCTCATTGGATATTGATCTGTTCCATGTATCTGAAGGAGTTTTCCGAAGCGAGATTCTTCTACACCTTTAGCAATAGTATTCTTGCTTATTTTCTATTTTTGTTAATGTATACTATATAAATTTAAGTTTGTAATGTGTATGTTAACCAAAAATAAATAAATCGAATTGTATTGAATTGAATTATTATAAATATGACAAAATGACTCGTTTTTTTTACAATTTTGTCAATATAGTTTTCTCAGTAAACTAAATGCAGATTTATTGAAAGTACGTCAGTATTATTGTCTAAACAAACGTTTTTATTTTGAAATACATTTTCTTTTTTTTTTAGAAAAAAACCTCGATATTATATCATTAAAACTAGATTTTAACCCTATGTATTTATACATATACTTATCTATAATTATCATCATTACAAAAAAAGTCAAGAATAAGACGACTACTGAATGTTCTATACTCTATACAGAAGGTTTTAAATAACAGCCCGACCATATAAAAACTATAATAATACGAAATACTTTGAAGAGTGATTAGTATATTTTTATCAACATCGTTTTCGAGTTTATTCAAATCACTTTCCACACAAACACAGGATTTAACCATATTTTTTTTTATTAAAAATTTATTTTAGAAATTGTGATGTGAAATAAAAAAGAAAGTGGAGATATTTACAGGACTTATCATCAATTCGCTTAAGTGGTTTCTGAATTACACTTTGCAATTTTTCTATTTGAATGTGAGTTTCTTATTCCTCCTACGCGCTTCCTATACTTCATTTATAACTCAAACGAGGTGATACCGATCATGATGTGCTGAAATGCCTTGTCCTAAAACTTTTAATAAATATTTGTGATTCATCGAATCTAACTTATTGTAGCATCTTTTGGTAGCACCACTTATTAAATGCCTCGAGTGACTTTTCAATTCATCCCTTGTGTTTATGGTAAAACATTACTGCGCGATCAAAATATACCTACATTTACATTGCATAAACACTGTCCGAAACCAACATTTCCTCTATGTTGGATTCGGACAGTGGAGGTAAACAAACCCAACGTAGAAGAAATATGGAAAGAAAGATAGGCCACTGAACGCGTAATAAACAAACAGTTATATGTGGACCTAACATTTCCAGTACCCAAGGGCATAGGTACAGGCAGAACGGAGTAAGAACGGAGCAGGGTTGCTGCAAATTCTTACTCTGGAGGTGAGGGTAAAGGAACAACCCTGATTGTGAGTGTGGAGCTGAGCAGACCATAAGACACATAGTGCAGGACTGCCGGCAAGGTTTTGGTGGTAACCTTCGGGATATCCATAAGACACAACTCATATAGGTGAAGAAGAAGCCTGATCACACGAAAAAAACATATTATGGAGTACACCACGACTCACATTATTTTGCGTCCCTACTGAAGCGGTGACTGTCTTGGTAACAGTTGGTGTATTGGTAGTCATGGTAGACGTGTCCTGAGACTTGCTGATCCTGCTTCCTGTCCCCGTTTGTCCTCCCGCTTCAGTTGATCTCGAAACTCCTGATAACCAATCAAAGCAGAAAGGCTCAAAATACGAACGACACACACTAAGACATATCACGTGGGTCTATTATTGTAAATAATTTACTAAAAACTTATTTTAATACAGTTACAAGAGTTTAAAAAAAAAACATTCTCTAGACATTTCTATTTTAAAATTAATTACGCAGTTCTTTCCAATAAAAAGACTAAGTTATCGTACCTGGAGAGGGACTTACACTTTTAATTTATTGTTTATGTTTGTGGGTGCCATAATATTTTATTGTGTTTTTTTTGTTCCGTGATTTACATGTTTATAATATTATTTTTTTTGCATTTTGATGTTCTCAATTTTTTTTAACATCTGTATGAAGGTTATTGAAGTTTTTGGTTCCCAAATATTTAAAGTTCTGTTGGAATTGTTTGGTATTTACATAAACATTAGTTTTAAATTGAATTATGTATTTTTAATTTATGTTTTACTTATTACATGTTAATACCACTATTTCTTAAAATCTACTGTGTCACGATGCATTTCGTTTGAAAATGATGCGGAATGCATCGAAACACGTGTCACAGTAGATTTGATGAAATAGTGGTATTTACTAAGTAAAACATTAATTAAAAATGGATGGATTTTACCACAAAGTGACTGCCGAATCAATTAATGAAATTGAATTATGTACCTTTGGGTGGGAGAGTGTGGGAAGCGGCTGGTACCGGCGGTGCAGAGCCGCTAACGTTGTCGTACAAGGAGGTGCTGGACGTAGCGGCGGCTACCTTGTCCCCCAGGCTAACGGCTGCGGCGGCTCCGGGCGCCCCGGCGCCCCGCGCCCCTTCGGCCTCCGCCGCACGGGTGGCAGAGCGGGGTAGTGTCGAAGAACCTAGTGAATTAATACGAATGTACAACATTTTGAGTGTGTCCAAATGCTTATTCACAAAATTTGGATTATCTCCAATTACAGGAGTTATTTCCTTTTAATTTTTTTGACATCTCATTAAAGATGAAGAAGAATATGGAAGTCTGGGCATTTACGGGGCTGAAGACAGCCCCATGAATGCCCAGATTTCCATATTTTTCTTCATCTTTGATGAGATGTCAAAATAATTCGGGTGGATTTCAAAACGTCAAGTTATATGTCCAAGGAAAATTTAATAAGAAAACATCTTCCCTAAACAAATAAAGATTTGTAACAAAATTTTATAAATTTAAACCTTTTAAATAAAAATTTGATTATTAAACAAGAAAAAACGTCGAGTGTCGAATCGTGAAATTTATAAACTGTCGCGTTTGTGGTCCCGTGGTTAGTGTCGTGGACTCAGAAGTCTGAGTTTCTCGTTTCGAACCCACTCTACCACAATTTGATACCTATTTCTAATAATGAGCCGCTTAGGCTCACAGAAATAGTACGAAATTGAAATATTTGTGTAAATAATAAAAACACAATTTTTTTTTTTTAAATGTAAATAACGTCTCGTTTACCAAACAATAGCAGGCACTACGAAAAGTTTCATATGTTGTTTATTCTTTACACATTTCGATTGTGTATGATTCTACTAAGAAAATAATTTTGATCTTTATATTTTTTATTTTTCATTTATTTAAAAACTTGTAAAACTTTTACTCGGTGAATTGCTTTAGACTTTGGGAATGAAATTTAGTACGAAATTCTTGATCGTGAGTGTATATTTGAATATGCAAGCAAATTAAAACTAGATATTAGGCGTAAACAAAGGCCTTCAAATTCCACCGCCAAGCCGGTTTTTTTTTATTTGTTGAAAATTTAAATAAAATTAAAATTTGAATAAGGATAATGGATATCTTTCAAAGGTGACCTTTAATTCAGTTTATTTTTATCATTAATTGAGTAAATAAGTATAAATCTCGAAATAATTGCTTCTAGGGTGGCTGTATTATATACTTAATGACTATTGACAAGTCTAAGGAATGTTTTATTGAGTTTTCTCTTAGATCAGGAATACAAATGCAGTTTGGAGCAGCTCCACTCGAGATCATTTTTGGTTTCAATACAAAAATCCCATTTGTTGGAATTAAAACAAGAATGATAACATTGCGAATGCTTGTGTGAGTCCCACATTACACTCCTATCCGATTGAGATATGACAAGGCTTTTGACAATTATTGTTCTATGTCGTGCATACTCTGATACAAGATAAAATACCAGTTCCTTAAATGTAAGTAAAGTGAAAAATACTTACGGTATCGGGGATCTTGAGAACGTAGGCGATTATACTGATCAGCCGTCATACACGTACACTGTGGTTCCCTAAAAATCGATATTAGAAATGAATTTATACATACAAACGTATGTATAAAAGTTTAAGTATTTTAACGTTTAAGTATTTTATACATACAAACGTATGTATAAAATACTTAAACATAACCATTATTGTTTCTTACACGTCTTTGTGTAATAAAACAAAATACGTACGAAATGAAGATTAAATTTAAAAATCAAACTCGTGTAATATTTAGTTTGTGAGTTTTAGAGGTTGAAAGCCAAGTTTGATGCTTGTGATTCTATCACACGTGTAGATTTATAACGTTATACAATATTATGTACATATGTTAATATAAACATAATAGGTTAGATTACACACTTTGTCACGTGCGTGAGGTATGTCTTTGTATTTCGCTTGGTGCGTAAGGTATCTCTCTGACTAAAAGCAAACTCCTCGATAATTATTTACCTATACCCATGTGTATTATTTAGAGAATGACGCATGAATACTCGATGATTTTATGCCTGTTTAATACGCAGGAATTTATATCATACAAAAAATATTACGTAGGATATAACGCTAGCTGAGCATAAATTCAGAACAGACAAAATAGTAAATACCTGTCATCATTCCTATCGCAAAATTTAGAAATAAATATGTACGGAAATATTGTACCATCGAATATGTATTTTTTAACTTCGAATATGAGGTGTTGCACGTATGTCTGAGGATAGATAAACGAAAAAGGTGCTTGACTGGAGGCCTATAACAGGAGCCAGAAACGTGGGTAGGTCCTAAACAAGATAGTCCGATGACATTCAAGAGAGTCGCGTCCAACAGAGAACTGTGGAAGTCCAAGAGGCAGCCCTATGTTCAATACTGGACACAAGAAGAAGGCTGAAGATAGAAAGTATGACATGTTTAAAAAAACTTTTTTTAAAGTCTACCTTCAGTCTTACTAATCTATCCTTACTTTTCAAGGAATAAATTTCCCGCAAATACGGAGGTCGTACAGATTAATAAGCTGTCATAGGCAAAAAAAAATACTCTACTCTATGTTGTTTAATTTGACTGTTTTAAATGTTGCATATTATGATGTAATGTAGCTTGTAGTTTGTTTATTTTGGCATCATTAGCGACTCATTTACTATTAGTGGATAGTACTGCGACGTTTTAAACGCCCTTAATCTACGGGTAAAAGCTCCTCTTACCTGGCTCTGTTAGGACTGGCGGGGGTAGAAACAGGCTTCCTCTTAGCCTTGGGTTTCTGTTTTCCATTGGGAGCGTCCTTCAGGCTGTAGCTGGAAGAAGCCTTGCGCGCGAACTTAAACTGCGGCGACTGCAATTCGTCACGCTGACGTTTGAATGCAACACCAATCTCTTTACATACAAACAACAGCAAGGGGTGCGGCGGATTTGGGTTGTGCTCGGGGGAGGGTTTTTGGGACCGTTCTAACACTCGACTGACCAGAATATTCCCCTATAGTCTCAAAAGCTCATTCATCACAATCATATTTTAACACGTTTTATTATTCAACTTTGAAATTTTAAAATATTTTAGCTTTGAGGAACCAATAAAACATTATTGTGATCGTAATTTATATTTTTACTCGTAATATGTTTAAAATATCTCGCTTCATGTATTTTTTGTCATCATCGGTCAATGTTTTTTAAGCATTTAATGGGGAATATTCTCGCCATCAAGTTCTTAAATTTATTCAACTGTATTATTATTATCCTTATCAATTATTAAATTAGTATTAATTTGGCGAATATACGATATCTTAAATTAATTCATAAAACATTTGGTATACCTGTATTAAAGGTACTACTATTTTTGGGAATTATGTTAATTCTCTTTTAATACGAAATGATTATAAAAAATACGTGTTGAAAGAAAATTGAACCGGAAGAAAACCTAAGGCATTTTTGGTCTTTGTGATACGTGATTTTTTTTTAACTATAGCTTTCTTTTCATTTTATTGATATTTCAAAATATCAGTAGATCCAATTTACTTTAAAATAATGATTTTTTTCTTTAATTAATTGATACACTCTTAAATTTATTATTAATATGTTCTTATACGTATAACAAAATGAAGTGGAAGACAAATAGACCACTAAATACGTTATGTAAATATATTTTAACTTACACAACATTCTCGAAATTGTTTGGCATCTATTGGAGAAGTAAAGTTTAGACCCCACGTGTCATTAGTCATAGGATCCTTCCAGTACACGAAGCATTCTGATGCCTGGCCGATCCGAGTGCCTGTGGAAATTTTATTTTGTTTTTGTTACAGCAAGTACAAAAATGGTCACTAATCAATATCTTCAAATGGTATAATATTTATTGCCATTCTACCTTAAGAATTTACATCTCAGACTCTCCGTGACCAATGTCACGAAATAGAGAGACCAACAATGTTCGACTTGACATTACCACCACATTTCTAAGATTTAAAAATAAGGTAGTGATGTCATTTTTTCTTGAAGATCAAATTTCTATTGGAGAATATAGCGCACAGGTTGTCAACCTGGTCCGTACTGCCCACTAGTAGGCGGTAAAGGCTTGGGTGAGCGATTTTTGCTTTTACCCCAAAACCTTTGGAAATTTTTCTTACGTAATTTTTGTTTTTCAACATGGCTTTACTAACTAACTAACTGACTTCATATATTGTAACAGTATGTACACGGGTTTACCAAGCAAAAAAATGACTCGATTGCAATCAGTGTTAAACGCAGCAGCGAGATCAATTTTTGGAATTTCTAAATTCACATCACCCAAATTCTTCACCAACAGCATTGAATACGATTTCTCGCAAGAGTTGAGTATAAACTCTGTCTAAGCTTGCATAAATCAATACATAATATAACTTCAGAGAAACTAAAACAGCAATGCAGTGCAGACTGGATTGAAATATAGCGATGTTGGTGAGCGGTAGTGAAATTTTAACCATGAAAAATAAGCAAAAGTGGACCCCTGATCTAGCGCAATGATTGAGGTTGGATGTCGGGTATTTGTACCTAACAATATTTGCAACTACTGCTAACTGCAGTCAATACATACAGCTGACGAATATCAAGCATTGAATTGTAGTTGTTACTATTACTAAAAGTATTATTTTCGCTGTTTCGTTGTCGTACACAACATTGCGTTCCTCACCAGGCTGAAGTAATCGCACGTCGAGGATCTTGTCCACCTGCGAGTTGTAAGCCGTGATGTGGAAGACGCACTCCGGGGAGTCCTGAATGCAGGTGATGTTGACAGGAACCAGGTCCTCGGACACTTGCTGCCACTTGACGGTGCCGGCGCCGCTGGCCGACACGTGGAACACCTCCGCCCATAGCCTGGAAACATTGGACACGACACAATGAGATCACGACTGCTAGTATTCGTAAACTTGAGGCCCAATAAACGATTAATTGTAATTTTTTATTGTAACTGCAGACAGTTGGTAGAATTCTATATTGAATTGTTGGGTAATATATCCAAAATAAAACACGGTTTTTTGGATTGAATTCTACATTGGTTTATGTATATGTTAATACGTGACGCGTTTCGTCTTCTTAGGATATTATCAAACACATGAGTGTTTGATAATGTCCTAAGAAGACGAAACGCGTCACGTATTAACATTTACCACACATAAATAAATGTCGAATTCAATCCAAAAAACCGTGTTGTATTTTGGACATATTACCTAACAATTAGATATATCGCAACTTAAATTTCTTTAAACCTAGGTAACATTTGACGTTATTGAATTTTTGGCTTAAAATACGAAATAAATATGTATCCAAATCTTTGATCGCAAATTCTGTTTTTTTTTCCACTTACGACTCCTAAGTGGAGATTAACCAAGATTTATTGAACAAAGATTAAGACACAATCGAAATATTGTGAGAATATATCTTTTACATACATCAAACAATATTCTATGCAGATTTTTATTTTATTTTTAGATTTTCATCTGAATTTTATAAATCTAATAAACCATGCCCTTTTTTGATCCATTTTTTTAACTGGTGTCATTTATTAAAGAGTTCAAAATCCAAATTAAAAAATTAAAAACGCATTTTAAGAATTGAAAAACATTTTATAAAAATGATGTTTAGGTACGTGATCAAGATCTTATGTGAAGACATACGTGTGATTGGTTACTAAAAGGGTTAACGATTAACGTAGATGGAAGATCAATGGTATATTTTATAATCCCGAAAGTTTTTACATTTGGTTGATAAAGGCTTGAAGGCAAAACACCCTAATGATACACCCTTTCTTTTTAACCGTATTTATTTTTGGTACTTTATTCTAACCGGTTCTTTTAAAAATTATTTTAGAAATTTCTCTGTTTACGTTTAGTACATTTCAATTATATGAAATAAATAACGAAGTACCAAAAAGTACCAAAAATAAAAGGGATATAATGGTCGAGTTTCATTTTAATAAGTGTACAAATATTGTGAATAGTAAAATGAAGAATGATTATTTGGCGGATATTGAAGTCTGGACTTACCTCAGCAAATGTCCGTCTCGCCGCCTGGAACCTTGGAAGGGACCGTCCTCGTAGCGGTAGGCCTTGCGAATCAAAGGAGCGCAGGAGCAGGACAATTTGTTGCCCATTACGCCGCGCTGCCCGCACTCGCCGCAGGTCACTATACCACCTACAATAATACCACATATTACCATTCATAATTATTTAATTAGGTCTGTGTTTTCAAAATATTACAGCTCCACAAAAAGTGGAAGTTGTGTCATAAAGTCTCTTGGAATAAAGCGGGAAGCGTTGAATGGTAGACCTAACCAATGCACACGTATCGTCTATTAAAAAGTATCTAACATTTAGTATCTAGCAAACTTATCTACAAAATCCGACAGACGCCAAGCGGTGAGCAGACTTCTTCTTACTCGCATGCTAATTGAAGATGATCGGTGCTATGTGTGGCTTGAAAAAAAATAGCTGAGTGGATAAACCGACAATTTGAAACTATTTAAGAGCGGTTTTTCATTAAGCTTTCGTACACACTTCAGTCGTAATTCCACATAAAATATGCGTAATAAAGCTCCAAGTGCTTTTCTATTAGTTTTTATATGTGTATATATATATATATATATATATATATATATATATATATATATATATATATATATATATATATATATATATATATATATATATATATATATATATATATATATATATATATATATATATATATATATATATATATATATATATATATATATATATATATATATATAAATATATATAAATAAACACACGCATATATTTTTTTAAGGGAATAACCCACAAAGTTTCTACTTTTATAGGCTTCTCTACAGGTAGGATAGTAAGCATAGGAATGTAGCTGAAAAAACCTCACAAACACCCAGACCGATTGAAATTGAACCTGACTTAAATTTATTTTGCGATTGGATGGAATCGAACCCGACGTCAGTTTTGCAGTCGAAAGTCTACCCAATTACGCTACGATATCGAGATTCCAACATTGAACTGAAAATATATGTTTATTAGTCAAAATAATAATAACATTACAGACTCGGTATGCATGTTGTATGCAAGGATTATAATTATTTATTTATACGTTTTGCTCTGTGTTTTCTTAATTGTAACTTTCTTATTAGTGTTTCAGTCTTATGAACCTTAATCCCGTGTCCCTGTATGAGTTATGGGAACTACTCATAACTCATATTATGTATTTCTAATGGGAATAATATAATAATAAATTCTGGAATAATATATTTATGTATTTCTTGAATGTTTTCCGCAGATTGTGGCACACTTTATAATATTAATTATTTTTTTTATTAATACAATTCAACCTACCGTTTAATAGGAAAAACAACGCGTAATTTCAATATAAGAATAAAAGAACATATGAGATGTCTTAATAATAATAATTTTTCTGAATTTGCTGAACATATATTAAATAACAATCATTGCTTTGATTTTAAAAATGGCATTGAAATACTACATTCTAATAAAAAAGTAAACTCATTGCATAATATAGAGAATTTGGAAATAAAAAAAGCTGTAAAACAAAATTTAAACATTATTAAAAATCAATTAAATTTAAGTAATAGTCCTATTTTTGATATTTTTCCAATTTCTGTTCCTAAAATTTCTGCAAAAGTAGGTTTTTGTGTTTTTTGTGTGTTCTCCACTTTACATATGCGTGCGCAGCTTCATACTGTTTTTTGGGTGATTCCATTAGTTGTTATTTGGGGTTGCTATGCAATGAATAATAAAAATAACATTTAGGATTTTTATGGAGTGTGTGGATTTTTTTGGTGAGAGTATTTTAGTATGTTTTTTATTTAAAATAAATCCTGATGATGACAATGTATTGTTGAAACCGGTAGGTTGAATTGTATTAGTAAAAAAAGTGGTGAAAACAATGTTAATTAATTTTATAAAAATATGTATGTGGCTTATGTTATGTAATATGCTTTGTCATTTTTTTTCTCCAACGTTGATGGCGTCGCCAAACTCTTATTGTAGCGTGTCACCATTGGTACACACGCCTCCTTAGTAATGTGACATTATGGATACTTTAAATAAAAGGTGACTGGAAGTAGAAATGATAGGAGCTTACTTGAGGTCCCGTGGTGTCACCACATCCCCTCCGCCCTAGAAAGGGAGTGTCCCCGGTTGAGGCTCTGAGAGCGCTGCGCCCCGTGCCGATGGTGGTGATGGTGCTTGGAGCCGTGCTGAAACAACGCCATACAGATAATTAATAATCTAATCATTCTATACTTGAACTTCAACGTGACAAGATTTGACAACGAAATTCACTTCATATAGTTGATTAATTTATAAATCTAAAAATTGGAGAAGTAAGGCCATTTGCCTATTAATAACCAAGCACAGAATTTTAAGATACATACAATCACCAATATGAGATCTACATATTTCATTCGGTGCAAATAATTAAAATAGGAATATATATTTTTCATTTATACTTAATGTTCAAGTACCCTCTGATTGCAAACAGCCATATAAGTTTTCAAACGTTTTAATCAATATAATTTAGTATGTTTTAAATTGGTTGGAAGATATTGCTTATTAGCTATAAACCCGCCGTATTTCTATACATGATGTTTAAAATAAAAATATTAATAAAAAAATGTTTAAATAGAGAATACAGTGTTAAGTTGAGGGGGTGTGGTCGTTGAGATGTGTGATTCAAACCTAAATCAGCGTGAACCTTTTATACAACATACAAAAGTCGAAACCGAGATATGACGGTTGAAATATGCAACTTTTGTTTTTTACTGTCATCCTCCAGATTCAAAGTCCATCATCATTACTCTGACTTTGTTGATGGTAAATGTTTAATGACAAGTATTGTTCTTTTGAACAAGTGTGTAAAACTTTTAATGGATCTTTTCTAATTCGGGCAAATAAAAAAGATAGAGGAGATACTCGAGAATCTAATAGTCACAGGAACAGTTAAGGGTAAGAGATAGATAGGTAAGAGAGAGGAAGAGAATGATCTCATGACGGATTTACTAAATAAACATTTTGATGGGGCAACTTCCAACATAGCCAAAGACTGCGAAGAAAGAAGGTGTAAGTGCTCTGAGTGTCCGACATCTTAGTTGACTAGAACCGAACGCCCAGAATTGAGGATAACCATGGAAAATATATGAAATTTTGTCAATGAAGGAACTTACTGGATATTACTGCTGTATGAAATAGGAAATAGAGGAGGAATAGTACGTCCTATTAGGTGGTATTAGTGTCAGTAGAGTGTAGTTACTAGTAATAAGGAAAAGGAGAAAGCAATAGTTGGAGCTCTCGTCGTGCAAGTACTCATACTAGCTTGTGTACAGGTCCCTTAAGAATAAGTCTTAATTATATGTTATATGTATCATTACGTAAATACGAGTAACGCTATTTTAAACACTTTTTAAACATCTACAACTACATTTCACGAAAACACCACTTTATGAATTATCCACAACTATTATCACTAAGTCAAAAATATATTTCCCAATTTACGTTTTTTTTGTCATTTAAACTGGATTCCCCTTAAAAGTTAATTTTTTTATTAAGTCATCAAATTAATACAAAAATAAAATATTGTTTATTTATTTTTGTTTAACGTATTAACGTATCAATCTTTGAATTTCAACATTTCAGATCTCTCATTGAATTGAGTATAACTTGCAAAGCTTGTATCGTTACAATGGACCGGCGTTTTAAAGGAGGATTATTTTTTTGGTAAAATAAGCTTACGACTTACAAAAGGTGTACTACAGAAGTTAAAAAGAAAAAAAACTTATTTGAGATGAAAAGTTTCATCAAGCAACTTTTATAAATTTCTTAATTTCATAAAATAATAAAATATAAGTAATCTGAGTGAAATAAATATGATATTCTAAGAAATTTATTTAAAATAAAAGACATTGTATTGTTATGAAATATCTCCCATTTTAAAGAGATTTATGATTTATGTACCAGATTAAAAAATTGAGTTATGTGGTTGTCAATCCAGGGTTGAATGGTAAATATTACACGTATGTAAAATGATCATTCAACCAACCTATGACAGTTTATAAGCCCTGTTAATATCCAGACGTCCATATTATGCTTCTTTATCTATGTTGAGATGTCAAAATGTAATAACTCCAGTGAGGAGAAACCCAGATTCGAGAACAAGAATTTGGAAATACCCTAAATGTTGTGAACATTCAATTGTTCTTTTTAATTCACGTTTAATGACTCCTTCGTACCTTCAGTACAAAACTCTGATAAAAAATAACGTCAACGCGTAAATACAAGAATGACTTGTAAATATACGTAACTGATTTTAAATCTTATTATAACTTTATGAACAAATAAATAATAGCTTGGCACAGTTTGACCAAAATTGTGTGTATATTATTACCGAAGTTATATTGGTAGTAAAGATAAATAAAATATAATTAATTTGGAATTCGATCAAATCAAAATCTGTAATATCAACAAGGACAATTTTATCTATTAGTGGAAGCAATATGTATATTGTCATAATTTTTAATATTTTTATAACGAGAAGAAATAACTGTTTCCATAAATGTTTATCATTTTATTCATCAGTATCCTTCGCCCAAAGATCCATCACTTTCGTAATCTGTAACCCACCAAATATATTTCGGTTTTAGATACAATAATTTGCATCGCAAGACTGATCGCCTACATGTGAATTAACGACAAATCCTTACAAAATGCTACCTACAAAATGATTTAAGAGAATATAGACGAAATGCATGATTGTATTGCCCCGTAATAACCGAAGTATCAAATCAATTAATACAATTATGGAAAACGTTATTTAAAAAATAAGAATTAGATGAAATGTCCGCCTTCGTCGTGTAATGGCCAGCACGCTCGGCTACCGTTCTGGAGGTCCCGGTTGGATTCACTCCAGGGGAGGGTGGTCAAATAAATATATGTGATTATTCGATATTATCCTGGAATGGTACCTGAAGCGGAGGGCTGATCATATTTCCTTCGTGTGTTGACGATCGAGATAACACTGTGTTTTTAGATATTTACACACAGCAATTAATGTCGTTCTCATTTACAATAAGTGTGTGTCGACATCTGAAACCTAGTTCTGAACTACAATCGTTACTCATATACATAGTACGCACGTAATAAGATAATATATTAAAATTACAGGTTAAACGCCTAAAAAATTACGATAAATTAGTTTTATATAAAACTTTAAAGCATATCCGCGTATTTAATCGTTATATATATATATATATATATATATATATATATATATATATATATATATATATATATATATATATATATATATATATATATATATATATATATATATATATATATATATATATATATATATATATATATATATATATATATATATATATATATATATATATATATATATATATATATATATGTATATATATATGTACATTTATATATTTCAATTATGGTAACGACACCAAGTCCAGTATACAATGAATTAGACATCTTTATGTTAAAAAATTAAGCAGTCACTCTAATAGTTGTATTATGTGTAGGTGGTAGAGAATACAACAATACCTAGATAAATATTTGAGTCATATTCTGGCAAGAAACGTACAAACACGTTTTTTTATTGCTGAATCTTTATAAAAATAAAATTATCTCCAATGTCTTTCACAGCTAGTATCCCCAGTCTTATTGGAACCACAAAATATTTTTGAAACGCATATAGTTTAGAGGGTACTTTTTATTAAATACTAATGTTCCGATATCAAATATTAGCGACCGAAAAAATATGGTGCGATGATTTCTCCAGTCCAAAAATCATAAACAAAAGTAATATTTTTTTTATCAAATTCGTTGTAATGTAATTTTGAGTTTTATTCAATTTCATATACAAGTCAATAAGCCAAAAACAATCGATCACCTACAATTTGACATAACGCTTGTTATTGGAGATATTTATTTTATCTTATTTATTTATTTATGTGAATCCATTAATGAACAGTTTGTTCAAATGGTCTTCCTCTGCAACAGAAATGCTGCAAATCCCATATGTACGAATTACAATGTTTCCAGTTAAAGATTTATCTGTATTTACTATTTACAATTATTTTTCTTCGTTGACATTACAATCACAGTTTTTGTTGCGTCACCTTATACCATGGAATATACAATCTTAGTAACAAACAAAAAACATTAAATCCAGTAATACTTGTATGTTTAAAACAGTAATCTTTTTGAAGTAGCAATATTTCGTGTAAGGATCCTTGTTAAACGAGATATTAAAGGAGCTTAACAAATTGATATCCTTTAAGAAGAATAAATGAAAAATTATTTTGAAGATATTTGTTTATACCTTCTTAAGTGTGAACCACTTATAGGAATATTGACTGGATAATAAATAAGATGAAACCTCGGGTTACGACCGTCCCGAGTTATGAACAAAAATCCCCAAGAAAAATGCTTCAGTTTGCGAACGGCGATGCAGGTTTCAAAAAGTAAAAAGAAGTCACGCACTCCGCTGGTTAAAATCTCGGCGAAATCACCACAAAAAATTAAAACAGCTTCATAGTGAGCGGCAAAATGTGGTGTTAAGAAAACACAACTTTCAAAGACAGATAAAAAAGGGGAGAATGTTCTTTTATAAACGAAGTGGAGTTCGGTACAAAGTTTCGAGGAAAGATATTACCGCGATAAAACTTTATCAATCCACGCCATAAATATTTTCGATAATACTGTCATGCTTTATGTCTGCAATATTTTTTAAACTAGGAAATAATTAAGCTTCACGATCGAGGTAAAAACCTGAGTAACATAAAAAAACATGATCACTTTCAATCACCTTACATTTTTTTGGACTGTATGATAAGTTGAAGAAACTATAGATTTTGTGGTTATTATTGTGTTTCATCGTAAAGAATTATTTTTACTTTATATTTTATACTACAAAATTTTGCTGTATTGCATCGGATTTTTGGAATACTAATTAATGAATGATTTTATAAGGGCCCTAGAATGAATTCAACTATTTCATATTGATTATGTGAATTCGAGTTACGAACAATTCAAAAGAAGACTTCCGGTAGGAATTTAGGTCGTATCTCGAGATTGCACTGTTTTTGTTGTTTCTATTATCAAAATTAGAGATGACCGATATTTTTTAATCGGCAACTTTAACGGGTGACTAAGATATTCACCGGTAATACCGGCGATCCGATTATCAGCAAACAAGCGACAGCTTTAAAAATCACCGCAACAGTTTCGAGTCCGACGTAACGATATTTGAATAATTTCGGCTCGTCGACAGCTCGGCTAGATGAAAAACGATGTCAAACGTCCAACCATGATTGGAGACTCGTTGGTCACTCGAGGAAGTCGGACGGCCAATGCAGCGACCCGATGCATGTTCGTTCTCGTTCCGAGTCGGAATTGCATATTATTAATCAATTGCAATATCAAAAGCATGCACGGGAATGGACGAAGTGAAACAGCGATTCAAGTCGCTATTAAACGAAACGGAGACTTATAAGTCACCGTCGTCGGTATACCGATGACTTAAAGGTCGCTATTAAGTTCATCTTTAATTAAACAATATTATGCGCTATCTAATGTAATCTTTGGTATTCTTTTGACCCTTATATCCACTTACATAGTGCATGGGAGACAACATGCTGATTAATCCAGAATTGTTGGATGTAGAAGTAGAATATAATATAATATAAATATAATGTGAAGGGATTCAGGTGATGCTATATAAAGGCCTCGGGACGGAAGATATCATTCCAATATAGGAAGGAAAGTGGGGCAGTAATAGTATGGAGGAAAATAAGAATAGCAGGAATGGCTAGTACAGATACCCATATTTGAGCGAGTTTCTATATTTTGTTTACTTACTCGAAACGTTAAAAAAGATAATTAAAAATGTATCCTTAGCACGAGACACTCCAGTAAGAACATAATTGTATGATTTATGTACAAGTAAAAAAATAAAATAATATCAAATAAACCGTGAAGCAAAAAATCTTCGTTAGAAAATACTTAAACATTTATTTTACAAAAAAGTCAAATAAAGCATTTCGCAAGTAACCTACGGCCGGTGACAAATAATTCAATTACGTTTGAAAAATTATATTATGCTTAGTTCATCAATGATTACGTAAGTTCATTATGACTTATTACTATGATATCATTTGTTCAAGTTTTTAAGGCCAAAAATATTTCGAAAAAATCTCCTTCATAAGTGAAAAAATTATCCGGACATGAAAATTACACGATGAATAGGCGTTAAGATAAGTATTGGACTAGTAAAAGCTTTGGATCAATCATTGGATTACCAGTTACAAACTACCAATTTATCTATATATTGTAATGTTTAAATATGTTCATTCCAATTTTTTCTTGATAATCATCGTTTTTTTATTATTGTTGTAACTCTTCCGTAGATAATAATATAATTTCATGTCATATAATAGTTTGGTGATTATATTGGCTAGTTATGGAGAAAAAAACCTTGTTTTAAAATTACAATCTAGCTGCACAAGAATCAAATCAATGACTTATATTATTTTTAAATGATCCATTATTTATGATATTATGATTGGACCATTAGATTTAGCCATCATAATGAATTTAGTGGCAACACAGTTGTTCTAAATTGACTTTTTTTAAATGGGTCAGTTCAATTTTCTTCAAGAAGGCATTTTATGGTTCAAAAGACTTTTGAAACGAGCAAGGTAGCAGATCTGTATTATATATAACGCCCCGCACCCGGGTCAATGTACCAAACTCAGCTTTTTGTGTTTATTTTAAATATGTGGGATTTTATTATAACATTTCCATTTGAATGAGCAGCTGCATGAGATGAAAAGTTAAATTCCGATGAGTTGAGCAGTCGAGGATTGTAATTTTGTGGTACGGACCACAACCAAATATAAGAAATATATTATCACACTAAAAAAATATTCTAAAGGAAGAGGCATTCGATAACGTATTTAAAATCTTCATTATTGTATTCACTACGTTACTATTTTTTCTTCTTTTAAACATTGGATAAAACAATTTTATGTTATTAACGTAAAAAAATATTCAATTTTGTTAGTATTTTAATATCCTGTCAAATGTCGAAAAGGCAATATATGTAAAAGATCATTTTGTTGTTGTTACTTTAGATTAAAATATTGAAAAATAAGCTATGCTTATAAGAATGTAAGCGCTAATAATTAAAAGCAATTTCTGCAAGCATATAAGTGAACTATGCTTAGGATCAATTCTCCCTTCACATTTTGTTAAAAAAATTTACGACGTGTGAACGTATCCTTTTATTTGCCTTTAAACTTTCTCGTGGACGGAGAATGTCGTCGCCACCTATTTTGACAGCGACGTTTATTCGCAACTACTTATTTTTTGATAGAATGGATAAATCGGAAAGTCACTGAACTAACTATTAAGGTAGCCTTTTTTGCCATACTTATTCAAGTACCTGGGTAAAATATTTTTAATTCGTTGGGGAAAGGCGCCACCATACACGCCGCGGCGCGGAGCTCGTGTTCGGCGTCTTCATAAAGCGTCCGAAAATAAACTAAAACATATTATGTAACCGCAGAATTATAATTACCTCTACGTCTGAATGAGATTAGGAGTTATTTCGGCATTCGATAGAAATTCGTCTAGAGACTCGAAAGCTACTTGGCGAAAATAGTAGTAGTAGATAATATACGTAAATGCACGTGTATAATATTTTCAAATATTTATTTATGACTAACAAATTTCAAAAAAATTATACACATTTATATTAACATATTTCATATTTTTATTTTTATCTTTAAAAGGATAAAAATATTTATTCCATCAAGACAATTTTGGTCATCGGTAAAGATCGCAAGTATAACGGTAAAATTTCCTTAAATACATGTTTTTTTCTCATAAACAAATAAGGTCTTATTACATTTATTTCACCGGTCATATCTATCGATCGCTGTCAAAATTTTATTATTCCCTAATGTAATCACCAAGTATACCCATAAAGAGAACAGGCACCCTGGAATGTAGTCACCCAAACCATCCTATAACATGTCTGTATAACCATATAACACTCATCTATGTATTTTCGTCCAAAAAAGGATTGCTTAAACCGATTTTAATCTACTCTCGTATTCGAC
The DNA here is from genome assembly GCF_059751285.1 of Brachycentrus maculatus. NCBI lineage: Eukaryota > Metazoa > Arthropoda > Insecta > Trichoptera > Brachycentridae > Brachycentrus > Brachycentrus maculatus. The sequence goes on from NW_028281373.1 coordinate 429,109, forward strand.
ATGTCCCGTTAATTTCGAATATTAAAATTTATTTGTAATTTAAAAACTTGAATTAAAAAAAACACACGTACAAAAATAAAATACATAATTAAAATCAATAAAAAATTAAAACGAACTCTGCGGTCCCACAAAGATTTACTTCCGTTGGAAGCTGTAGCGGGCACCTAGTAATAATATTATGCTTATATGGAAAATGAGGACATCATCTCCTATTTGAGAAAGTGAACGTATAAAAATTCCATATCTGCGTAGGCACGATGCATTAATCGATTACATCATTATAAAGACGCTGTTTTTCACTACAAATATTGGTATTGAGATAAATAAATTTGGTTGAAATATCTATTTTTGTATTACCTACGAGTATTCGTAGTCTACCAAAAGTCTAATGCTCCAGTCAGATAGTAATTTAAAAGTTAAAGTTAAAGCGGTTTATTCAAAATTATTTATTGACTCCGTTTGTTCGGTTACCCGTGTAGGCTTGTTATTTGAAATTGGATTCATATCTGTGCTTTTTTCTTTTGTTGTATTATCACAGGTATTTATGAGGATCAAAGAATGTATGAAATCACCGACCCACGTCTTTTATATGAGGTTTAAGAAATTTTGAGGGAAAGCATTTGACAATACAACAATACATAATACATCTTATCAATATGAGTACTCGTATCAATATGATTCCCGAATATAAAATAACGATAATAGATTCAAGACATTTAATATCCAGATAGAGTACCAGTAAACAATACATATTGTTTTATTATGAAGAGTATACGTTGCCAACTTAAAGATTATATTTATTATTACATTATTATATTATGGATGGGGTATAACTAGGTACTCTAAATTTATAGAATAATGTTTGTGGTTTAATTTAATCGGTCCCAAGAGAATAATAAGTTTGACGAGAACACGAAGTTTTTTAAAGGTGCCTGCCTATCTAACAGATTATTATTATTAATATGGAACACTTCATTTATAAATACTATATACTATGTAATGTAAAACACGCGATATTTGGTAATTCGTTTATTACGTTGGATTGTAGTAAGAGATATTGACGATAAATGTATCGCTATTACATAAAATAAATGACATTGGAACAAGATTTTTTTAAACAATATATGATACAGAAACTATAAATAATTATTCTATCAATTAAAAGAATTAACGGAATGCTACAAATGAAATAAAAAAAGCCGTAAAATGCAGAATGCGGCAAATTTTCTGCTATAAATAATTTAAAAAAAGTTTGTTTAGAGTATGCAACTAAAGAGAAAATTTAAACTCAAATGAGTCTCATATATATATATATATGTATATGTATATATATATATATACATATATAAATATATATATATATATATATATATATATATATATATATATATATATATATATATATATATATATATATATATATATATATATATATATATATATATATATATATATATATATTTATGTATATTTGATTTGATTTGAAACCATATTCTACTGAATATTATTTTATAGGATAACTTTTTGTTTTATATACGTACCTACATAAATCTTATTTCACTGGGTAGTGTGGTATAGACAATTTTGAAGGTATTGATAAAATATTACTCTGTTTCTTTCTCATAGCTTTTCTGAACTAAGCATCAAATAAATAAGATATTTTATACGACATACCAAGATATTTTATTTATATATTTCAAGTGGAAAGCATATGAGAAGTACGAGAAATGCAAGATATAAGATCAGCTAACGCAATAAAGTTATAATATAATTCAATATGGTATATCATGCATGTTTAACAAATCCTATAATTTACTGTTTTTTTTTCTTTTTTTCATAATGAATGATTGAAAATCGAATTGTAGTTGAAATACAAACATTTGAGTATGTGTTTGTTATATCAACTCTGTTGATATTATGTTTTTTTAGAAAATAAATAAATAATACAGATTCCTCTTTTAAACATTCAGCTCTTATAAACAGCTAAAATATTGCTTCAGTTGTTTTGTTTATTTTACAATAAATAATCATAAAATGTTTGTTTTTCATGCTTTACATTCAAATAATGTATATTTGTGAGTATGTAAGTATCATAATACAACGATTGCATACATTTAAAGATTTGTATAATTTCGTGTATCAATTCATTATATGTTTTATTTTATTAATAAATAATAATAACAAAATAATAACTTACAATTCTACGTGAACTCAATTTCACAAATCCATGCATTTCACTTTTTTTTCAATCAAACACACTTATTTAAAAAAAAAAAAACTTGTATCCTTCTAAAGGAAACACAGATTCCATTTCGAATTGTGAAAATATATACATATTGCAACACTGTATTGTTCGACTCCCCTGTTTTAGAATATTATCGTCTTGAAACTCGCGTACACCAAACAAACTAGCGTCCACAATAATATTATTACTGAAGACAGAAATACGCGTGACCCGAAACCGGGGTCCACGTGTTGATGTTTTGTGACGTCAGCGATATTTTTTAGACACGTGCAATAACTAACCGGTACCTAGGTAGGCGAGCGGAGTGAGTTCATTCCCGATTGACACTGACTCAGCGAGCAGACTGACGAAGCATAAATAATTTGACTTAACTTGATTCTAGGCTAATGCCTCGGAGAGTGAATTTTGCATAATCGTAAAAATGTAAACATTTGTAAGTTGTGTAGAAATACATGTTGTACCCCGACGACCAAACAGAAAATGCTTCATTGAAATTCATTTGTTGATACTTAAAGAAATATGTATGATACTTTCAAAGATATGGATGTCCCTTCGAGAAAATAAAATTTATCACCACCCTCGCTCCTGCCACTGCGATTCTTCTTATCCAGTTGGCTTAAAATCTACATGTCAATGCCTATTAGGTTTGCTACGATTCATGGTAATTGATTAAATAATGGGGTTTTAGACATCGTATTGTATATACTACATATGTATTTGTATATGTATAATAAATTGTCAGTAGCGAGGCATATATGTATGTATTCACTTTCCAAGATATAGTTAAAAGCGTTACACATATTAGAATAGTAAAGAGCGTTAATATAAAAAAATGTTACACAAATACCATATATAAAAACAAAAATAGTAGGTAGGTACCTACAGACATAAAATATTTTAATAATTTTTACGAAATGAATTAAGTTTCAAAATATTTTCACACATTAGAAATGGACGAAAAAATAATACAAAATAAGAGTAAGGAAGGAAATCATCTCAAAAAATTATTAAATTTAATTAACTAAAAAAAATAGTTTTTAGTTTTTATTCCTAATCTTGAGGCTTTTGAGGGTGGTAAAAACCATTTTCATAAAAAACTCTGCTTTCGTCGTATAAAACTTTTACTGTGTATTTTTTTCTTAATTATGTAAAAAATTCAAAACTTTTTTCCTATGTTAGAACACATGCTACTATTAGTGTATTATAGTGGATCTCTGATCAATAATTTTTTTTTCAAAACATTAAATTCCAATATTTTTTTAATGAACTTTTTTTTCGATATCATGGAACACTTAGCTCCTATTAAACAGGGATATAACAAAAATACATGTACATAAAAGCATTAAGGAATAAATAACATGTTGGAGGTACAGAAAGGAATTACCAACATTAGCGCAGAGAGCATGCGCGAACTCAGTCAGTGATGAAAGCTGTTCATTTATTAATTTACAATTTGTAAAATTTAAGTTCTATAGTTGAAAAAAAAATTGAACAGTTAAAAAAATTAGCCCAACGGTGGAAATTTAGCCGTAGTGTCTGCCGCTTACCGATGTACTTGGGGGAATTCCAATGCCAAATTCGGTATAATCGGGATCCATCCACGTATTGGTTTAACAGTAATTTAAATTTAGTGCCAACAATATTAAAACTCCTCAAGGGACTCGTATAAATTAGGAGTACACAGCTTATACAAGACAGGCGCCGTGGAGTAGTTGGGTATACTCTCGACCGTGAAACAGGTTTCGATTCCCGCCAATTGAGAAATTAATTCAAAAAATATTTATTTTCAGGTATCGAACTTTCAATTGGTCTGTGTTTATTTTGCATTTTCATATGTACCTTCCCTATCCTTACTATCTTACCTGCAGCCAAGCCTTTAAAAAAGAGATTTTGCTGGTTAAAAGTAAACTATTTAAAAAAAATATATAAAAATCAATGCGGGTATATAACTTTTACTTCCCCAGTCATTGTTGCTATTTTTCTTTTCCTTTCCTAAAAATATATTCAAAACTATTTCTCATTTATTTCCTTTTTTAAACGGCTGTATTATCCTTCACTCTGAGATCCTTTACTATTTTATCCGCACATCATCAAACATACTTCATTAGTAGTCGATGAAGAATCTTCCTAATCAAAATGTCCTCAGCTTGAAATAGTTTATGTGCATAACAACTGTGTTTAAGGCTTTAGGCCTATTGTTATGAATTATGATATTTTAAATACATGTGTTTAAATTGAGGTAAGTAGTTTTAATAAATAATAAGATTATAATAGATTGTTATAATCTTATTACAAACACTGTTGAAAACGGAGAATGGGAAATGAAGATTCTTAAAATTAACGTGACGTTTATATTGTACATGCGATTTAATAATTCAACTATCGAAACCACTTGATCGAAAAAAAATATTATACATTGATTACTTAGTTATAACTTTTCTCGAAATCGAATTTTCATTAAAATTTTACTTCGCAAGTTATACATAAATTTACCTTACTACTACAGTTAATAGTTAACAAGGAATCAACAGTGCTGAACGCCTTGAATAAAAAGTTTTTTAAAATGAGCTCATATACCTACAAATAATAATCTCATTACATAATTACGAAATACGAAATGTCATTTGCCGAAGGGTTGAAAAATTATGAACTAATATAATATATCTTAACTATGTATGTATGTATATAAATGGTTTGAACTATTACACATACCCCAATTAAAATAGTTTCTTTGCATAACAACTGTGTGGTTTATTCTAATATTCGAAGCACAAAGTACGTGATGGTATATTTTAATAATAAATTTCTGGTCTACGTTCTACGGTATACAAGTTTAACGTGTTGGTTATCAGGTGTGATGATCGGTGTCAAGGGTAGTCTGGAGGATGACGACTTTAATAAGTGATGTTTCCATGGATAAGCAGTTACGCCCCTCCACGAGCGCGGGCACCTCACCCCCCCCAGTCGAGTCTATATTGTGGGTAGGAACTCCCTGCCGAGTGGGTACTATCTACGTGGGTAGGCAAGTATTACCTGCATATACTTCAATAATGCCACCTACAATAGATCGGGGTCAATGCAACCTTTACAGGATAAGGAAGCAAAGTATATATTATTTGAATCACTACAACTTCACTGTGCATAATGACCAATAAATCTTCATTCGCATGAACCAATCTGAACAAAATCAGATCGCAATCGGTATTTCAAAACCTGCAAATACGCATAGTTAATTCAGTTTACGAATATGCATGCAATAGTTTAATAAGTATACTTACTAAAGGATGATAAATCGCTTAATATATTAGGTCACAAGAGAGTATTTTTAACAGGTTCTAAGGATGCTAAAATATTTCATGCAATATATCACTAAGGTAGCGTGCGTTTTTAATATTATCAAACAAATACACAAACTGTATTAATGAAGGATTATGTAAAAATAGTTCAAATACCTACGAATATGATTAATGGTTTTGGTAGATTTATCCCAAAACAAATAAAAAATTTGGTGTCCTTATAATAATTTCAAAATATTTTTGTCGGCGGTATAGCGATAACACGGTATAACGTGAGAAAAAATAAATGAATTGTAAATACATTTGGGAGATTTTTTAGGATTGTGCATTTAATTTGATTAGAGTGTAATTTACGTTACATTTAAAGTGAGGGGAGCTATCGATAATAATTATAAAAAATAAAGTGAGAATCGGTAACACACGTGACACACTAACGACGTGAAGGTAGACAATACGGTTGCATGTGAGATAAGGCAGACAGATTATACGAACCTCCAAATTACTCCAATTTTGCGCAGATATTTTTGCAGCTTCAACACTTCCCTTAGCTCCCATTGTGGAAGATTAAATTAATCTTCTCGGAGAAGTGATTGCGTGTGCTTTTCGTCGAAAATTGTTCCAAAAATCACGACAGCTTTAAGCGAATCAACTGAATCAACAAAAATCAGTACTTAAATGTAACACTTGAAGCTCGATGTATCTCCAATTTTAACCAATAGGTTCAATATAATGCCTGAAATGCGTTCACTTAATTTCCTTAATAAATCAGTTAAATAAAAATATATTTTTCTCGACAGTCATAAATAGAGATTATGTAATGTTTTCAAAAGAATTCGGAAAGAAGATAAAAATATTGTTTTATTTTTTCTAAATTAGAAAACCTTTAAATCGGATAATGGATGTGAAAATCCCACCTATGTTCTTGATTCAACCTTATTTAACCGAATACTTCGTATATGCAATCAATAAATAATAAACATTTTTTATATCGATTGGATATATGCTTAGAGCAAATTAAAAATCTAGAAAAATTCTTCAAAATAAACCTATACATATATAATTAATAATATCATTAGAATATGTATATTTACACTTAAATATTGCCTTTATTAGAATATGGTATGCCGTATTATATTATTGTATTCCCTGAATTCGATTAGTATTAAAATAACAAGAAATTTAAGTTGTAGAAGTAAAGTATGCATGTTTATAATAATAAAAGCGTAATCATATTACTTAATCCAAAAATATCCGGTTGTATAATGTATAAAGGAAGATTATTAAGTTTATAGGATAAGGTTTGCGCTAAGATGATAATGCGAAATGTATTTAGACGTAACGCCCAGACCGCTGGCGCTGCATCGGGCCGACCCCGGCCCCGACGGCTAGCTAGACAAACCCCCAGCCCGCAGCTCGCAGCCTCCCGAATAGCCTGCCTATTTTCCATCCAGTAGCTGACAGATCGCTCCGTTTATTACAATGCACATTTACAGTACAATTTACACCGTTCGCTGAATGCAAACTGGGCGTTGTTGAATAGTTTACATACCTGGACAGTTACCGCCGGCCAGAGTATTACTTCGATATTATTATTTTTTCCTGTTTACAATTTTATTTTTCCAAAACAACTATTTGAACGATCTCGTGTTACGATGCGGGAAAACTACTAGAAAAAATATATTTCAGCTCGGTAATGATAAGACAAATATTCGTGTTGACACGGAGCGGTTAATAAATAATGCGCGAAATAGGGCATTTATCTCCCAATCAGCCCCAAAATCGAGTCTCGAGATAACCACGAGTGTAGGAATAATCGAATTAAGTTTTTGTCACTCACATAATAAAACTAATAGCGTCACATGTAAACGTAAATGATTAACTGCGAAATTGAGGAATGCCTCCGTGAAGCGAACACCAGCGTAGGTGGGTTTGTAATCACTAGTCAGTAGATTCGGTAACGTCGCACCCCTGCAGAGAAGGGAGGCTTCCTCCATCCCTCTCTGCCCCTGGCTGCCTAGCACGAGGGACTACACAGTGCCGCCATCTAGCGAAACCGAACCGAGACAACCACATGTCAAAAATATGGCTGGAGAGCTGTTTCTACTAAAGCGTTTTTTTTTCAAATGTATATATTTTTTTAAAACCCTCGCATTCGTCGATTAGAAACTATTATCTACTTTCGTTATGCGATATCATTCATCTCGTAGCATCGACGAAATATAGTATAATATGTTAGAGTATGGGATAGCAAATATGACATGGTGCGCATGCGCGACTGTCGAGGGATTCGATTTTGGTCCAGCGTGTTGGAATCTGTGTTCCGCGTCGCTCTAGATAAATTTTATACTAAAAAGTTCACTTTTTTATTGGACAATATAACCAAACATTATAATAATAAAAATATTTATTATACAAAAAAAATATATTCCTACCATTCACAAATTTATTGTCAAAGGATGAAATGTATGAAAAAGGTATGAAAAAAGAATGATCCCGAATCGAACGGAAAAATTCTAAAGCCTCGTTTCTGTTAAACTAAGAATACTCTTAATGAAAGTGTATCATACATAATTCAATAAAACGCTAGTTTTTAATACGCCATAAGCAAATTCATATTGAACTCTCATGAGTTTTTTTTTATAACCATTTCCATATTTAGACAGAGCGGATAAAATGTCAAAAACTTCATACAAACGTCTTCTTTCTCCTTTGATCAATGTACAAAAAAAACATTTGTCTCTCTTGGACGTTTGACTTTTCACATTTACGACTATTTTCTTTGTACCCACCTATATTTAGGAGTGTACAGAGTGAAATTGTATCTGGGTTTATTTACGACACCTCATATATATGTCAGAACAACTAACCAGCTCCTGGCTACTGAAAAGGAAGGCGAATACAATTTGAAATGAATTAATAATATAATACAAAACCCATCCACAATAAGAGTTACTCTAGAGCGCTGCTTCGTTCCGGATTGTAAAATTTGTAGAAAAGAGATCCGGCATTCTCTTCCAAACAAAAATATCCCCAGGATTAAAAAATACCGGAATACAAAGCGTTACATCATATGCACTTGCTGAAAATATATGGCATTTCAACTATTTGTGTTATAAAATATACTTGTATTTATTTTATTGCTGTTATAGCATAAATATGAAAACAGGGGAAATCTGATAACTGAGAAATATCTTTCACAGATTTTTTTTTTATTTTATTATTATTTCTGTACCACTATTTACGGGTAACACTCGTAAAGCGCTCGATCATATAAGGTAAATATTAAAGTAAAACAAGTTGTTGCCAACATGCTTTAACATTTGTGAGTCCCACGAACACGATGGTACAACATTTTGAGTGTGTCCAAATACTTGTTCATCTTTCATCAATTGTTTTTCTTCATCTTTGATGAGATGTCAAAAAATAACACGATGGTAGTTAGGAAACTCAGCTCGGGTTTTCCAACATGAGCCGACCACACGACATGTCACTCATTGGTCATTTATTTGCAATTTAGTACACAGGTTTTTGAAAATTGTTATTTTGTACTGATGTTGTTAAACGTCAAATAGGGAAATGCAATACGTAATATGAACGGAAATGAAGCAATTAATCGATGAAAAATTATGGTCCGGATTGTAATGATTTAAAATATTCTATCTGTCTCCTGTCCATACTCAAGATACGTTAACTCGGATGTAAATTACTTGAGTCCTTTATTAAATTAATTAATAAACTAGTTCAGCTCTCGGGGACCATGAAAATTGTGGAATATTGTGGATAATATATTTGATAAGATACGAATTATGAAAGTGAAGGAGAACGGAGTGTAAAATATAAAATTGGGAATAGAAAAATATATGATAAATGTTGATGGTGTAAAGGGAAAATAGCTATTGCACTCGGGGTTGTATTTGATGCAATGATTTTTGTTTAATATTTTCAACTTTCTTCAAGGTGAAAAAAGCTTTTATCAATAATGCAAAGATTTATGAATTTACTGGATTTTTATTAAAATTAACAGTTTGAACGTTTAATTTAATTTAATTAATGTTAACCCGAACAAAAATTTGTCACAGGGTTGCCATATATTCCCAAAATTTGAGATTTCTTTTCAGGATTTTTTTCTTTCAGGACTTCCTGAAACTTTTGTTTATGGGAGATGGAGAACTTGCACTACCATTTTTTGAAACCATTAAGACTTTTTCGTGTATCGTATCGGGATATTTCACGTCGCCCCTACCGGAACCTTACAGCCAATAATTGGAATATGTTCCCACATATCGGAACGAATGGCATTTAAGCAATATGACTCCAATCTCAGAGAATTTACAAAAAAACTACCTTATATTATGTGAAAATTAATTAACTTACGAAAATAGACAATTCAAATAACATATAAATACGTTGATCTAGGCTAGTTTGGATATAGGAAAATATCGGGTAGGTAATGCTTTGAGACACTCTCCAAATGAAATTGTCACTCATTGTTCTGAAGTTTACCTATCAACTGATTACGCAATTATAAAAGAAAACCACGTAACTAAGAACTTACAAAAGCATAAACAAAATCGTTATTCATATAGCCATAATTTTGAAATAAGTGTGTCATAAATATACACATCAAATGAAATGTGGTGAAAAAAGTGTAATCAAAATTTCAATATGTCATTAATAACTGACGGGGGGGGGGACAATAACACAGAGGTTTATAATATGATAAAGGTGTGGATATCCATATTTCATAGCCATGGTAATCGGTAAGTTGGATTTGCTTTCATTTCACTAAGATTGGGTTCGCGGGATTTGAATATACTCGTATATACATATTGTTAAAAAAAAAAAAATTTAATATAGTTTTTTTTTAATTAATACAATTTTATACAATTTCAATACATTTTTACATAAAGCAAACTTATAATTTTAGTTTCACAGTGCGTCTTTCAAAAAAGGAGACTGAGCTCTTGTGCTTGGAGAGGGACACTCAAGGTTTATTGTTTAATTTAATAAATGGTATAATAGTCTTCTTATTTTCTTTTATATATTTTTCAAGATTTATATGTAATGGGCATCAATTTTTTTCTTAAGAGTTTTGATACCTTCTAATTTTTTTATTTTGTTTATAAAAGTATTTAATTCCTAAATATTTGAAGTTGGAATCTCGAAGATAAACTTTTTTTTAAACTCAAATATTTCTCACCCTTTAATAAATGAAAAACTGCGGTTTCCTTAAAAATGGTTTCTTTGTTTAGGATTTCTTGTTGGATATCTTTTTTATGTACGTAATAATTTTATAACCCTATTATATCCTTTAATTGATTTGCAAAATTAACCCTTTTCGTCGCTTAAGAAGTTTCTCTTCGCTGTATTTGGAGCCCAGTTCAAGAAAATATTTTCTCTTATAATAAAATGAATAATCGGTAGTACCTACCTCGTTTCAGTAATAATTATCATTAATAAGGCGGTTTAACGTTAAGGTAAAAGGGAATCTGGGTCTTCCCGGGAAAAGGTTGTAGGAATCGAAACAAGAAAGCCGAGAAAGGAGAGGGGTTGAGGGGTGGGCGAGAGGGTAGTGAGCAGGGAGGGGAGGCTGGTGCATCGCGCCAAGGGGCGTTGCAGCTGTTCAATATTTAAATTTAAAAATCTTTTGGCATTCTTGAATTAGAGCAAACCTAATAAAATACGACCAAGATCCTTCACAATTCTTTATAGTTATTATAGGTTTAACTTTACATTATAATACTATTCCTATATATTATGAAAAATAATTGCGTACGAAATTATATCTGTTTTGATTTCTTAATACTTAAAATTACCTACAGTTTCTGTTTTTTTTCAATTTTCCATATGGCTATTTTTAAGAAAAGCTTACTCCGATTTCATGTAACGCTACCCACAAATGGACAACGGATATATGTATACAAATGGGTTAATTTTGCAGATAACTTGTAACAATAGGTTTAGGATCGGTATGTGCCAAATCTTAGATCGGACAAATGTCCGTGGACACAATGTCCATAGGCGAAATATAGGTGAGCCTAAGAAATAGCTCAGACGGGGGAGAGAAATAAGCTTTCAGCCATAACAGTCTTGGATTATTTATGAAATCAAAATGTTATGCTCAAAAACAAATACCCAAGTCTAATGAAAACTTTAAAATAAAATCGCACGAACAATTATCCCGATTTTTAGAATGAACGACTTTATTTATTGACTTGGCGTTTAATTTGTAGATTCAATCCAGAAAAAAAGTTTATGTTATGCATTACGATAAATATATATTTTTAGAACAATTTTATGCAGGTGCAATTACGTTAACTGATTTTGATATTTTTAATACCTACATTACTAAAAGAGAAGTAATATTATTATCATTTAAAAAAATACATTCTCAGGATTTTGTGATGAGATTTCTTTCTCGATAAGATTTTATATACATAATATTTTACCAGTCTACGCCCCGCGATTTGAATCTTTGAAATCATTACTATTTCTTTTTTTTTTGACATTTTTTGTCCCATTTTTGAAACTCAACCACAAAATGAGATTAACAAAATAATTTAATATTTCATAACGAGTCTTATAAAGAAAAAGAAAAAGAATTGTTCATTAATATTAAAGGGAATTTTATCACATGACAAGTAAAATATTACATATATTGTTTACATTTTCGTCACCTTTAGGTTGTCCGCCTCCGTAGTGTAATGGTCAGCACGCTTGGCTACCGTTCTGGAGGTCCCGGGTTCGATTCCCAAGGGGGGTAAAATAAATATAAGCGATTTTTTTCACTGTCATATTTATTCAATATTACCCTGGACTGGTACCTGAAGCGAAGGGCTCATCACCTTTCCTTCATGTGTAAACGATCAAGATAACACTGCGTTTATATGACGCAGTGCCCTATGCACCACTGGGGTGCGGATAAGGGTTTTATTATTATTATTATTATTAGGTTGACTTACTTATTTCCGCACATTTATGTAAATTTAGTACTTTTGCGCTCCTGTGTCTGATTGTAACGTGCACCAATACGATACGTAAAGCATCGAGCTGGTTATGCTCTGGTCAGAAGATATGTCATGGGCTGAAATTTTCTGGATGTTGTCAGCACGACACGAGAGCAGAGCTCTAATACAGGAAGCGTGAATGAATGGGTGAAAAGGTTTTAGAATGACAAGTGGGCATAGGACGCCTGCTAACCAGATGATTCAGGATGTACAAGAGTTAGCGTTATCTGATAAGGCTTACCACTAATTTAAACCTTTTAATAATTTAAGTATCGAGGTGCTAGAACACTCCGTAGATGCCTCAAAGTCTCTTTAGATCTCCTTAAACACTTTTATGTAATGCGTTTTTCCAGTGTGTGTATGGTGCACACCATTAGTGACTCAGAGCCAACAGAGCCACTAATAGTGTGCACCATACATACACTGGAAAAAACTGTAAACACTATCATAGGAGCAAGTAAAATGTAGCAATCGATGTCGAACTTCGACTACATAGCCTCAGTAGAACAAATTTTAAGCATTCACGTGAAAAAAACACAGAGATAAACCATTTTTTATCCAGTATGCACTAGATATCATTTGATTTGTAATAATGCCACCAATTCTTTAAAAGTTTAATATTTATTGGATTCGATTATTTTCCGGAATACATCCAAGAATCGTAAGGAAATAGTTTTCACATGTTTGCCTATGCAAACATGTGAAAGCCTATGCTCTTTAACCGGTGTCTAGGGGAGAGTTATACTCCTGTCGCTTGGAGAAGGATAGTTACAATGCCTCATTACAAGGAAAGATATAAGGAAAGAATGCAAGACTTGGATAAGCATTATCGATACAATTAATAAAAGTGGCTTTAGATGGTTTGGGCACGCGAATCGAATGATTAAAGAAAGAATAGTAAAACAAATTTATGAGGCGAATGTAGTTGGTAATAAAAGAAGACTGAGGAAAACTTGGCAAAATCAAGTATTTAAAATACTTGAAAGTAGACAGGTCAAGAGTCGGAATAATCAGCGGGTATGCATGAAGAGATGCACGAATGTGGAATATGCGAATATTGTTTGCAAAGACAGATAAGAGTGTGTTTTATTCTCTCTGACTACCCCTGCGGAGAAGCAGCGCGATGGTAAGTTATTTTTATTGTAATAAATCCGTACTACGTATTCTGTTTATATGCCTGCTAATAATGAATTAATATTTGACTACCTTGCTAATTAAAAAGGTCATGGGAAAGATGTTTTATTTTTTTGCATTGTTCTTACGATAATTTAAAGAAAAGTTATTTATTTCAAAAAAATAGCGCAAGGGGTACAGAGCGATAGTAATTTTTGAGAGAAAACGTAAAGTTGGATTGATGAAAGAAGGATGAGGAATGGGTGAGGAACCGCCTTATTTTATTTTTATATTTTATTTGTACGGACTTATTAAAAAAAATTAATAGATTTGTAGAATGCGGTGACCAGTCAATCTTTTCTCTAATCATTCGAAATTTCGGTAGTGAGTAGTCAACGCGGTCGCCACCTTTCTCATAATAATCAATCCTTCTTTTGCTGATCCTCAAGATATGCTTTCTTAACGTTATTTTGAAAAATGTATTGGTATAAAATATAATAAATCCCTTACCGCACCCCAATGGTACATAGGGCACTGCTTCATATAAACGCAGTGTTATCTCGATCGATTACACATGAAGGAAAGGTGATCAGCCCTCCACTTCAGGTACCAGTCCAGTGTAATATTAAATAAATATTAGAGTGAAAAAATTAGGCGAGCATGCTGACCATTACACTACGGAGGCGGACGAAATTGTTTTAAAAAATACAAAAAATATTTGGCATACTCGAGTGATTTATACGAGTTAGCATTAAATACCACCAAGTATTTCAAGTCGTTTTTCCTACCAAGAATTCCATTATTTGTTCCAAAAATTCTCATGACAATTTTGCGATATTACATTTTTCGATTCCGGGCAAACGTTTAATAATATTTTTGTCGGAATTCGTAACGTTTTTTTATTAACAGAGTAAACATGGGAATTCGATGTTAAACTCGATTGGGCACATGTTACAAAATAAAGAACTTTGATCGATCTTTTCGATACGGCACTCATTTATTACTCTTACGTTACAATATGTAGCTGATTCATTAATATTGCATTTGACAAATTTTCTAGGGCACATAATTTTTCTTACTTCAATGTTCGAATTCGAATACCAATAGCTTTTTTAAAAGTGCAAATACATTAACTGTTTAGTCATTAATAAGAAAATAAAAAAATATATATACTTAAGTTTAAATAAAGTATTAGAAATGGATGTAAGGATGAAGTTGACAATATTGTTAAGCATCATTGAGATGGTTCATATAATGAGAAAATAACTAAGAGAGTATAACGTATGTGACAAATGTGACTAAGAGAACAGAACGAGGACGGCCAAGAAAGACTTGGGGCGACCGAGTGAACCAAAACTTAAAATCTGGTCGTGTCAACAGTCTACGTAATTGAAGGATATGTATGACTCAGGAGATTTGATGGTAGTAGTAATAGTAATTTCTGAATAACGAAGCTTATTATGTACTATGATCACAGTCGGTCGTTGATATCGTTCTCCGATGGATAGAAATTTATGAACTGTCGCTGGGCACTTTAAGATAAAATTGGGTGTAAGTATAATATATGTAAATATATATTTGACAAGCGTTAAAGGTAAAGTTTATTTTAAAAAAGTTTCCTTTTAATGGATATAAATGTGTTTTATTTTAATATAACAATAAAAAATATTAATAAATTCTGTAAAGTATCTTTAGCAATTGAAATAATTATTTTTAGTTGCTGATTTCAATATTGAAAATTCTGAAAAAAATTTTTTTTTAGAACTTAAATATTAGGTCCCTCAAAGATTGCTTTCATGGCATATAATATAATAGATTTCTCGTAGACAGGGTTGATTGTAATATGTCCTTTTAAATCGAAAATATGATGTTAAATGAATGTGTACTTGGATATGGAATATGTACAACTTCTGAGAAACCAAAAACATGGGCAGAATAATGAACGTTACGCAAGGGTATAAAGTGATCACTTAAACTGGTCAATAGTCGGGAAGTCCTATGAATGTCCAAAGACTTCCATATTCCCTTTCCATGAAATTGCTTCGTCTTTCTGAGACACCATGATAAATCTTGTTATTTTTAATATTAATATTACTTTAATCCTTTCATGAGGTCCGGAGTTGGATTTCCGCGGGTGTTAAGCCGCTTGCGCACTACACGGAATTTCACCGTCCGGCAGTCCGGTTTTGAAAAATGAGAGTGACAACGACAGTGACGACAGTTTAACGTGATTGAATTTACGCGCAACGTATTCACGCTCCGATCAAGAGCATCGATCCGAAGAAAGATGGACAAAAGCACAAGTCAATCATCGTTTTAAAACGCTTACCGACGTGCCAGACGGTAAAATTCCGTGTAGTGCACAAACACCCTTACTGTTACCCCCGAACCTTCACTTGAAGCTCGAGACTTTTCGCCTTGCCTTCATTTATCAATCCAACCCTGCATTATGTGATGCAGTGCTTTACTATATGAGTCTTCAATTCTAAAGTTATTTTACTGTTATTCCTTTGAAAAAGATGGTACTTGCGTGAGGATTTACTGAGATTTTTGACAACAGCATTAATGTACCTACGTATAAAGAATAAAATCCAGGTAACTGAATATTAGTCGTAGTTTTTTATTATTATTTCACGTTAATTTAACAGCGAAGTACGAAAATTGAGAGGCGAGAAACACTGTTGTTTTATTTATAAAATTATTATTTCAATGTAAATACATGTTATAATATGAACTAATTTAATCATAGTAAACTATTTTACATGTTCAAACTTGCAATTTCACATGGAAAGATCGGAAATATGATGCCAGCTTTAGTTTGACTGTATGATACCATCAACCTATCGTCCAAAATGATTCACCCACATTTCTTCGTTTAATTTAACTTTTTTAATGTGACTGTACTCATGCTCCAAATATAAATTTATGTAACAAATTCATTTTATTTTCAATCGAATAGAAATTCAAATAAAAATCTAATCCCATGTCTACTTGCCACTCTAGCTAGCCCTTATCAGGAATACCAAAAATTTTCATAGTACATTTGTATTATGAACAGTTCTGATTTTTGCGCGTTTTAATGTTTATTGTAGTCGATAAACTTAAATACATTTATTTGGAGATTCTGTATGAAAAAAAATGATGGAAAATTTTCAACTCATTTAATACTAATAAATAAATCAATTAAAAAAAACGTTATTTTTCACTAGGATACATATATACGTAGGTAAGTAAAAATATTTACTAGTTTGATATTTCACAAAAACTTTCATCGATTAATATTATGAGATCAAATTATAGATTTAAAGTATCCATTTTTTTCCGATTTTAGATATGTATAATGATATAAAATGATGTTATTATATCAATAAATGTTATGAATATAAGTATACGTCAAATGTTATTCTACTTTATGTTAAATGAGGAAAATCATCTAAATAATGCATGAATGTTGAGAGTATCTATTGTTTATTCTTACATGAACATGCACAGCGATGTTTACTAACATGAGTAAATGAATGACAACACTGAATTATTATTTAGGTATTGTAAAAATTTGTTGTGAACATAAAATCATTTTGCTGAAATTCTAAATTGTAACTTAAGCTGCATCTCAATTTTTATTTTTTATTTTGGTTTACAAATTAATGTCTTTAAGTAAAATGCACGAGACAAATATTTCCAAGGAACTTCTGGAAAGCTGATGATGTATGATTTTGAAAAAATGTGCTTTTCTACTGTTTCTTGACATCGAAAAGCTCCAATGGTTCTTATATCATAAGACACCGCATTGTTTACATTAAGCTTAACCAACATCTAAACTATACAGCGATATACAACTTCTAAACATCAGCTTCTATTCTTCACTTACCCTCTACATACAAGTACACTTCCAATATATCTGCATCTAAGTTTTTATTCACATTTTGACAAAATCACCCCTATTTTCGAAAGCCTCGATGTAGCGACAAAAAAGACAATTTGTTTTTCTTTCTTCTCTGTTTATAAAACAATAATCAAAGGTTAAAAACGATTCAGAAAAGCAGTGTATTATATCGTACGATTAAATGTATAAAATATAAATAACAACACATTTATGCGTGTAAATCATACGTATTATAGATACAAAAATAAAGTATGGTTATTTATTATTAGAGTGAATGTTGTTTTATTTACCGTGCTATTTTTATATACTGCCAAAGAATATTTATCGATTTAATGAATTTAGAAAATGCAATTTATTTATTTATTATTTAAATGGTTAAAATGCAATAATAACTCGATATTATTGAAATGAAAAATGGTTATTTAATTCAATAATACTCTGATAGGTATAAAAAATATTTTTCATTATTTAAATAATAAAATTTTTCCTTTATTTTTTTTTAAATATTCTAAAATCGTGGAAAATTTCGAATAAGGTTAAGAAAAGAATTGATTTTATTTTTATTTATGTACACACATTTCATGGTTTTTGTACATTTTTTAAATTGTTGTAAATTGCGTATTATTTAACTTTTGGTCTTCAATCCATCTATTAGCGATACAATATGAAAAATAATTGCGTTTTTCGCTATCTATAACACCCCTTTTGACAACCGGAAGAGTTCGCGCGAAACTCCGATTGAAAAACCCCGTAACGGTAGCACACACCGACGTAAACTTAACTAACGTAATGTATGTTCAATTACGGAACGAAAAGAACCCTCAATCTGTAGAAAATGATTAATTACAATCGAGAAGAAATGAAACGTAGTGCAGAACGATCGACCTGCTTCGCGGAACTGATCTCAACGAACTAGGGGCAGTTACGTCAAACATTGGGGAAGGGCGGGAGGGTGCAACGTTCCAGGGGCTGAGGGGAACGGCTAGATCCACTCTCCAGCACTCAGTGGAAAACTGGAAGTCAGCCGGGGAGGTCGTGCATCCCTCGATACGGGCGATTTCGACACCGCCCCAAAATATGGTATTAGCACGCCGACCCTCCGCCATACATTCATTTAGGTACCTACATACACAGCGCCGCCAGTCACATTCGTTCCAAACTTTATGTGACTCGAGGTACGAGAACTGCTTCATACACAACAAGATTTGTCAAATACAAATTTATGAACATACTCTAAAATATTAAATTTCTTTAGACGTTTCTTATTTAAAAATGGGAATAAAAAAAATATCCTCCGTGCAGAACATACCTTACGTAAAAAAATTATAATTTATAATGCTAGTTGGAAAATGAATAAAAAAAAATTAAATGTTATTTTGACGCATTAAAGTTGTATGAGGTAACTTTTTTTGTAAAACATTATTTTTGATGCTCTAAAAAGCTAATTTTGAACTATAAATTAGCAGTATTAAAGTTATTTAAGATACATTTAAGATACGCTTAAATACCAGGTGGTAGAATAACAAGGAACTCTACAATACAGATGTCAAACATCTGTTTAAAAAAAAAAAAAAATATATATTTATATATATATATATATATATATATATATATATATATATATATATATATATATATATATATATATATATATATATATATATATATATATATATATATATATATATATATATATATATATATATATATATATATATATATATATATATATATATATATATATATATATATATATATATATATATATATATATATATATATATATATATATATATATATATATATATATATATACATATATATACAGTATCTACTCAATGAATTAGGGCCACCCATTATTTTTTTGAATACTCTGAAATCTTTTGGATTATTATATTTATTTTACATAAATACTTTAAGTTTTCTATTGACATCTAATATCATGTATATTACCTTCAATAATATGTAAAATATACCTGGATTATTTAACCCTTTACAAAATTTCAAACCCTTTTTCTGAGAAAGGTCCCTAATTAGCACAGGTAGACAGATAGTTGAAAGTTCAAAAAATAGTCCTATCTCATTTATTAGTGAAGTTTCTTGAGTTCTGGTTGTTGTTTTGTTCAGAGAGGTTATATAGGTATCGTGTCTTGTGAAAAAAACTTAATTTATAATTTTAGTTCATAGAGTATATTTTTTTTTTTGTAAACACAAGTGTTTTTTTTGAAAAGGACGAAATGGGAAAAAGTAAAGACATTTCTGAGGAAAAAAAGTCTAGTGTTATAGTGCTACTGAAATTAGGAATACTATCTAATAGAGAAATTTCAAAAAAAGAAAACGTTTCTCGTCAAACAGTGGACAGAATTTCAAAATCAATAAAAAATCAGTCACCCGCCACCAGCAATCGGCGAAAGAACTGTCGTAGGATTAGAAAAACAACACCGAGGACTGATCGAAAAATCGTTCAAAGTGCCTTAGAAAACCGTAGTGCATCAGCAAAAACATTAAAAATAAAATTGGAAGAAGAGGGTATAAATATATCGGTATCAACACTGAGGCGACGTTTTTACGAAGTAAATCTGAAATGCAGGCGCCCTGTAAAAGTACCAAAATTGACACCACGAATGAAAGCAGATCGATTAAAATGGGCCAGGCTACATCGAAATTACTCGGTAGATGATTGGAAAAAGGTATTTATTTAAACTGAATTTTCAACATATCATTTTAGTAAATAAACTTATATATTTGAATTAAACTTAAATTTTCATTATTTTTCAGGTCATCTTTAGTGATGAGTGCCGGTTAGAAGCCGTGACAGAGAGCCGTCGATTCATCAGGAGAACACCAATGGAACGTTACAATGAGGCCTGTGTGGTAAAAGTTATCAAACACCCCCCTGCAACAATGATTTGGTCATGTATTATTAACAATTTACCTGGGCCGTTGTTTTTCGTGGAAGGAACAATGAACCAAAATTCCTATAAGCAGGTCCTCGAACGAATTTTATTGCCCTTCTACCACACTCGACCCAACAGAAGGTCCATACACCTTCATGCAGGATGGGGCACCTTGCCACCGGGCTAAATCAATAATAAAATTTTTGTCTAACAAAAATCTGCCTTTGCTCCCCTGGCCTGGAAATTCTCCGGACCTTAATCCTATAGAAAACGTATGGATCATGTTAAAAAATAAGGTATACTCATTTCCAAATCCGACAGTAGACTGTCTAAAAAAAAATATTCAAAAAATTTGGTCAGAAGACGAAGAAATAAAAAACATGATAAAACAGTGCATTTTAAGTATGCCAAAAAGAATTGAGGCAGTTATTTCTGCCAAAGGTGGAAATACTAAATACCAACTATATTTATATGAAAATATATGCATAATTTAAGCGTAATAAAGTGTTTATGTGTAAATAAAATTCAATGTTGTTTTATTCAAGGTTTTCTCTGAGTTATTCCTGTTTGAATTGAGAAATTGCGCGAAATTCTGCGTGGCCCTAATTCATTGAGTAGATACTGTATATATATATATATATATATATATATATATATATATATATATATATATATATATATATACATATATATATATATATATATATATATATAATATATATATATATATATATATATGAGAAATGAAGTAAATATTACATTTTTAAAAGAAGAAAATAGAATAGAATAGAAGAAAGTAGGAAAATTCAGATAGATAGTGGGACACGAATTTTCTATATATCGTATTTTTATGATATATTCGTATTACTACGTTTTTTTGTAATACGAACATTTGAGTGTGTCCAAATACTTGTTCACAAATCTAGGTTTCTCCACTTTACATTTTTGACATCTCGACATAGCACATGCAAGTCTGGGTATTTACAGGGCTTATGACCTGTCAGAGGCTGGTTAAGTAATTAATTTACACATGTGCAACATTTATCATTCTACCAATGCTTCACAACCACACTACCGATTTTTTGTAACTCCTACATATGACATTAATTTCATGACACTGTGCATGTGAGTTCACTAGAGTCATTTATGGTTGTATTGGAAAACATTTTATTTTACAGTGACCCTTTTATTTGGATACATGCAAGATCTAAACCGGATTATTTTACATCCTGCGAAACGCCTGAAAACATGATTTTAACTTTTTTGTGCAGCTCATAAATTTGATTAATATTTATCCAGATTGATCCAACTTGGGTCGCCATCTTTCCGTGTTTATTTATAGAAAGGGGGCGGTGGCCGAATTACACATAGATATAAACGGATATGATTCTGAATAGGTCACTGAATCCGTTAAAAAATATAACATTTACAGCGTCAGTCGCATGGGTCGGAACGACTGTGCGTCGGCGCGCGTCGTCAGTAAGAGGGTGTAACTAACACGTCGCGGCCAGCTTAGGGATTTTTGCAAAGGTTGCCCCAGTCTCCCTAACTAGGTACCTACAACTCGATAATATGTGGGTTACCAACTTCCAGAGAAATGACGCGCGTCGCATTCAAATTTCTCAATAGGGTGAAGTAGCCAATCACTTTTTTCATTAATAAATAAATCAATTTAGAAAATCGGCACTGTTCTTAATTACATCTATCAAGGATAATGTTAATATATCCTCTTTGCATTGTCAGCAGTTTTTTGTGAGAGTCCTGTTTACTCCTGAAAACCAGATAAAAATACAATAAGAAAACGGAAGTCGAGTTTAGAAGAAGAAAAAAAACGGTACTCGAATTATACAGATCGAATAATTTCAATTCTTAAAATAATACTATAACTTACATTTATTTTCAATTAATATTTTTTACGATGCATGTAATCCAAATAAGTATTGCCTCTGCGTAGATTTAGAATGTACAATATAGTATGAAGTTAAATTGTATAATTTTAAAATAATAAAATATAGGTAAATATAGCCAGTAAAATCAGTGATATAATAATTTAAAAAATAGTTAAATTCTTGAAAATTGTACAATTGATACATTAAAGTTTTACGTGTCACAATGAAAATCTTTATTTTATGTATAATATTATAGTTTATGTTAACTATCAAAATGAAAGTTATTAAAGGTAAATCGAAAAAATACGTTTTAACCTTAATTATTATAATAATTGTAGTGTGAACATTTATTTTTCCAATATTCTCTCAATACATCCAATATTGGTTGACACCACACACGCATAAACATGGCGACTCTACAGCTGTTGTCATAAACATATCTCTCACTCCTTTCAAGAACAACATAAATCAAAAATCGTAAATTTTCAGTTGTGCATGTTTTCGGAAAGCCCAGAAAATGTACTATAATCCAGCAAAAGCAGCATATTTTAAACTTAATATGTACCCGCTACAGAGCAAAACGTGTTGTTTTTGCATTTTGAAGAAAAGGTATTATTTAATTATTTTTGTAAATATACTAAATATTTTTCAAATGGAGAAAAAACCTTCAGGTTTTACCTAATAAAATCTGTTGCACAGTAAAAAGTTCAATAACTGGCTTGATATTTATTTTTAATACTTACATTGTATTATATTTTTTTACTTTAATAACGTTCTGCTGAAAAATCAAGTTTTTTTATTTATGACGTTCTTGAAAGGAGTGAGCGATATATGACATATAATCGAACATTGCGTAGATGTGTGTGTAGTATCGGCTAACAATAATGAATTTATAAATTTGCACATCTTCTCTGAATGAGCCCGAACCCATGTAATAATGTAATAAAAATGCACACTTTTTCACTAATCTTAATTTATTAAAACCATAATTAAATTTGGTACAAAGAACATTTTGTTTACATGTTTAAGTGTATAAATGGTTGATGACAACACAGTAGATAATGAAAAAAATGACAACTTAAACACATTTATGTAATGAATGTAATTGTAATTGTGTAATATATTTTTCTTATTAAAAAGGGTTTTTAACGTGACATAATTTTCTATTTTTTTGTTTTTCTGTTCACAAATCAGTAATCAATAAAAATAAAAAAAATAAATACATACAGTAAAACATAATTTCCTCAATAGAAATTCAAATTCATACAAATTACAGGTAAAGTCAATTTAAAGTAACAACATAAATCCAACGTTTTCAAATATGACTTCGAGAAAATGAGGTAATAAATCTCCTTAGTCTTCTTGCTTCAATATAAAATACAGTACCTTGTGTATGAAATATTTACATTTCAGCGATAGACTTATCATTACTGGGAAGGTATAATAATGTTGTGGTGTTGAGATTTCCATATTACCGCTAAACTTATACATTTCAAATGCAGCCATATTGAACATATCGTATTAAAAGTTTATTTTGTTAATTTAAAGTATAATAAACGGTTGTTTGTGGTAAGATAAGGAGAGTGCTAATTTAGTTTGATTAATAGTTTTTCAGTTGGTGAACAATTACGAATGAAAAAAAAACTTTTTAAAAATGTACGACTTACTCAAATTACGATACAATTTTCAAATTCAGAAATGCGGATAAATTAAAAAAAAATTATGCAGTATATAACAACACGGTTGACTTTAAAATAAAAATATCTCAAATATGGAAACAACTGACTGCGTAATGTAAGGAAACGTTTATGACTGTTTCAAAAAGGTTTCTATTATTACTTTACATTAAAAGATAATGATTGAAAATACGTTAAATTTTGTTTAAGAAAATATGCCGAATTTATAGTTCGCAGAAATAGGAAAGGTGTAAAAACAAGCACGTACTAGTTTTATAGCTCACTGAACTTTCATGGGAAAAAAATATCCGATAGTTTTCATTACTCCCCAATAAAATACAAGATCTAAAAAAATACATCATTAGTATTTTTAATAGTGTTACCTCGTTGACATGAAGAAATTTTACACTCTCATTCTTGCGTCAGCGCCAGTGCTCTACTTGATAGCTTTGCATATTGGATATAACTAGTCTCTAGTCATATCATGGCTTTCTCTGAACTTACTATATTTAAAAGTAAATTTCACCTCTTAAAAACATTATGATATCTGTGCAACTACAAAAATGGAATCAACCTCTTTTTCATACATTCATACATTATTTTTAAGGCGACAGCGGCTCCTTTATCAGTTCTACAAAATGTACAGGCGAAACTATCATTAAATCTTTGTAAAATGTACCTGCCTAGATATTTTAATTTTTTCTTGAATAAGCCCCGTGTGCTTGGTAAGTAGGTACCTGGTTGGATTTGTGGATTCGAAATTCCGTAAATTGTATTACGCCAGCCGAAAACACCGGCGGAATACGACCGTTCGTAATAGCCGGCTAACATCATAATGGCAACACCAGAGAAATGTCAAATAACAAATACGCTCTATGGCTAACTGTCGGGCGGACTGGCCCGAACTGTCAAACATTTTCAAACGAAATATATGAACTGAATAGTAAATACTGTTTGAACATATCATTATCGACTTTCAATCCATACACCAATCTAACACAAATACAGTATTTTTCAATTTCCTTATATGAATCATTATTACTTCAGTTCAATGATTAAATACGAACGGGTTTACCTTCTTTAGTCTAATGTATTTTAGTAAAATCAAAAAGGATAACTGGTCCTTTACATTCTTAGTGTTAATGCATCCATATATGTATGGTAGTTTATGTTAAATATGAATGCCAAATAATTTTTAAAATGATATATAATCACTTTAACAATGAAATTATTCCAAACGAAGTTATTTTTCAATATCTGTTGAGTTACTTCAAGCTATCAAACATACACATGAGTACATGCTAGTACAACGCAGTATTTTTTTTATTATTTATAAATTGATACTCTTGTTGTGACTCCATATAAAATGCATATTTTCAAAATTATCTCAAAACTTAGTTTAAAAGAGAATTTCTCCAATTAAAAGTCTTACAGATCTTGATAAATAGGCCTTATATTTTCCGATAGCAGAAGAATTCACAATTTTTCGTGGAAAGTAATATTCTTGGTGTGACTTTAAAACAAAAGAATGTAACTTCACGAGAAATGTTTTTTACTGGAGCTTTGTAACATGTAGAGCCCATATCCATTTCAAAACATAAAATTAATATTAAATCCTCTCTCTCCCATAAAATTTTTATTGGATAAATTTGCTTATTTTTAGTAAACACCAAATATATTATACACATTTAATGTGTACGGACTTACATAATTATTCAATGTAAACAAAATGTGTTGTTAGTTTTGTACTTTTGTTTTATACTTATTATACTTTTGACTTTGTACTCTGTGTTTTTTTATCTTATCCATAATACTATGTTATTATTTCCTGCTTAGTATTTAAAGTTTTTTTCTAATAATAGAGTATTTACACTCGGGAAGGAATATTAACATATTCTGCATTCTGCAAGATTTTTAAGATTCTTTTTTTTTTATGAAAATTTTAAACATCAATAATAAGTTTTTTTCTAATGATATGGTATTTACACTTGGGAGGAAATATTAACATATTCTGGATTAAAAAGATTTTTAAGATTCCTTTTTTATTTATGAATTTTTTTTATCATTTTCATTTTCAAATTCACTCATGGAAATATAGCATTTTACTAAGTTAGCAACAAAATGCATCTCTCAGATCACTACATGTTGATCTTTTTTTCAATATTGATTACATATCTTTCTGCCGATCGTACAAATTACTTAACGTTCCATTGTACAGATCGCAAGGTTCGTGCTAGAGAACATGGAAATTCGAACAAATTATGATATGTGTTTGCGCTGTTTGAAATGTAGAAAGTTTATTCCTTTATATGTATCCCTATTTCTTTACAGTTTTTAATATTGATTACATATCTTTCTGCCGATCGTACAAATTACTTAACGTTCCATTGTACAGATCGCAAGGTTCGTGCTAGAGAACATGGAAATTCGAACAAATTATGATATGTGTTTGCGCTGTTTGAAATGTAGAAAGTTTATTCCTTTATATGTATCCCTATTTCTTTACAGTTTTTAATATTGATTACATATCTTTCTGCCGATCGTACAAA
The DNA here is from genome assembly GCF_059751285.1 of Brachycentrus maculatus. Taxonomy (NCBI): domain Eukaryota; kingdom Metazoa; phylum Arthropoda; class Insecta; order Trichoptera; family Brachycentridae; genus Brachycentrus; species Brachycentrus maculatus. The sequence goes on from NW_028281373.1 coordinate 455,667, forward strand.
TTACTTAACGTTCCATTGTACAGATCGCAAGGTTCGTGCTAGAGAACATGGAAATTCGAACAAATTATGATATGTGTTTGCGCTGTTTGAAATGTAGAAAGTTTATTCCTTTATATGTATCCCTATTTCTTTACAGTTTTTAATATTGATTACATATCTTTCTGCCGATCGTACAAATTACTTAACGTTCCATTGTACAGATCGCAAGGTTCGTGCTAGAGAACATGGAAATTCGAACAAATTATGATATGTGTTTGCGCTGTTTGAAATGTAGAAAGTTTATTCCTTTATATGTATCCCTATTTCTTTACAGTTTTTAATATTGATTACATATCTTTCTGCCGATCGTACAAATTACTTAACGTTCCATTGTACAGATCGCAAGGTTCGTGCTAGAGAACATGGAAATTCGAACAAATTATGATATGTGTTTGCGCTGTTTGAAATGTAGAAAGTTTATTCCTTTATATGTATCCCTATTTCTTTACAGTTTTTAATATTGATTACATATCTTTCTGCCGATCATACAAATTACTTAACGTTCCATTGTACAGATCGCAAGGTTCGTGCTAGAGAACATGGAAATTCGAACAAATTATGATATGTGTTTGCGCTGTTTGAAATGTAGAAAGTTTATTCCTTTATATGTATCCCTATTTCTTTACAGTTTTTAATATGAATAGTACCGATTGTCCTTTTTGTTAATTTTTTTATTGAATTAAAGATAAGTATACGTGAAAAGACCCTATTATGAGAATTTCCTGTATATGTATATAGAAATAGAATAATATGGATACACAATTTTTAAAACCACTAAACTACTAAGCCTGTAAAACATTTAATTTTTTATAAAATAAATTAAATATAAAAATTGTATAGTTGGTTGGTTGCTTTTTTGTCTATATTTTTGGAAATGTTACTTACAATAAAAAAAAATACATAAATAATTTACAAGTTGAATTTTTTATGATTTCAAAATAACTAATATTTGAAATAAATCCATGATATAAAAAATTTAATTAAAATTATTTTATATTTATTATTTTCGTGTAGTTGCCATTTTTATTCAACAAAGTATAATTTATTATTGAACAACCAAAATTATAAATTAGAAAGGTTCATAAACGGTAATTCATGTTCAAAATCCAATCATACTTAGTATAATACAAAATATTTTTAAAAAAAAATAGCATACAGAAAATTATCTCCATTTTTTAAATAAGACCAGACAGATAAACTTTAGGGAAACGCCGAATTAATGTTGGAATAAGCAAAAATAAACATATTAAAAAAACATTATTCGATAATACCTATATCATTTTTTTTTAGTAACAAAACTAGGTACGTAATTCGTGATAAGTATATATTTAAATAAAAAAACATGATACATACTTCGATATCAAAAAATCATATATAATGGAATAATTTCATTAATTCAAATAAAAAATGACATGTTCATAAAAAAAAATCTATTCATTAACCCTTTGGCTACCAAAATCTGATACTCTACTTGCGGTACTCCAACGAGAAATACTAGATCCGTCGGATCTGACTTCATGATTTATAAATGTATCAGATATGTACATTTTAGACAGTATGTTAGGGATTTCTTCAGGGTTGTTCATAATTTTTCGATTCATATTATATTTCTTTTTAAATAAGTTTTACATCGATATTTACCATTAAATGATGATTTATATCTTACAATTAATTGTATTATTACAAAAATTTAAGTTACTAAAATACTTAATTAGGGAAACGAGAAGAATGACATACTTTAAACCAATTTTGTTTCCGCAAGAAGTAAGTTGTGTAAAGCTGTGATATTCTTCAAATAGATGCATACTTACGTGTCGGTGTAAATCAACAAAATGCAATAAATTGATGCAAATATTGCATAACTAAAAAAAAACTTTAATTACTCACACCTCTACTCTATTTCTTTGAATACCGGATGTTGTCAATTAAGTAAAGACATCATTTGATTTGGAATATTATGCGCACGATATAAAAAGGAGGTGGAGATTAAGTGAACAGCATTAACTTGTCAGTAGATTTTTTTTAAACATTGCATACATTTAGTTAACTAAACTCTGAGAAATATTTTCACCGCGCCGAAGATGAAATTTTAAAAAAATGTGTTTCAACGATGGCACAGCGTAGTTTTAAACTATCAAGCACATTTGAAATTTTAATTATTTTTAATTGAAATTGTGGTATTTCTAGCATATTAACCCGAAAAGTCCTGGTAGCCAAAGGATTAAAATACATAACCTCATACAACGTTACATTGCCTGTAAGCTCACATGGATTACTACTTGTTTATTAGTGATGATGTACATACATGTATTATGGCAACTACAAATTAAATAAAATAAACTTACACACTAAGGACCTTAGACATCATAAAATGAATTTGGCAAATTAACTCTGTTTAATCAAGAAAAAATTCAGTCTTGCTTTACAAAATTAAGTTAACATATTCAGGTATTTAAATAAAGCTTATATAGAATCATTGAAATGCGTACAAATTATTTTACTTTCGTGAGATAACTAAAAATATCATGTACTATTCAATTCTCGATTATTGAACACAATTACATGGTATCCATTAAAAAAAATACATTTCTTAAAATTAAAATTAAAATAAAAACATGCATTTACATTAATTACAACATTCACACTGATATATCTCCCAATTTTAATGATAGGTTTACACTTCAGTGGTCAGGTGGCTGAAGGACCTTTTTGTATAATTTTTTTTCATTTTAACCAGTCCGGGAGTATGGACGTAAATGAACGTCAGTGAGAATTTTCCTTAAAGGAGTATGGACGTTAATGAACGTCGAAGTCCGTCTGTCAGTTAGTATGATGTAACTCTTATAGGAATGATATCTGTGGATATTTTTGTCAAAATTGAAAAATATTTCGAATAGGTGTTTTTAAAAAAAATAATTTTAACATAATTTCTACCTTCATAATACATCCAGTAAAAAGAACCCACTCCCCAGAAAAAGACGGACATCAATTTTTATACTCCCGGAAAGGTTAATATTTTTATTTTTCCGAAAAGATTTTAAAATAATTCATGACAAATATGCTCATATTGTAGCGAAATTCCACTTTTATTTGTTTGTTATTTGTAGATTTTTTTTCATATTTTTTGTTCGCTTTTATTTAGTTTATAGTTTCAAATCAAATTCTTATTTCTCTTTCGGATGACAGGTGACCCTTCTGCTATCTGACTACTGCTATTTAAGTAAATATAATTCTACTCAATGGATCTACATTTTGATCTCTATGATCCTGTGTGGAAGTATTTCACACAATACATTATTTCAAAAGCTGCCTGTTATGCATTTGTATTTTATTGATCAAAACTATGTACTTATAACTAGCAATGGGAAGAATTGAATGAAAAAAAAAGAGTTGTTCAATTCATGCATTCATTCAATTGATTGTTCGATTGTTAAAAGTTTTTAGATTTATTTACTTGAATCATATGGTTATTATTAATTTTTTTATGTTAATGTTGGTAGTTGATTAGTAATAAAATAATTTACTGTGTAGATAATATTTTATTTTTAAAGTCAATGGTCATTTTTAGAAAGGTCTTTTCTTTTTATTTTACTTGTCTCAATAATCAAAGTATTTTTTATTTATTTATTTATAAGATGACTTAATTACATTTTATTTTTTAAATCACTTGATAAATCCCATCATTACTTATTATAATGTAGAAATATTACATTGGATTTTCTAAAAATTGCCGTTCGTATCTTAGATTTGGAAAAAAATAACACTGTTTCAAAATAAATTATTTCCTAAATCTCGGGCTTTCAATTAATTTTGTTTTTGATATGAAGTTCATTAAATGTATTATGTTTAAAAACGATTTCGGAAGAAATATATTTTGAAATATCTCATTCCTTTTAATGTGAGCGTGTAGCTTCATTGATTAAGCAGGTGGCAATGTTATTATCGAAATATGTAATGTGACAATGTATTAACAAATAATGTATAATACATACTTAATAAAAAATATTATTTAATTTTATCTATAGATAAATAATATTATGCAATTTTACAAAAATATAATATGCAGTAATCATTATTACTTAAATTGAGGTAGATTATTCGTTTGTACTATCAGTTTCGAATTCAGGTTATATAAAAACTTAGCTATGTATATATCATGCATGTATGTATGAACGTATCTATCCATTTTTCCTTTTTCCTACAAAATGTCTAAAAAATATAATTGTTTATATTGAAAGATTACCTACTTCTAAAAAAATATCAATCGCCGCTGTATTCTAAAGAGTGGTATTTACATTTTGTACGCAACAGTCTAAGTGAGGACATCATCTTTTTATTTTAATTGTCATCGACACCCAATAACTAAAATTTTATATTGTTAAATTTCATTATGGTTGTAGTTCACATTATTTTTTCACAATTCTATACTTGTTTGCAATTTGGGGCAATAAGTTATAATATAATTTAATAATAATATTACAGGATGTGAGTTGAAAAATGATATTTATGTCTATGATATGAAAATAGATACAGTTTATTCAGTATATTATGAAAGAATTGTTTCAATGATTTGAAAAATAAAGATCTCATTTTAGCAGTTATTATTATTAAATTATATCTACTGGACCTATATATTCAAAAACAAAACACTTTAAATAATTTTTAAAGTGACATGGCAAAAGGTTATACGTAATGTTTCAAAATGAGGCATCGAGAGCCCTAGCTTCTGAATATTATGACTTTTTTTTTTTAGTCATATTATTAGACTAAGTCCATAAATAGTAAAATAATTTTTGTTAACATGTATGAAAAAAATATTACGAATAAAATCACAATAAAACAGAAGAAAAGTATCAATTTTGCCAAAAAAAAATTATGCTGTAAATTTTTTTCAAAAGATTCCAATTTCAATATTAGTCAATGTGGCACGACGCCTATTTTTTCATTCATGTTTAAATTAGCAGAATTATTATCTCAACAAAATCGATTGATTGCTTATTAAATTGATTAACCTGATGAATGTGTTTCCATTCAGTTTTGACATTTATACCACACAGAGCTTGTATGATATCTTGTATTTGTTATTTGAAACACTTATTTACTTATGAACCATTGATTCTTTATTACAATAACATGTATGTTGTTACAAACCATTTAGATAATTAATTATCTATTTAACCTTTGACAAGGAAGACATGATGTAAATAATATTTAATTACTCCGAAATAAACATTTTTACAATGCGTCTCACTCTCCAACACAAGCTTACAAGTTACTTTCAAAATATATGATACGTGCGAGATATAAACGCAGTGTTATCTTGATCGTTTACGCATGAAGGAAAGGTGATCAGCCCTCCGCTTCAGGTACCAGTCCAGGGTAGTATTGAATAAATATTACAGTGAAAAAATCACTTATATTTATTTTACCCCCCTTGGGAATCGAACCCGGGACCTCTAGAACGGTAGCCGAGCGTGCTGACCATTACACTACGGAGGCGGACAAACATTACATTACATTTAGTAACATTATAAGTTTTTAATGAAATATTATTTATGGCACCCATACATGTATTTTTGTAAGTCTGCAACTATATCTTTATCCAGTTTAATATATACAAATAAGCAAAAATACTTTTGAAAGATTTTGTAGAAGGAACATAAATTATTATGAAATTGACAAATATAACCTATTACCATGTGACTACCGATTTGCATGACAACGTTGCACTGAAATATTAAGTCCTCAAAACACTAAAGAAATTCATTTTTAAGTCTGTAGAAAATAAACAAATTCAATTACAACTGACATTTAGGTGGATGCCACTCATGGAAATGGAAAACCATCATTTTACTATTTTATTTGTAAAACTTTTCCTCTGATGAAAATTTACTTTATCTAAAGGTGATTGCAAAAGCACATTTGTAAATTTAAAAATAATTATAAAACAGAATACATCTAAGAATTATTTTAAACCCTGGTTAATTTTTGCAGAAGAAAATACTTATCTTCACAAATACCAATTTCAACGCTGACAAAATTATATCATGAACACAACCGATTCTCAAACATTTGGTAGAATAAATATTTTATTCTATTTTTACGGATTGAACGGATTCGGTGACACTTTCCACGGATTGGTCACCATTCTGTCCCGGAGGTGGTAGAGAGCCACTATGCTCACTGCTCGAAGCTTTCTTCCTTTCAACCTAAAATTAATTCACATATGATAAACTTTAAAAAAGTTGTTTATTGTTTAAAACATGTTATATGCAGTTAATTATATCTCTCAGTTTATAATCTGCACTAATTATCCATTCATGACAAAAAAAGTAGAACTTGCAGAGTAAACCCCCGGCAACATAAATAGCCGAACACGTAAAAAATTTAGCTTTTTAAACACGAAGGTATTTATTTATTTTTTACACAGAATATAATTAATACAAAATATATTTTTTTAGAACACAATCATCCCGTTTTGAAGTGGACCGTTTCAATCATGTGCCTTTTTGATTTAGTGTCACACTTACTTTGAATTTTTTCAGAAATCTCCTAAATGTTTATTCATTGCACTGTATTTGCATTGTTTTATCATAATGAAAAAAGTTTTTTAGATAACGCGACAAAAACTATTTTTTTTCTGTAACGAAAGTTTTAGTCCCGTAGACATTTTGCTTGAATAAAATACGGACACTCCAAGAAAATGACTAATCACTGCCAAAACATGTGTACAACTCAATATATTTTGGACTTTCCAGGTTCGTAAGTAGCTATTAATTGTTTCTAGAAGTGATAAAACCATGGCTCAAACCTAGGTGTAATTATTTTGAGCACAGAATGTAAATTTTTGTACTAAACTAGTCATTTAGCTATTTATGATGCCAGGGGTGTACATTGAGAGTCTACAATAATAATCAAGGATACGGAAATATGATGTATTATAGAAAAATACATTCTGAGATTTCAAGAGACCAGTTACTGAAATAATATCGTAGAAGCGCACAGGTTTAGAGGGTGTATTATGACATTTGTGTATGAAAAATTAGTAATTTCATTAACAATATTATAATTAGTAATTTCAGTAATACTTCCTGAAAAGTATCAATGAAATATTTCTAATAGTCACTCAGTAACTGGATGGTATAATATAATAAAGATGTAGATTAGGTATTGGATTATTTTTTACTTTCTAGGCTGGAAATATAGTGAAAAGATGTTTTAACTATGAAGTGTAGATAACTTTTCTTCTATTTGGTAAAAAAAAAATCATTGATTTTCTTTTCATTCTCATTAAATGTCTGATAATGCGGATAGATAACTTATTTCAGAATTCAAGTCGTTAAAAATATAAATCTAGAAGTTATATTGTAGTTAAACTGTTAACTTTTAACTTAACGTGGTAAAACTGTTGTGATGTCTCAATTTTAATAAAGTAAGATCTAGCTTAAATGACAGACATTATTCATAGGCTATGTTACTGGGAATCACTTCCTATTTTTTGTAAATTTATTGATTGAATCCAAATTGTACTAAATAATACAATGTACCTTTGTTGGGCAGTCAGCTATTAAATGCCCTTCACTCTTACAGTTATGGCAGCGTTTAGGTTGAGGTCCCATTACACACTTGGCTGCTATATGATTTGCAAACTCTCCACAGTTATAACACCTGTAAAGAATATTTTCATTTTTAATTTATATATGCATTATAGCTTAAAAAAAAACTAAAAAGGAAGTTTATTTTTTATATTTTTATATCATAAGTATAATTTTTACTGGTCCAGAATGACATCAACATCAGAGTGTAAACTCACATACCATATTTTAAAGACTATAAGATAAACTTTTTATTTAAATTTTAGCTCCAAAATTCAGGTTTGTCTCAAACTCAAAATTAATATTAAAATTTCCAGTGTTCGATTTAAAATTCCTGCCAGCCTTCAAAATTGGCCATATATTCAATGTCGCGGGAAACCTATCTATATCTGGCAATATTTTAGTGATGGGAATTGTATTTTTGCAGTCTAGTTTTGCAATCAAATATTTATTTTTATTTTTAATTGCTTAAAAATTATGGTGCGTCTTACAGTTTGTATCTTCTTATATTCCATAAAATGCGATATAAGCCCTCAAACTTTAAAATAAAATAAAACAAGCTGTGTCAGTGATATTATCACTTTTCATATTATTTTAAAGTACAATCAAGGACATTATGTGTGGAATATAATTTATACCAAATGGCCAGTGCATCTCTGCTGTAGGTGGATCATGATAATGGACCAATTTCAGGCGACATCTTCAAATAAATTGGGTAAAATTTCATGAAGAAAGCGAGTCATATTGGCCTTCAGAGCCCAAGAATCTCTGGTTTGTCAGCATAGACCAGATATTTCATGTAACCCCACAGAAAATAATTGAGCGAGTCAAGTCACACAATCTCGATGGCCAGTTGAGGTCGTTACCACGGGAGATGACGAAGCCCTCAAATTTCTCATGCAATAAACTCGAGTGGCACTGTCCTGTTGAAACCACATGTTTTTGAGATCCATATTATCCATTCTAGGCCACAAAAGATTTGTTATCATGTCGATATTGGTGGTCAAAAAAAATCAAAAAAATTCAATTTGTTGTGATATTTTTTAAAATTATTAATGTCTGTAAATTAATGCCCTCAGGAAAATTTTAGGTCATCAATGCGGCTCGGGATGCGATTTGGGTTGGCCAGGCCTGCTCTAAATCCTAATCAGCGAACACAAGACGCTGTCTATGGTCGCTGGGCTCTAGTTTTTGAATTAACTGAACTTTTTTTGGATGAAGGCCTAAATTTCAAACCATAATCTGCCAAGTTGATGTCGCAAAAAGATCAAGCTTTTATGCCAAACATGGAATAGATTGTCTAGGGTTTTCACGAATACTGTTCCAAACAGCAACAATATTTTCCAACAATCATGCGTTTCTTTGATGTACAGGCATTGCTTCATCGGCTACTAACCCAGTTGACTTAAATTTATAAACTAAACAATGAATTGTGGACTCTGTAGGACAACCACGAAGACCATAAATTGGGAACGGAAGCAGAACGCAGTGCACGGAATATCAGACGAACAAAGCACTAGTTTTGATAAAAAAAATTACAATTTTAACGCGTTATTGTATCATTTAGCATTCCATAGTAAAATGTCGCCACTTAATAAGTATTCTTGTCAAATTCGACATATATGACCGTTATAAATTGTCAAAGTTTGAGCGCGCCTATTGAAAAACCTTGTATAACTATAGTATACAAAAAACAAAACCATCAATACACATCATGTTATATAATCTGAAAAGCCGAAGCATATAATGTGTTATTGATTTTTAACATTTTATTTATTACGTACTAAATGAATTCACTTTAATCATTGTGGACTACCAAGATTTCATTTTAATATTAAGACAAGGTGCAATCAGTATTTATTAGAAATCGTGCATGAAGGTTATTATGATTGTAATTACAGTTAGTAAATATATTTCTGTAGTAATAATCTCTGTTAATAAATAATATTCGCTTTTTTATTATCCAACAAAAACTCGCATATTAAAATAGAGTTACAAAAGAAGGATATTAAACTTTTCCTCGAATGAGGTGATGTAATTATGTTTTAAAAGGGGAGTATTCATTTTGGTTTTTTATTCAAAGAAGTCAAACCTGATTTTTCTGAACCTTTTCTTGGAGACCGGCCTTCGGTGAGATCCGTGGCAGTCGACTGCTGAGGGTCCGCTAACTCTGGTGGCCTCCAAACCTTTCTCCGATGACTTGCACTCGAATTCTACCATTTCTTCATCTCCCAATGATCTGAAGCCGGGCATCTGGATTACGCTCTATAAATTCACATAATATTTTTTACTCATAAAGTACTTTAGAAGAATAATAATAATAAAAATATACATATAGGGCTACTTTTATACTACCTTAAATATTTGTTTCAAAATACCAATATACTTTGTTTTCTGCTTAAATTTTTTGCATTCTTTTTAAAAAAAAATATGTATGCTGAATTAAAAAATTCAGTCAGAATTTCTTTCTCGCCTCATAGTTTTTATGTTGCAATTTTTATAATATATTTTACGTTTGGCAATCAGGCATATTAGTCAACACAGTATTACTTTGCTTATTATTTTAGAACAAATACACTACAATCCAGAAATTTGTATCTTGTAGTGTAAACTGGATTGTTAATTGCATGAAAGCAAGGTGATCAATCTTATGCTTCAGGTACCAGTCGAGGGTGATATTAAGTAGTACACGGCAATGAAAAAAAATGTAATTTTTTTAAGCCCCTTGGAAGTCGAAACCCGGATCTACACCCCCGCTAACCATTATGGTGGGGCCTGAACGGAGTCATTTGGTCGTAACGTAACACGTTATGATGCGAGCATTCGTATAGTCAATAAAGCAAGCCAGGCACTCTATCCATAGTCTGAGCGCTTGCCGCGAGCGACTTGACGACGTTACGTTACAACGAAATGCTCCGGTTAGTCCCCACCTTTATACTATAATGACAGATAAACATAGTTCATATTTAAATTGTAATCATCTATTACATAAAAACCTTAATATTAAACAAGAGAAATAAACTGTAGCCATATTTATATTCTCATATTTTTTCTTGAGGCTAGGTTCTTTGGAAAGATAGTAATTTTTCAGATATTTCATGAAGGTTGTCACAGAGACCATATTTTTGATATGGAAAGGTAATTCATTTTACAGTCTGGCAGATTAGACATTTTATTTGCAGCATGGATTCCACCACATTAAACATGGACCAATGATGAGAGAATGTGTGTATAAAGGCGCGGCTTAACGTCGCTCGCGGCGAGCTCTCCGACTATGGATGGAGTGCTCGGTTCGCTGTATTGACTATACGAATGCTCGCATCGAACGTATTAAGTTACGACGAAATGGCTCCAGTCAGCCCCCACCATTATGCATATACATATTATTACTCGCACTATATGCTCAACCAATCACTGGCTAACGGAAACTATGATTATTGATGACCACGAAATATCCAAAGAAAATTATACTGTCACCACTTATGAACTAATCATAGATTACAGAGATTAATAAAGCGATTGCTATTTTCAACATTCTATTGATGGCAAATCATGAAATAAGTGAACAATAAATAGATTTATCATTACTGTAGATATACGTTTATGCTGATTTAATATAAAATGTTGGTTTGAAAGCAAAAAGCATAGTATAAAGTATTGACCTGATGAACGAAGACATCCTGCCCCCCGTCATCAGGCGTGATAAAGCCCCATCCTTTGGCAACGTTGAACCACTTGCATCTTCCTGTTCTAGCTCCTTCCGTACTCCCTGCAACTGATGACCCTGGAAACGATAGTGTAATTTGTTGAAATATAAATACATATATTTATAATTAATTCATACACAATGTAAGTAACTTAACAATGCACTCCACAAATCTAGGACCCTCCAATTTTTAAAAATTTATTTCATGAATAGTATAATTTTCAGTATACGAGGAGTGTGCAGTTATTGTTTTGAGTTGGGATGCTCTCAAATAAGCATGTAAGTAAAACGTTTGAAGTAAAATCATTAAAGGCCAAATTAACACAAATTAAAGAACATTCAAAATTTAGCAGCAGTTTTCAAATTGTCTCAACACATTAGATACGGTGAAGTTTGTTAAAGAAATGTAATTTAGACGCGGCTATAAAATGATTACTTTTAGGCCTATTTTGAAACTAGAAAATAATTTATAGTAACTAGAATTAATAGTATTTTGATATATTTTATCTAACAAACCAAGTGACCACAAATATGTATAAATATTTTCTCATCCTTTGTATTGTAGTCGATTAACATTTTGGAGTTTATAGACTGTTTTTGAAGGAATAGTTCGAAAACCGCAACTTTAAGACCTATAAGGCGTAACTAAAATATTTCGTCCGCCTCCGAGCTGTAATGGTCAGCACGCTTGGCTACCGTTCTGGAGGTCCCGGGTTCGATTCCCAAGGGGGGTAAAATAAATATAAGTGATTTTTTCACTGTCGTATTTATTCAATATTACCCTGGACTGGTACCTGAAGCGGAGGGCTGATCACCTTTCCTTCATGTGTAAACGATCAAGATAACACTGCGTTTATATGACGCAGTGCCCTATGCACCATTGGGGTGCGGATAAGGGTTTTATTATTATTATTATTTAAAACATTCAAAAAACATTAAAAAATGCTCTATTTTGCGTAGGTTTCATATTCTAACATCCTGTCGACGTGTAGGTCACTTTTATATTTAGTTTTAGAAAGAAAAATAATGCTAACTACAAACGATTTTTAATGCAAACAGGTTTATCCCCATTTCTAAAAAGTTTTCTTCACTTTAGTTTATTACTAAATATAACCTTATTTCTCAGTATATTATTGGTGTTCTATGTCTATTGCATTGTTTAATTTACTATATGATTTTAGTAAAAATGAAACTCACCGCGCTCAATTGATAGGTATAAAAATATTTAACGATAATTAAAAATAAATATAAATATAATCATCAACTATTTGATAATTGGAGTTTTTAAGTGTAGAAAAATAGAATCGGGCTTAAGCAATGTTTTTTTCTCAAATTAAAAACGTTTTAATTCAAAATTTAAATTCAACGAAAGTGAGTCAAAATATTTAAAAAATGAGTACGATAGCTAACAGCGAAAATAAATCGGTAGCCTAAAATGTAACAAATGCCCATTAGTCACACCTCTAGATTCTAAATAGGGCATATTCTGCGTTTTTTAGAATTTCATTATAAAAATATTTTCTTATTTTCTTATATGGTTCTACCTTGTATGGAAAAATGAATATTTTCGGATGAAATTTTAAAATTAGCGAAGAAATCATAAGTATTATGATTTTTTCGCGTATTTTTAAACACAGTATTACCGATTTGTATGCGCAAAATATTTGTTAATATATCACACGTTGCTATAATAACCAATCTACATCCGCAGTATTTCATTGTTTTACATGAATACGAATAATTTTCACCCATAAAGAAACGACCCGTCCAACTATGTTGGTTTCCTTTTCCATCATAAATTGAGTTATAGATTGATTTTTTGGATGAATTATCTAGTCAATTTACAAATAATATAAATAAACGGAGTCCAAATTCTAATAAAGCTAGTTTTTTTAACCAATGAACAAGATTATGTAGGTTTAGTATACATAGTAAAAATGTAAACCCATGGACCGGTTAGAATCAGAAAGCGCACTGCACCAAAAACTGGAAAAATTGACAACATACAAAAATCCTTCTTTTATAACTCCCATTTTCAATTACATAAATTGAATGAGTACAATTATTTATTTAAATCGACAACAATAACATACTCATGTTTGGCTTCTTGTTCAAAAGTTGACGTCGAAACATAATACCATTGTAACGGAAACTAGTTAACATAATGGAAAATATAAGTCGTCTTAAATAATACTTTATAGATTAAGTAGGTGTCCCCTTTATCTTTTTTTAAAACATTTATTGTAAAATTATCACAATACTCAGAGCTGGGGCGAGGCCGATAGGGAGTCGAGATGAATCCCTCGGGCGCCAAATTAAAATGTAGGGGATCCAATAAATAGTGATAATTGAATTTATATTGGACGTATCAACAGAGACAAAGCATGTTATCATACAAAACATTTTTTTATACACTGAATTTGGCGAACGGGCCTTTGCTGTTGCGGGGCCGATGGCGTGGAATGCTCTTCCACCAATGGTTTGAAATAGTGAGAGTGAGATGATCTTTAGAAAAAAACTGAAAACACATTTGTTTGCTAAATCATTTCCACCATAATATTTTCCCCAATTCATTCACAGTGAAGCATAAGCATAGAGCATGATTCGATCGTGATAATTTGGGATACTGTATGTAACACACGAAACGTATTGATATAATATAACTATAAAAATAAAATTTACAATGTAAAGTAGCTTTAAATAAGACATTTTTTATAGATAATGCTTAACTCAGCTTTGCATTCTTTCCTTATTCGCCATTCGAACATCTATCGTACAACGTTTAGCCGCACATTCGTCTGAGAGAACGTATTTCAAATGCATTCATTCATCTACTTCCATCTAACTTTTGACACTACCATACATTAGGGTTGGGACCAGGACTCCATTGTGTACTGCCAGTTTTGCTTCGTTTGATAAAGTTCTCAGCATTCACTCTTCTTTCTATATCATTAGCAATCTTTCCATCCCTACAAACAAATATACGAAATGTTCCGAAATTTCCCAATTCACTATTATCTTATATCCAGATCTAAATTTATCTTTTTCAAAAACCGTAACTTGGGATTTGACAACATTCATCAACAAATCGCGTTCCTTGCACACATTATACATCTCTGACACCTGTAGGTCTTCTTTACTAACGCTAAGAAGCACAGCATAGTCAGCATATATAATTTATATCATGCACATAGGAAGTAAGTAAATGATTCAAAATTATTATTATTATAAGTACATTAAATTGAATGACAAATCTATAATAGGTTCCTAGCTTACCGAAAGATCCATAACTAGAAATAGGGGAGAATCAGGTAGGAAAGGTTTATTGCATAGGTAAAATATACAATAAGGTGCAAAAACAAAAAATAGAGCCCGAATCGAGATGGGGTTGCATTCGAATACAATAGATACAAAGATATGCGTCCGGATATCGGATATAAACGCTCCTGGCATATGTAAAGATATGCCACCAATTTCACGTGAGAACTTTCGTCCGAAGCGGGGTAGGTAGGGTAGATGCCTTTGAAGGAAAGGATTTATGGAAATAGTACCTCATTATCCATTTCATAATGTAAGTGATCTTCGTATTGTCATCCGAATGCTCGTTATCCATTTTAAAATATGCGCCCAAATTTATTATCATTATTTTTTTATCGAAGTGTAAATTTAAGAAGAGAATTAAATCGTAGGTAGTAAATGGTTAAATCATAGATAACATATTTAGGAATTCAACAAATAAATCATGTAAATACTGTAAAACCTCAATATAACGGACATCTTCTTAACGGTCAATAAATATTATACGCATTTTCATAATTTTTGACCTTTTTTTTTAAATACAGCAAACTAAACTTGATTCCTTTTTCGAAGCAGGATTACTGAAAGCAAGCGCGTCGACGTCAAACAGCAATGTCACTTCACAGCGAGTGTCCGAAGGCAATAAATAGAATTTTGATCGTGTTTTGTATTGTTTATTTATATCTTAATACAGTGATCATATTTTTTAAAGTTTTATGTGTGTATTAACCAAGTGTATTAATCAAGAGTAACTTCTGAGTTAGTACCATAAATTGACAACTGTTTATGTTCGAAATATTTTTTCACTGTTTTAAATTTCCTTTCTTTTGTTCTTATTCTTAAATCATATCATAAATATGTGTAATATTGTTGATAGATATATCATATTACCTACATTATCTCAGAATCTTAAGTGGAATAAATTTGTTCCTCAATTTCCAGACCTCAGTTCTTTTCAAGAAGCGCTTGACATTATAACAGTACGAGTTAAAGATTATCATTGAAAAAAATATTTCGTTATTTGTACCTAAAACGAACACAACGATTTATTTTTCTTCATAGTTTGAAGATTTCTTTTGAGGAGCATCGCTACTCGCAACGTGGTTTTAGTAAAGGTATGTATGTATTTTACCATAAACTCTTTACTTACGAAAAAGATTTTTTATATAATAAAATTTGATTCAGATTCATTGCTATTTAAAAAAAACCTTATTGTATAAATATGATTATTTATGAAAAGCATAATTTGCGATCCCTCTCTGATTGGATTATAATAGATTGTATATACTTATCTATGCAATTTATTAAACGAATTTCTCAATATTACCTTTCTTGTATCATTAATTTAACTAAAAATAAGAAAAATATCATGAAAAGACCCTTTAGCGAAGGTATTAAAAGATATATGATCAGGTCGATAAAAGGTATGCATGCATCTGTACAAATATCTACAAGCATGGCATCCGAGCTTCTTAGTAAAAAAAATACTTTTGTGTCATACTCTACATAGCAAAGCATCCGTTGTGGAAGAATAAACAAAGTCAACAAAATGTCAATATATTCGTTAGACTAGTGAAGTAATAAAAATAAATCTGCAGTAATATAAACGTACATAATTATTGAAATTTAACAAGTCAGTCCAAATATGAAATCGCATAGAGCTTGTTAGGGGATAAAATAAAGTGAAATTGACGTTCAATATAAAATCTAAACAGAAACATTGATCGGTCAGTTAAACATGTGTATGTGTGCATATTTAAACTTATGGCAATATTCTATAAATCTATTGCATATTCTGTGAAATATTAATTTTAACATAACATTTTCAATCTTGATGACACGATATTTGAAGCGTCGGGAAGTTTAAAACATATATTATATTCAATCAACAAAACGGTAAATATTAATTTTCATTCCGTGTCATTTTCAAACACCGTATACGGTGTTTGAAAATGACACGGAATGCATCGAAACACGTGTCACAGCAGATTTTAAGAAATAGTGGTATTTACTAAGCAAAACATTCGTTAAAAATGGATAGATTTTACCGCAAAGAGACTGCCGAATTAATTAATGAAAAATATTAAAATAGGTTCGGAGGTTCGTGGAATTAGAAAAAAATCAAGTGACATTGTAGAGAAAAATCACAAGAAAACTATTTAAATATATGATATACACATACATATATCGCTTATCCTCTGTTTGTTTTCTAGGGTCGATACGAACAAACGACCTAAATAAGTTATTCACATTTCAAGCATTTCTCGAAATATTTTAAAGATAAGACTACAAAAAGTATTTAATTCCAAAAATATCTGATCTGAAACTCTGTCTTTTAAAAAATATACAATTCTATTCGGAAATTAAAAATGTTAAAGTGGAACGTGTATTCCACGTGTGGACGTTAGAACAACAAGATGGCTTCTACAGCACAACAAATGCACCGTGGAATGTTATGTTACGTCATGTCGAAATACAACCTAAATTCCTCACATGAGCTTGTGTATGTACATCGGAAAACAGACACAGGAATGTTCGAATGCCTTATTAAAAAGGTGTAAGCGTTAAAGTGTATAAAATATAATTTACAAGTAAAACGAGTTTTTTTTCCTTTTAAAAAACGCGGCTGTATGTCAGGAACTTACTTATATTTTTTCGTTATATTTATACGATCAGCCTACCATTTTCTATATGAATCATTTATTTAAATATTTATATTAGAAGTACTGAAGGCATCAGGTTCGCGCCGCCCGGAACGACCACTGCTGACAATTCGTCGGCAGTTTTCGTCTGAACTTCGGGATGCAAGCTTGACTTGGAAGGATGCAAGCCTGGAGACAGTTTGTGGACTCCATATGCTCCACATTGGGAGTGAATATGGTTAAAATAAAGTACTTAATTGTCGCAGTATCGGCCTTAGGGAGGATAGAGGTGGTTAATGGAACGAGAAAAATCAGGGCGCCCAAAAAGGGCGCCTGGGCAAAAATCATATCCCCCCTCATCTTTCAGAAAATAATCGGACAGTGGATACGCAAAAATAAAATTATACAATATGACAGCCTTTTTTAGCCGTCAATTGAAATTGTACGAAAGTTTGACTTTTGGGGCGCTCGAAAACTTCGTACGAGCAAGCAAGGGAAACCGATACTAAGTGAGCTCGTGACTACACGGAATTTCACCGTCCGACAGTCCGGTTTTGAAAAATAAAGGCGACAACGGCAAAATTCCGTATAGTCCACAAGCGCTCTTAGTGTATCGTTACATCACATATTGCCTGTTAATGGACTGCATGTAATTTGCACCTATGACGTCACAAAATATATTTATCTCAATTTTAAATATTTTTACGTACAATTTAGTTTTGCCATCGTCTTTCAACTTAATTGTTTTTTTTTCAAATAAAAGTATTATGTATTTTCTGCAACATCAAATTAATTTAGTAACTCTCTATTTTTCTTATGATACATTAAATGAATATTTGAGGACGTTAGTTACGAAAAACCCCTTTACGGTTTAGATCAATTCTCGCTTAGGTGCCAATATGCATTTAGAGATTTTTTAATCCAAAATACAGTGTCCAGGGTTTAATTA
This sequence comes from Brachycentrus maculatus, assembly GCF_059751285.1. Lineage (NCBI taxonomy): Eukaryota > Metazoa > Arthropoda > Insecta > Trichoptera > Brachycentridae > Brachycentrus > Brachycentrus maculatus. The sequence goes on from NW_028281373.1 coordinate 473,895, forward strand.
AGAAGTATATTGCAGCATTTATTTTCAAATAAAAAAGTCAATTCCAAAATCCTTCACAATTATTGATTTCAAAATCCAATTTTTTGACGTCCTTATTTGTATGTTTTACTAAAAATTAAATAGCACACACTCAAAACCTGTTAATGAAGTTATATATAAATAATAGATACTTATAAACAGGAAGATTATTTTGTTTAAAAGAGAATTAACGAAAGATGTTCTCGAAGAAATCGATTTTCTTTTATTTTGTGTTAGTTTAGTTGTCATTAAATGAAAAATAAAATAAAAACAGGGGGAGGATAAGTTCACGTACCTTTGTATAGAGGATTTAAAGAGAGAGAATAATTGAGGTAAGTAAACCAAAAAATGGTGTCTATTTCCATTTATTATTCGTTAGCATTGAAATCCACAAAGGGCATTTGTTTATAACATAGGTAACGCATACAACATACATATATTACAGTAATACGATATAAATATTTACATGCAAACATATTAAGTAATATGGTACATCATGTACGTGTAAAATAAACACTACCTCTTACGTTTGAAATGCATACGTCTATGGATGTTAATATTATGTTGTTAAGAGAATCAACGCAACGTAGTATTTTCATAATTTTATAAATAATGATATCCAAACACAGTACAATAATAAGTTTACCGTGCATCAATATTATTAATAATATTATAACATCCTACTATTAAAAACCTCCCTTTTATTGTCAAAGACCATCGAAGATCTTAAGGTTTTGTAGTGGCATTTTTCGGAATTTTATACTATAAAAAAATCAACAAATAAATAGCTGGCGAAAGCCGGTCTGATGATGTCGCTATCGAGGAAACCAGGTCACTCGTCAGTTTATTTATTTATTAATTGGACAAATTATATCGCGCCGGTTTCGTAAGAAATCACCTCAAAGGCGCTTAACAAAAGTGAAAAAATAAATAGAAAAGTTTTTCTATAATATCTTCGAGGAAGTTATAAAGTATTGTAAAAATATGGCTTCTCAACACTATTATATTTAAGAAGTTTGTTCACAATTAAAAAATTGACGTCTTCAAAGTTTTTAAAAACATATACCTACATATTTAAAAAAAATAATTAAAAAAGTATGTAAATAATTGTAAGATAGAAATACATATGGCGCGATTTAAAAAAATAGCGAATAGAAATATTAATTAAATTTGTCTGATACGTTAGGTAAGTAAACGAGTGAAGTATAACTTGGAGACTTTTTATTAATTATTTTTACGTAATTAGAAAGTGTGGTTATTTTACTGAATAACATAATAATTATAAATAAGGAATAAAATCTAGCATTGACGAATGAATAAGGAAACACTCAACATATTGTGAATGTATTAATTGATTGACGATAATTATATTATATCACAATAACAGTACGAGCGACTAGAAGCAAATATGAAGCTTCGTTTTACCCGCATCAATAAAAACCAATAAACAAAATTAAGTAATTCATTGTTATGATTTAATTTAATATCGCTTTTCTCAAACGATACGCTACTATTGTACCTCATACGAAAATAAAATACCAAGGGTCCGTATCAATAATACCGTTTTTAAAATATGTATGCGTAGTAATGTTTCCTGATGGGGTAATAAAGGATTTTTTTTAAATGATATTTTAACTGAACACATGGATTGTTATTTTGATCCGTTAAAATTGCATTCCCATCACATTTTCAGGTAGCCTACGGAATAACACAAGTCGGTTATTAAAATGCTGTAAATTGTGTGCATATCGAAAATGAGTCCGTTCCCAAAAAGGAGCTTTATCGATTATAAAAAGAATAGTTTATTTGAAGTATAACGGTAACCGATCTTCTTTATTTAAAAAAAAAATAAAATGACAAACAGTTTTAGACTGAAATGAGCTGTTGACCAATTGAACTAATGACTACAAGGACATGTCCATTTTTCAGGAATTAATTGGCATTGAACTAAAGTTACAATAAAATATATTTTTAATCTAAATTCATATTAAATAGAATTTCTTATGTTCATTGAAAAATAAATAAAAATTAAGAAAGAAGGGTGACGCAACTTCCTTCCGCAATATAAATGAACAACTTGTTGAGTGTTAGAATATGTTTTTGAAGCTGTGTGACGGAAACGGAAACAATATCATCATGTTTATTTTGATGAAAAAGAAAACTAAAATTACGGTTTTAGAATTTTAAAACAAAAACTATGGTTTGTTGTTTAAATACACGTTTTGTTGGTGATAATTCAACTAGAAAGGTAATGGTTACAAAACAAAGAAAAAAAACAAGTAACAGAAAAAAGTGACTCGATGTTCTTTTTCCTCGAAATCCTCAATAAAACCAAACAGTAACGAAGCAACTGATACATTATTTAGAGAGAAATGGAAAGACGTCGAGGAAAGTTTACTAAAAAGATACGACGTTTGCCTAACTACGCACCTGTTCACATAATGGTACTTGTAGAACCCTCTACAAAGACAAAAAGCTGTTCTTTTAATGTATGTACTCGTACAGTGATACCGTGCATAACGAACGCTGCATACATACGACGATTTTTTTGTTCGCCCATTACGAGACTCACACAACGAACTTAGCAATGAACATTTGGCAAAGAACATCATCACCGTGGCCCGACAGTTGGAATCGGAGGCAGAGGAGGAGGAGGATAATGCGGAGGAACTTATTGAAGAATATCAAGAAGAGCTGAAGAGCTCCAAGCACTTCTAGTCCAGCAACATGATGAAGCTCAAGGGGAAGCTGCTGTCATTAATGACATCCTGGTCAAATGACGAGAGGTTCAGGAGTTTATAAATATTAAATTATCACTATCCAAACTCATCCGATGTCATAACAGGATCAACGATCTCTACAATGACATCCTTGCCAACGAACTTTTTAAAAACAGGAATCGTTATGGGAAAACGCGTTTCACATAACGAACTTGCTACTGGAACGAATAAAGAACATTTTGCGAGGCATTACTGTTATTTAAAGTATCATAAAAAATATCGTGTTTAACGAATAATTGATATTTTATTATTACTCATTTAATTACGCGAATATTTTTGTGTCCGAAACTTTTGGACCTTATAACGTATACACATTTGTTATACCTACTCGATTGGTACAAGAATACCATTTTTAAGGTAATTTATGTGGTAGATTTATGAAATTTTATATGTAGCTCCTGAAATCACCGGGTGTTTTGCAAAAAATAATTGTTATTCAAAAAACACAATAAAAAATAATTTTACCAAACGATTTTTTTAACCTTCTCGTCACACCTTTTTCTGTAACCGTGTGAAATATTTAAGGATAAATATATTTGAACTGTGAAGATACCTGCATTAATTGAGCCTTCAGTATTATTGCTGAGGACCCTCTGTACAAAATGAGCGTGAATGCTTTTTTAGAAAGTAGGTACAGGTAATTAAAATTGTATAAATATAAATCAAATGGTTTTAAAGAAGATAATCAAAACATCCATTTCTAAATAATGGTAAAAAAATGGTCTTCATAATGTTTGCGTTACTATTAAAGTTTAGGAGCATATGATTTTGGTAGCTTAGAATTATTGTATGATGTGTGCAATAATTACCTACTCATTTTTAAATACTGGTTGAATCGCGGTCGATTAAATTTTATGTTATTTGTTGATTACGCCCAACCTTTGAAAAAACTGTACACGGACTTTTTACCGTATATCATATTATTGAAATATAAAAAGGGCATTAAATTTCATAGAAAATATCTACAAATGTATAGTATATGTTTATGTATTTTTCACAAATCAAAATATTTACGCCTTTAGTAAAAACGTAGAGTACGCAGACGGAAAGGGTAAATACCTACCTGCACTGTTATTTGTGGCATGATTTTATACCTGAAAAAAATACATAATAAATTACAGTACTTTTATATTCTTCCACTTCGAAAATTGACCATTTGCGAACGCGTTATTGTAGGAATTTTCTTTTCAAATGACACCCCAAACCACCCCTTAATAATTCACTCGGCCACAGTGTACCCATATGCATAATATAATACAAGCTGTAAGGAAGTATAGGTACTTTGCATTATATATAATATAATATAATAGCATAACTTACTCTCTTCTTTTCCACCTTGAACGTTTTCCATTTTCTAAGATAGTCCTTTCTATAATACAACACTTCATAATATATTTGGAATCATTTTAAAGAATTTCTGACCGGTTGTTTAGTGTCAATTAATTAAAGAAACGATTTAAGTAGTTCTTAGCGATATGAAACGCAATTCGTTTATTCACTTTAGTTACTAACTACAATGTTGTTTGTCACAAATAATGAACTAATGACGCAGCAAACATTGCTAAGGAAACATGAAAAATACTAGCGCCGTACTTTGGCGGAAATTTTCAACATTCCAATAATGTGACCCACCACGTGTGAAATGCGAAGGTTTAGGCGAGTAATATTCCAAGAAAAATATCACGCGTATAATATTACGTATGAATGAATCACTCGATAGTCGCCTACAACCAGAGTAGCCAGTAGTATGTAGTACTACGGTTTAGTATTTTTAAACCTCACGTGGCCGCGACCGCTTGGATGAATGAGTTGACTTCACGCCGTCTCCGAAAACTGCCTTTTTGTTGTTTATTTCGACGAATTTTCTAAGTACTTTCGATGTAAGGAAACCGTCGACTGTACGGCAGGATGTAACGCGGTCACCCGGAATGAATTTGTTATTTTTTAGAGTGAATAAATCAAATTGAGAGCGATTCGAACAGCGCCCGAACCTTCGGACGATTACTTTACTACTAAATAAACTAGCCGCCAAAAGTTTTATCTAGGAATGTGGGAATAGTTGAGGCCAAGGGCAGTGGTTCTTAAACTTAAAGGGCTACCGTATAATAATATTTTATTATCGATAACGATAACAAACTGCAGGACGAACTTGTTATTTGCGCTTCTTTTTCTTAATATCGACATATTTCTCGAGAATCAATCTGATCGTTTATTGAATGCATTTGATAAAATTAACCACGGTGCATTAACTGGGCTTGTAACAAAAGTATTTAAGTATCCTTTTAACTTTTTAAAGTAAAAACGATTACGAAAATGGTGTAATCAATGTGACTATTTATCTTTTTTTAAATAGTATTAATAGTACTATTATTATTACTATGGTTATACTAGTAGGTATTATTGACATATTCTGTATATTGTATAAATACACAGTGTATTTGTTTTCAGATGGTTTGACGGATTTGTACCAAACTCAACATGAAAACCTTTCAGTAATCGTTTATTTTTAAGAACCACATTTTTTTATATCTAGATTTAAATAAGTGTCCAATTTATTATGTTCCTCTTCGTTATCTACCTCGTCACTTATAGGCACCAGAACGTTATGTACCGCAGGGAATATTGACTATTTGAAAAAAAAACATAAGCAGTAATGAACTAAACATAGTACCTTAGAAGTTCCAAATCAAGTAAAGGTTTGCATTAGAACTATACATACACCTGGAATACAAACAATAGCATTAATAGTACTCGTATTGGCGTTACAAGAATGTGTAACAGATTAACTGCTTTGGCAGTTAATCAATAAAACGGTTAAGTATAAAATACACATATGCTGTGTTACATTATTAATGATCTTTATGGTTTGTTTAAAGAAGTTCTGCGAACCGGTGTCTCCGAAATCAGCTATAATTCTCCGACTAAGTGAACTGCTTTATTAAAAAGTAAATTACTATGAATTATTTTAAATTAATTATTGGTATACATTAATATTTCGTTTATTCAAAGAATTTTTGTTAACTTGATGGTATGGTAATATGTAAAACTCTCTCTTTGTTCATTCATCGTTCACAAAAAGCAAACGATGAATGATAAGGAGAGTGTTATATTGTACGAGTAGGTAGGTACCTAAATAGTATTAATATTAAAATATACGGATGCAAATGTTGAGAAACCTCGGTGAAACTTTTTTGGATGCCGATGCGGCCCAAGCCCTTCCTAAACAGTTATATGAACGTGTCCCCCCTCAACTCCTCCCCCCGCCGCACCCCTCACTGCACCATGGACTGCACTATTTTTATACCGGCTGCATTTTGTCGCCCTACACGGCAAACAACCCAATTCCAATTTAAAACATAAAGAAACAAAAATACTCCCTATTCGTATTTTTCAAATCATGCACCCAATAATTTCAAAGATTTTTTTTTATTATACCCACATTTTAACCACATAAATAATTGATGCTGCTCCGAATCAATTATGTTTTATTAAATATTTAATAAATACGATTTTATGTTTAAGTTCAATTTACTATCGAAATTGACAATAATAAATTAAGTATATTTTTGGAGCAATATGGTGAGATATAGATGTAAAAAAAAAGTAATGATGCTAGAGATCAGTCACTCTTACGCATCGGACACTAATACATATATTTATTTGTCATAATGTCTTAAATTTCACCAAATGAATCAGAACCTTAAATCTGGTCGTGTCATAATACTACATGTATAGGGATTGAGGAAGCTAAGAATGTATGCAAAAAAAAACAACAGAAAAAAGGTCCTGCTAAAATAATGTCATCAAATAATGTCGTTAAACTTAACATTATATGAAAAAATATTTATATTTTACAATTATTTATATTCACATAAAATTTAAATTCATTCTTTTGCGTATTTTTTTCTATCATATTTTCTTAACACAAATCAATAATGCGTAGGAGCCGCCTCGAGCCGTGGCATTCCCAACACTTAAAGTATCGTTTTAAAAAAGTATACAAATACGACGATCATACACACCTTTTAATATTGTGTGCCAGTCGACCTACCCTATCGAAAATATAAACCTAGACCTCAATCATCGCACAATAATTTTGTATGTTTAAATTACTTGTAGGTATACAAAAAAATATATTATGTAACAATAACTATGGTTTTGGTCCCGTGGTTAATGTCGCGCACTCCGAGTTAGACACTTAAGGTTCGAACCCACTACTACAACTTTATTCCCATTTTTAAGCCACTGAGTATGTTTATCTAATGAATAAATTATTGTTTTAAGAAATATATGTTTGAGATATAATATATAATCCAAGATTAGACATTATGTAATTCTTACCCTAAAAATATTGATTTTAACTATTATTTTTATTGTATTTAATATTGGACTTTGGTTATCATGGTTTCAGTCCGACCTACAACAATTTTAGGCAAAGGGGCATTACCACGAGGTGAAGGCCCTTGTAACCGTACTAGAATTAGTGAGCGAAAAGGACGTAAGTGCCATGTTGAGAACTTTACACCATAACGATTAAATACAAATTAAGCATTATTTAGAAAAAAATAGTATTATGTGGCTTATCGTATTTTGAAACGAATAACTTTACCGAAATGTTGATTTCCACATAGAGATTTAAAATGGGAAAAAACTAAGAAATCCCAAGCCTTTATTGTTTTCGACTAGACTTTGCCCAAATTCGAATGTTTGAAGAGTTTTGATGACAGTATTTTGTATCGCTCTAAACCAGGTGCATTTGAAGTAGAAAAATAATCTGATTAAAACTGAGTAAATAACCTACTCTATACCTAAACGTTCCTTACTCCTTACGCTATGGACGCATTCCATTGTCGATATTATGGCGCGCCTCAAAGGGTAGACCCTGAATTAATTCATGTTATATCCAAGCACGAGGTCCCAAACCATCATTCATACTAAGTAGGTTTTTTATTTTTATTCTTAGTGACAATAAATAAATAGAAAACTTATCAAATTTGCGCTCCGACAACCTATACGAATAGAAACCTATCAATAGCAATATTTACTCCAATTACGAAAGTATTACAATTTTGTCTCTTGATTCATTGATTTTATACAAAATCATGCCATTTTTCGTTAATTTAAAGTTTTTTGTGAAACTTATGATTGGGTTGAATTGCGTTTCAAAGTTTTATGTTTAGTGTTAACCAAAAGTGTACTTTATTAGAAAAGTGTTCATGTGTAATTTATGTTTTTCATGTTAATTTTTAATTTATGTTTTTTTTTTATGTTGAAGTACTATCTACCCTCTCATTGCAAACGGCTATAAATGGTATCAAACGTTTTGATAAATATCACTTGTCTGTTTTTGGTTGGTTGGAAGATATTGCTTTTTAGCAATAAGCCCGCCAATGTACTTATTTATTTTCTGTACATGAAGTTTTATTAGTTAAAATAAATAAATAAATAAATACTTTAAAAGGTTTTATCGACTATAAGGAATTGAATCGAAATTCTAATAAAATATATAATATTAAAATTACCCGTAAAATGAGAAATGACAGGTGGTACCCGATAACGTGACACGATTCGATTTACTAAAAAAACAAATTGATGCCTATTACTCGAATGGTGTTTGACAACTGATATACACAAGGATATTTCTTCAAACGCAACCTCGTCCAGTTATTCCATCGTCAACTGATGACAGCAACGATAAAATTATATTTTTTTGTCGATTATTAGTTAGGAATCGAAAAGGGGTAAATTATCACACTACTATCAAAACATATATTAGTTTTTTTAAGGATTTACCACGTCGAACCTTAGGGTGGTGACTAACCGGGGCCATTTCATCGTAACGTAACACGTTACGATGCGAGCATTCGCATAGTCGGTACAGGGAGCCGAGCGCTCCATCCATAGTTTCGGATGCTCGCTGATGCTCGCCGCTAGCGATGTTATGACATTACGTTACGACGAAATGCTCCGGTCAGTCACCACCCCTTACATTTTACAGTTTACGCAAACTAACGAAATGATGGTCTAGTCTAGAAATGACGTAAACGTGAAAACGTGTAAAATGATATTTGAGGCTGAGGTAAGCTTTTTCTCCGTATTATTCCTCATTACAGGTTGTGACCCTTGTGGAAGCAATGACTCTCCTCCAGTTATCCCTTGACTGCGCTGCACGTAGCGCTTCAACCACCGAGGTGCCTACTGCTGACATAACTTGATTGGTCATTAAAAAAGCACTATCGATAAAATTAAGAAAGATGTGTTGAGATGGTTTGGGCATGTGAATCGAATAAATGAAGAACGAATAGTAAAATAAATTTATGAGGCGAATGTGGTCAGAAAGTGGTATAATTTTTAAATTTTGTAAACAATAGACAATAGAATTTCCGTTACAAAATATGTAGTTAAATCAATTAATATTCGCTTTTTAGAAGAAAAAAAAGAAATACTAGGAATATGACGTCGATAACAACGAAACCCGGTCGCTAGTAAAATAAAATTAAAGGGAAATAGTTATGAACCTGTTTATTTATTATTAAAGAACTATCTCAAGTGACTACTAAACTGCATTATTTGAACCTTAGACCTCAGATCTAGGCCTAAGAGCCAAGTTCAACCGATGCTGATAATATTTTCGAATTCGTTCGTACGGCCCAACTCTGTGGACTGTACGTATAGCACGTAACTATAACTTCGTAACCTCTCGAACAAACAAAAAACTGTCGAATCTGATGTTGTATATAAACGTTATTTCGATTCACACTAACTACTTGATAGATGCAGTGCTCTATGCATAATTGAGTGAGGATAAAGGTTAGAGGAAGAAGAATACTGTTATCCAAGAAAAAAATATTGATACTTACTAACTAACTAACCATCAACTGCATTTCCGCAGGGATGATATAGGGATATTAGAGAGAGTAGGGAGAGAGAATAGAATGCCACACCTCTCTGTTTTGCAAACATTCTTCGCCTCTTTTACATTCAAGTATCTCCTCGTACATACCACTCCGATTTTTCCGGCTCCTAACCCGCTTTCAGGTATTTGACCTACTTGATCATGACAAATTTTCCTCGATCTTCCTCTTTTCCTTTTTCCAACTACACTCGCATCAAAAAAATGTTTTACCGTTCTTTCCTCATTCATTCGTTCCACATGTCCAAACCTTCTTTAATCACCTTTCTTAATCTTATCGATGCTACCTATCACAGCCTCGCATTCTTTCCGTATTTCATCATTCGAACATTTATTATTTTTTGAGACACATTCGTCTGAGCGATTTCATTTCGACTGCATTCAGTCTACCTTCATCCTTCTTTTGCCAACTCCATGATTTACTTCCATACATACAGGGTTGGTACACAAGGGTAGGTCAATTCTTACAAGTGAGGTATTTAATATTTGTAGCATGATGAATATATGTAAATTTTTCCAATTTATTTTTGTCGGTTGTTACCTATCAGTCAATAAATACCTATTGACTGATTTTCCAAACATTTAATGTAAACAAACAGTGTACTTACTTCTAGATTTGGATTTTGAATTTTATTTAATTTTTTTAAATTTAAAAATTATATTTGTATCACTTTCTTAAGAAATTAATGTTCTTAAAAAAAATTAAGATTTGAAATTTTCAAAAGTGTAATGATAGTCAAATATATTATACTTATAACTTTTCAAATAGTATAACTGTACATAGAATCTTATTATTGTAAACACATATATTGTTTTAAAATCTAGTGTCAAATGACAAATGTAAACAATTTTTGCATTAATACATATATTCCATTTACGCTATTTTTGACTTGTACAAACAATTGTTCAAAGGGTTGAACTATTCACAAATAATATTCATATGTTCCATGAAATTTCCGCTCGATTTAATAAAGAGAGGTGGGTTAAAATCGTGATCATTTATGGACGATAAGTCGATACTCCATGGTCAAACGAATGGGAACACTTTAAAACGGGAAAGCTTTTTTTCTTTAGATATTTCGTCGCAACCTAGCTGACAAAAACATTAAAATTTAAAAAAAATAATTCATTGAAATAATAAAATAACGGTTTACCTCTTGAATCTACCAATACCTACTTTATATTATGAAATTATTGTTATCACGCCGTTGAAAAATAGTTACATATGATATTTTTTTATGTAAATTATCTCATAACAACTAGTTATTTTCTGTTCAAAGTAAGTTCACGCAATTAACCCGTATTGTAGTGTATTAGATTTAACAACGGTAGAAAAGGGAATGCGTAGGTACAAACGTTTTAAGTACAAAAAATTATGTTAATCAAACTATTTGTTAGATTGCTACAGAGGATAGAAAATGACCAAATTGAAAAGCCTGAATTGTGATTATAATTATTATTATGCAAAAAAACACGTATTACTGTAGTACGAAAATTCATGTTCTTTTGAAAATCCTTTTTTGCATCGACCCTATGAATGTTTTCTGAAGAAAAATAAACTAGATTTAAATTAATTGTTAAGAAACTAGATTGTAAGATCAAATATACAAATGTACATAACTTATATTTATAAGGAGACTAGTATTTTTAAATGGCTGTGTTCGTTATTTGGATTATGTAACATAATTGAGTCGTTTATTTGTTTTTTTTTTACATTTTATTTTTCTTTATTATTTAACTTTAATTTTGTAAAACACCAGATGGCTTTAATTTGGCATTTAAAAAACTCCTAACCATGAATTACTATACTATCAACAACTAATTTATCAATAAATATAATTGAATGGCTTTTAATTTAACATATTTCAAAAAAGGCTTTAAATAATTATGCTGACACAAAAATCCGTGTCTAATAATCGGATTTTTTTTCAAATAGATAGGGTGTTCCGCCTGCATGTCAAATATACTCATACATTCACATATTATATGCCATACTTTCAATGTAGTTTAAACGTAAACGTACAAGTGCATAAAATAAAGAAATGCGCTTGCCGCACCGTATACGTATTAGAGTGAAACTTCTTAAAAAACAAAGAATAAAAGAAATTTAGTCATGTTGGTAAAGCAATCTTGTCAGTGTCATAGCCAGTACTGTTTCATGTTTTATATGTTTATTCCATAAATATGTATAATCCATTGAATTAATACAATTGAAGCCTTAGTTTAGTATGCGATGTAGATGTAAGAAAATATTTTCTGGGTTTAAGTGTGTTCTAGCTTTACATTAAAATAATAACACCTCTTTGACGTATGTACCTATATACCTAGAAATTAATCTAAAAATAGGTCGTAAAACTATTACAAAATAAATGGGGGAGAGGACATTTCAAGTGACAAGTTAATTTTTGTAATATAGATTAAATTAATTTCGTATCTCTTTTTTAATGTTCAAAATTAGTAATTTTCTCGATTATCCAAATATTTTTATTGAATTTGTATTTATTAGTTTCCTAAATTGTTTTCTTAAAATTACGAAATAGAACGTTTTGCACACGAACTGGGAGGCATTTGCAAAAGTTAATCACGAAAGATTCATTTTGCTGAATATAATATGAAGATAAAAGATGTGGAACTAATAAGCACGGAAAGAACGGTAGAATAAATCTACGCGGCGTAGATGTCGAGGAAGTCTGGAGAAGCTGGAAACAAGAATAAAATATTTGAATGTGAAGAAGAGAGATCAGTAAGAATTATCAGCAGGTCTGTGAGTAGGTGAATGTACGTGACACAGGCGAATAATGTAGGTATGTATAGACAGGGTGTATGTCGTTCTATCCACTTTGCCTACACTGGTGTGATGATAAGTTAAGGATAGAACAAGGGGATATTATTAATTGATTGTACGGTTTTCTATTTTTGAATAACTTTATTTATTTGTTTATTATTTCATAGAATTTCATTAGTAGCGTCAGTTTAATAATATCCGTATCATTTTAAAGAAAAAAAAATTATGACACCGCTTTTTCAAAAAATCCCACTGAAATTTCAAATCTTTATAACTTCAATTTACAATTAAGAGGCTTGATGCCTTTTGATTTTTTTTATTCACGTATATAGCAAATATTTTTTGCTGTATAATATTTATGTAGGAACACAGATATTTATTTTAGAACTCGACTAATTCCACTTAATTGGAATGTGTTAATTATAATGTTCTGTTCAGGAAGCCTGGATGGAGTTATACACTTCAAAAATAAAGTCGATTATATTTTCAATTCGGTTACCAGAATGTCCAATACTAGCGACACCTACGGAGAAATAAACGAAATACTCTCATAAAACAACTCAGCTTTTGAGCGCCCTTCATAGATGTCACGACATACCAACAAAATATTACATTTTGTACTAGCCAAAGTATTTTGTAAAAAGTATTACATTTTGTACTAGGGTGGAACAATATATGTATTATATGCATGTAGTCATATAGACCATTATTTTTGTACGAAATCAAACGAAATTTATTATTTTAGTAAAAGGTATGTTTATTAAAAAAAAAATTCCGTCAGCTGGGAAATTCTACACCTTAACTGGGTAGTTAACGATTTAACTGCGAAGTGTAATTAACTGCATCGTTACTTCTGGACTCTTTTTGGCATTTTGTTTTAAAAATTGAATGAAAACTATTCACACACTTTAAAAACGTATGTTCTCTACTTTGTATTTTGTTTTAAAATCGAAATTCATGAATCCTTCCATTCAAACGAGGTTTACTTGCCCAGATTAAAAACATATTGGAGCCGCTGCCATTTACAAAAATAAAAAAGCCTTATCAAAAAATATCGAAAATATGATTTTTTAGAGATCACTTCAAGTCGCAAAGACCGAATTATGGTTAATAAATCATTTTAAAAAATCATCTAAGTACGTCCTGAAAGCTATCTGCTGAACTAGAAAGTGAATGCAACATAAAAATTTCAACACGCATCATAAGACATCTTCAGAAATCTGGATTACGAGTCTGCAAAGCGAGAAAAAGAAAAAGCGGGAAAAATATTAATCTGGACACAATAACACAAAAATTGGTAAATACTAAAATTTATAAAAATACAATACCAATACAATACAATACAATGCCAATAATTGCAGTATTTAAAGACATAAACCAATTCCGTAGGGGGTGCCTAATACATGTGGCCAGGGCTGTATTTACAAGTGGTTATTCAGAGTTGTACGACTTTTAATCAGGATTCTACGAGCCACAGATTTTGTTGAAATGTTTTTTGAGAAATTTAAAACATCATTGTGATTATTTCTCAACAATTTATAGAATGATCTTCTTATATGTATTTTTGAATAGGTCGATTTGCCCTATCTGTGGTTAAAGGATTTCTACTCTTTATATTATATGTTTACTATTTCATATTTTTTTACAAGTGTTTTCGTTTTACATTTACTTTTAACAAATTTTGCGAAAACCAGACGTCAATTGTAATTCGTTAAATAAAAAATGGACCTGTATGGAAATTACACTTTTACGAACAATTTTATATATTAATTTTATATAACAATTTTATATATACAATATTTAGTGTTTAATACAGTAAACATATCGCTCACTCCTTTCAAGAACGTCATAAATAAAAAAAAACTTGATTTTTCAGGAGAACGTTTTTAAAGTTTAAAAATATAATACAATGTATTAAAAATAAATAGCTAGCCACTAATTGAACTTTTTAATGTGCAACAGATCTTTTTACGTAAAACCTTAAAGTTTTTTCTCCATTTGAAAAAGATTAAGTATTTTTAAAAAATTATTAAACCATATCATTTCTTCAAAATACTAAAACAACACTTTCTGCCCTGTAGTGGGTAGATATTAGGTTAAAAATATGCCTCTTTTGCTGGGATTTAGTACATTTTCCGGGCATTCCGAAAACATACACAACTAAAAATTGACGATTTTTGATTTATGACGTTATTGAAAGGAGTGAGCGATATTGCAAGAAAGAAGTATCTACTATACGCCAGTATCAAAATGACAATAGACAATTCAGAACTTTGGATTTTTTTGTGAAAAAATTCTTTTTACAAATACGAAGTTACGAATCAAAGCAATTTTCGAAAAATCAAAGCAAAAATACAATATAGAAATTAAATGTTAAAATTAAAGCAGAATATATTTCGATCCAGTTCTTATACTTGGGACAGGAATTGTAAGTTCCGCGGTAGACGTATAGTATATGTTAGTTCACATCCAAGTGAACGTTACACAATTGCGTAAAGCGATCGTTTAGGTTTAGATGGGTAGGTAAGTCTCGAAACCGGTAGAGTAAAAACATTTCAATGTCGAACATAAAAAATAGTCTTAAATATTTAGTTAAATACATGTATTTATTTAAAATTATATTTCAATATTTTGTCCTGTTTGTGAGCACATTGTACCAAATGATCACTATAAACAAGTCGGTATCGATCATCACTCTGTTCCCCTCGGCATAACTCCCCCTCGTCGTACTTCGCGATCCCTCACCACCCCCGCCTCCTCACACCTCGGCCGGCCTTTTCCTATACCCTACATCTCGCAAACTAGAATATACCTATGATTTCTCCAACACCAGGGGTACTCAATATATTTAAATTAAATTTCAGAGACTGTAGATTAGAGAAGAAAGAGTTTGGACAACCAAACTACAATGACAACTTTAATCTTAAAATAAGAATTTGATGTGCCAAATGTTAAATCTTATAGATGTCAAAGCACAGACTATATGATTTGCTCACAGAATTGTCTTAAAGCATTCAAAGGGTAGATGATGATATAAAGGAAAATGATTCGAATGACAACGATAACTAATGGTAAAGTTTTTAATACAACTAACTAACTGTAATAAGCTAACTGTAGAACATAATAACTAATCACTTTAAAATGATAAAAGAGATAGTTTGTTGATATGCTGTGATGAGTAGTACCAAGTACTTATTATTGAGATGCTAAGAAAAAGACGTAGAGCTGGCAGAAGGCAACAGTCCTGGCTTCGAGGAGTCCTGGAGGTTTTTCGAATAGGATATGACAAGGGATCAAGAATCTTCCATCTTCCAGGGACCAGACGAGGCACAAAAAAGTTTAATATTTATCTATATATGGCATCCATTTTAAAAAGCGCACAACGAAAATAATGGAATGAGGTAATAAGATCCACTACTGGTTTACAATGGATCTTTGTCAGACGGGAGGGATATCTAATTTAACATATTCAACCTATAAAGGATTGTAATATACTCGTTTGGTGTTTTTAACAGCCGATATAATTAATATTTTCATTCATCATTTTCTTTTGGAAAATTCGCCTTCGAAAAAACGTTATTTTCGTAAGTTGGCAATGAATGACGTCACAGAAACGATTGAGTTTAAACCTTCATATATCCCTTATTTCTCTACATATTTCAATAAGAATGCTGCCGATAGTCTTGTGATTTTTCGTATTTATTTATTAGCCTACAGAGGTAAAACTACGGGAGGAGGCTTGATGGACAGTTAGAATTCTAATGAAACATAGTAATGTCTCAGACGTTTCTTAAAAGATGTTAGAGAAGGCGCACTTTTTACAAGGATATATATATATATATAAATATATAAATATATATATATATATATATATATATATATATATATATATATATATATATATATATATATATATATATATATATATATATATATATATATATATATATATATATATATATATATATATATATATATATATATATATATATATTTATATATTTATATATATATAATTCAGTAATGAGATCCCCTGAATTTGAATCCCCCTCCCTCCCGCACACATGTATTATACAGGATACTGGTGTAGACTGTTCCCGTTCCCGTTCCCGCTTCCCAATCCCGATAGGTGCGTCCTCCCCGATCTCCCCATTTTCACTCGCGAATAAGTGTTTCGAATTCCGTCGGCTCGGAGGGGAGGGGGAGAGGTGGGCTGATTGGGTCGACTTTCCCAATGTTTGTCCGAGGAGGGTGGGGCAGCAAGAAACTTATTAAATTTCTGTATATTGCCAATATTTATTGTAACCACAAGCTATTCATACTTATATGCTGACCTTATTTCTGAAAAATTATCACAGAAAACCTTACGTAAATCTCCTTAAATGACCTTATGAGATCAGTTATCATTGTGGAGACACTCATGTTTTCAATAGTTCTGTCTCGCTTCACCCTTATCAGTTCATAAGGTTGCCCTGCCATGAGACGAGGTTTCTTGCTATAAGCCTTCTTTTTATTTTTTCCTGGGTAATGAATGAATCGGTTGATGTTATATTTTGGACGGATTTGGATGG
This sequence comes from Brachycentrus maculatus, assembly GCF_059751285.1. NCBI lineage: Eukaryota > Metazoa > Arthropoda > Insecta > Trichoptera > Brachycentridae > Brachycentrus > Brachycentrus maculatus. Next base: position 490,962 of record NW_028281373.1, read on the forward strand.
CCGGTGTATTTGGGCAATTTTGGTGACACGAACCACTTCTCGATCTTTTAGCATATATTTATTTATTGATTTAAACTTCATGTGCGGAAAATAAATATTAAGTACATTGGCGGGCTTATTGCTAAAAAGTAATATCTTCCAACCAACCAAAAACGGACTAGTGATATGATCAAAACGTTTGATATCATATATAGCTGTTTGCAATCAGAGGGTAGATAGTACTTGAACATTACAAATAACATAAATAACAAATTAACATTAAAAAAACATAAAGTACAAAAGATGATAATAAGGAGGGCAAAGGAAAAAGGGAATTTAAGGAAGGAGGTAGAGGGAAAAACTTAAGGAGGAGGTTTGATGGACAGTTAGGATTCTAATGAAAAATAGTAATGTCTCAGACGTTTCTTAAAAGTTATTAGAAAAGGTGCATTTTTTACAACGAGAGGTAATTCATTCCATAGTCTGGCCGCTTGGACAGAACAGGAATTACTGAAGGCGAGGAATGAAAAGTGTTCTTTCTTGGGAAGAACGAAGTGATAGACCATGATCTGAGATGTATATAAAATTTTCAGCCAGATATTAAGGTGCATTGGGGTTGTGAAGAATATTATAAAGTAGCGTGGGAGATTGAAAATTTATGCGCTGGTTGAAGTTTAGTTCCGTGCGAGAAGGTGAAACATGGTCAATTTTTTTTCAATTGAAAATGAAGCCGATCCTTTGATTTTGTAGACAATCCAAACGATTTATTTGATCGACGTTCGCATCAATGTAGCAAACATTGGCATAGCATATGGAAGAAAGAAGAATAGATTGGGACAATTTTATTAGTCGGAGAAAGTTCTGAAGCCTTTTTAAGGCATGAAGAGTACGGTAGAATGTTTTTCCGACCTCGGTGATTTGCTCAACTCTGGATAAATTTTGATCCATAATGATACCATAAGGTTTTTTACTGTTTTAGTAAAGGGAATAACATGTTTAGTGATTTCAGTGTTGAAGTGGTAGTGAGATTGAAAAGAGAGATTTGACTATGGCTACCGATAATGACTGCTTGAGATTTTTTAGGATTTATCATTAAGCCATGAAGTCTTTGGACCATGGAGAGATCAAATCAAGGTTCTCGTTTAATTGATTTATGCCATTGTTAATGTTTTTGACGTCGAGGTGAGTATAAAGCTAGAGATCGTCGGCTTATAAGTGGTAGGAACATATAATGGAAAACTTGAGACACATAGTTTAAAAGCCTTTACGGGATAGCTCTTGGTTCAGCTTCCTTTTTCACTCCAAATAGATAACTAGGCAAATATAATTAGACAATTAAAAACTGATAAACATTGAGGTCTGAGCATTTATAGAGCTCGCAATCAGACTTACATATTTTTATTTGAATTATTTTTTCATTTACGTTGAGATATCAATGAAATATTGTCAACAACCCCTTTGTGAGATCATATCCAGACCTTGTAGCCTGTAAAAAAAAATCAACGCAAAATACTGATAAATTACTAGTTAAATTTGATTAGTTGGAAATTTATATAAATAACGATTTTTGTTGTTGCTAGTTCATTGCATTTCATTGTGTACAAAAATCCACGTATAATACAGCTTCTAATTTATAGATCAGATGATCAGATTTAAAATAAGTGAATTTTTGTTGTTGTATATAATTACGTACCTATAGTAAGATTACAATTTATTCTTGTTCTTACCCTTATCCGCACCCAATGGTGTATAGGGCACTGCATCGTATTGACGCAGTGTTATCTTGACATAGCTACCTTGCTGGAGGTTCCGGGTTTGATTCCCAGGGGGGGAGGTAAAAATAAATATTAGTGAGTTTACACTCACTAATTTACGACGTTTACACCCAGGATTAGTCCTTGAAGCGCAGAAGTGATCACCTTGTCTTCATGTAAGTAACGATCAAGATAATTCTGCTTCAATACGATGCAGCGCCCTATGCACCATTGGGTGCGGACAAGGGTTTAAAAAATATGAATAATAATTATTTAAAAAAATACTTAAATACATTTGTTCTAAAATCACCTTACATGAGGAATAATTTATGTAAAAGAGCATTATAAGAAAATACCTAACGTAATTTTCATACATAATATATTTTTACTTCAGCTAACAGTATCTTTTTAGTGAGTGTGGATGTGATATGTATGCTCGTACTATGTACCTTTATGTTATCGTTGACCGAAAGTTGTCAAAATATTTTTCAACTTATCAAGCTTCATATTTTGTATGGGAATAGTCAAAGAGTTTGTTTATCAAAAGATAATAATGTATTCCAGCGATCGGCAATTAATTTTATCAGAGGCCAGTCTAACCATATCAAAATAAATAATATAAATACTTTGTGAGGCCTGATAACTCTTTTTCGAAGGAATTCACACCCATGTACAGGCAATGTTTTATTTTTAATTTGATTAATTTGTTCATTTTTTCAGCTATTTCCATTTCTCAGTCCATTTCTTAATATAAAATTATTGATCTTAATGAATGAATATCAAAAATGCACACTTACAGGGCTTTCGCTGCTTATGCTGCTCTTGGCGGTTTTATTAATTTTTTTGGTACCCCTTTCTCAACCAAAAAAAATTTCGCTATCCCGTATTCGAATAATATAAACAAGACTTACTAATTAATTTGCCAATAAAATCACTTGATCGTGACGGGTGCGTGGTATAGTGACAGGCGCAGTAGTGTGGTTGGGTAGACACTCGACTATGAAACTTGCTTCTAATGTTCAAGTTTCCTCAATTGCAAATTGAATTCCATAAATAAATAAAAAAAACTATCATCAATCGGGTGTTTATGATATACTATATCTTTCAAATCTACCTTCCCTATTATTATTACCTTACCTACAGACAAGTATCTTAATTAGAAGAAAAATATTATTATAAAATAGTATTCAATAAGCATTTATACGTCCATGTAACTTGGGCGCATCAGACTTGACCGCCAGTGTAACGCCACAGTTAACCGTTAAAATGCCTTACTCGCAATTATAGAATTCAGTTAACGTCCGGCAACGCTGAGAGTTGGACGTACTAATTTCATCCGATCACGCCCATTTTTTTTTGGAATATATTGTTTTTTTCTGTTTTTTAGAATACATATTGAATAAATATTTGTATTTATTTCTATTAACTCTTTTCTTTTCAAAACTATTTATTTATTTCAAATAAAAACTTATTTTTCAAAAACGTGTTTTAAGAAAAGAAACCAATTACGTCAAATGGTACCTGGGTTTAAAGAAAATTAAGTTGAGATTTGTTTAATACTGGACCTTAATTTGTACCTATCCTCGCTTCCATGCACCAAAATCGGGCAGGAGTTTGCTGTAGTTTCCGATGGACCGCTTGTTGGCGACCGCCCGTGTGTATAATAATTCAACTTCATCCATATCTTTTTTCGGTTAAATGTGTTATCATAGTAAATAAGTATGTGATTGTGACAGTTACCCGATAAATATTATAGACGAAAACATTCACTAAACGAGATAAATGTTGGAACCTATTTTTTTCTAGGAATAGGGTTGGCATTTAACAGTAATATTATATTTTAAAGAACCTTTTACTACTACTACCATCACGCCGTTTCCTTGCAGGGGTAGGAAAAGAGAATCGAACGCAACACTCTTAGTTGTCCTGGCATACACTCTTAGTTTTCTTTCACATCTATACATCTAATCATGTCTTCCGGTTATGCAGACTTTGGACAAGACCAGGTTTTAGGTTCTGATTGATGTGGTCGTGCCAAGTCTATTTGGGCCTCCTCGTTCTGTTTTCCTGTTAATATTTGTCAAATATACTTTATTAGTCAGTTTTCTTCGTTTCTTAGTCTTATTAAATCTTGACAGTCTTAAAATAAAAGATTGTAAAACACCAATTATAAAAGCTTGTTGAGAAAGCAATTTTAAAATCTCTGTCTTTTAATCATGCAGTGCTTTTAAATTTAGTCATATAAAGAATGTCATATTAAGTGAATAATGATAAAAAAAATCAATGTTTATTATTTATCTGTGAGGTTTCAAAAAATTGATTGAGGATGTCATCGCCGCTATCAGTTTGAGAGTAGTGATTTAAACCCTTTACTTGGTCTTTTTTTACCATACATACTAATTCGTCCCACGAATATTAAAAATAAAACATGAATGATAAGTTCATACTCGTGTGTATTTTACTCTAGCTTAAAATAAAAATGTATTAATTTCTACTCAATTTAAATAGTATTTTATTTAAATTAAACACTTGAATAATCCACTTTATCGAGTTTTATTTTTATTTACGACTAGTTTCGAAAACGACAATTCGCTCACTCCTTTCAAGAACGTCATAAATCAAAATACTTGATTTTTCAGGAGAACGATTTTAAAGTTTAAAAATAAAACACAATGTATTAAAAATAAATATCAAGCCACTTATTGAACTTTTTACCGTGCAACAGATCTTTTTAGGTAAAACCTGAAGGTTTTTTCTACATTTGAAAAATATTTAATTTATTTATAAAAATAATTAAACAATACCTTTTTTTCAAAATGCAAAAATAACATTTTGTGCCCTGTAGCGGGTAAATATTATGTTAAAAATATGCCTCTTTTGCTGGGATATAGTACATTTTCTGTGCATTCCGAAAACATACACAACTGAAAATTGACGATTTTTGATTTATGACGTTCTTGAAAGGAGTGAGCGAATTGTTTTAATGGTTCGACATCTTCTGGTACAAATTAATTTTAATCAGTTTTAATTTGTACCAGAAGATGAAAACAACTGTCGTTTTCGAAACTAGTCGTAAATAAAAATAAAACTCGATAAAGTGGATTATTCAAGTGTTTAATTTTAATAAAATAATCATGTCATTCCACAAAGTTAATGCCGAATCAATAAATAATATAATTGAAATAGGTTTTTTTGGGAACTTGAAAATTAATGCGGTGCGATTTGACTTGATGTACTTAATACAATATTTAATAAAAAATCATAAATACTTTGACAACTTAAGTTCCCAGAAAAACATTGATGAATACATAAATGGATTCCTCAAAACAGTAAAATAATAGAGATAATAAATTCTATAAGTCGTTGATCTAAAATGATTATTTTATGTTCATTAAAAAATAGGTTCAAAATATGTTTTATCGATTTGTAAATATGTTATCCCACCTTGTCATATTACGTCAAAAAAAATAAGTAGCAGAGGAGACCCTGTTTATTAAACGAATTCTACGAGAAAGAGATACAAAATTATCATAACTCTTCATTTTTATCTTAGCATCCGAATGGATAACATTGGATACTATTGTCATCGGGAAATCATAGTTCGACTGATAAATGTTTCGAAATTTTAGGGTTAACTTTGAATAACATGTTTTTGTATTAACTTCGTTTAACTTAGTTACTAACACAAATACGATAGGTTTATATTATGCGATATACATTATATTATTCGAAGCCACGCTCTGGTAACAATCAGTATTTTTACATTCTGTTTTATGAAATTACAAAAAGTTTAATTTATTAGTAGAGGTATTTAATGCACGTTACAACTTTTATAATAGCTTTGCAACATTTAAAACATGCGAGGAACAAAAACAAGGATTTATTTAGTTTATTTCGTTATGTGAACAAAATGTAAGAAAAAAACTAATTCACTTTTATGAAATGTTGTTCCTCTCCCGAGAGTGGATTGGGCACATCATCAAATCACCAAAGTTTTAACGTCATCGCTCGTTACATAAAGGCTTGTTCTGTTCTTCAATTGGCAGTTTAATGCAATATTAACGCTAGATTACCAAAATATTCTACGAGTGGCGTTGTTACTAAACATTTGTAAAAAATGCGACATAGAAATACGGGAATAAATACTTCAAAATCTTTTATTATTATAGAAGTAATAGTAACATTATTTGGGATTTTAGATAATACATAATAATTTTAAAAAAAAGTACATTAGGAAGGTACTGCAAAGCAGGGGGCGCGGGAACGACGCCAACATTGTTTTTTTTCAGGAATCGTCATTTTGTCGTCGTAATTTTTACGATAGTTTAGTATTCGATAGATTAGAGTGAAAAAATCATTTTTATTATGCACGGTAGCCAAACGACACGAGAATATAATAACAGCAGAATTGTAATATTTTCTGAGATCGGGTTTGAAAATATTCTAAAACATTTTCCCCCATTTTTCTCTCCGGTCCACCCACAGCCCACAGGTCTTCTAACTTGATTTTAGTTCTTCTGCGTAGGGTGAGGGCCGCGAGGGTTGGGGCGGAGGGTAGCGAGCCGTGATTGGCTAACTTCTCGGGGAGTTGTTAGAGGGGGTGTAAGCTATATGATAGCTATAAAATTGCGTATCGGTGTGGGAGAGTAAACTGGCGGATGTGACGTAGCGGTCTGATTTATATTATAACGCGCAAAATTAATATCTTTTTCTTAATGAAAAATGTGCGTGTGGGGAAGATATTGCAAACTTTTCACACTACATTACGCACATTGTACATAAAGCTTCGCCACAATAACTCCAAACATCTTTTTTCTCCCGACGAACTGATGTAACCAACATTTTTGATAAATTTTAGCAAGGAACAGTTTTACTAATATTTTACAATTGTGCCTACCTGTGTACTTTCACCGTTTAATAAGCATCGAAAATATATTTTTATTTGTTTTCAAGAATAAACAAAATATAAATTTATTGCTAAATCTTACACTTCAACAACATCGACGAATACAGAAAAAATATGCTTAAAAAATCAACTAATTAATATTTTAAATGAAACTTACGGTTATGACCGTAAACAAGAAACGTTCTCCTTTATAAAAATAATACAATCCAACGCCAACATGTTAATTATTATATATTATTTTTTAGATGAATGTTTCAAATGCCGATGTCGTAACGCACAAACCGTTTAATTGCATCTTGCTGGGAGTGCAACCGAAATGTTTATGAGGCTTTTTTCCAATGGAAAATATCAACTTTAGACAATTCGCACGTAGTCAACATCACAGTCAAGTAGAAGAAAATTCTTTGAACTCCGACGCTATCCCAGGACCATGTTTGGAGACCGATCTTTTGCAATGGCAGGCCCTGCTCCCGGAACAACTTGCTTTCTCATTTGAGGATAGTCCAGAATCCCAACCGGTTTCGATCACAACTAAATCTTACATCCTTCCAATTAAATTAATATTAGAATTAAATTATAAATTCAGAGCCTTCTGCCTTCAAGCTATATTATTTTCATTATTTTTCTGTGGAGTCTAATTCAGGTTCAGTGCTGCAGAACAGCGTTTATTATTTAATATAATTTTGTACTTAAGTTATACATATTTATATATAAACATATATTTATTATTTTTTTTATTGGACACTGTCTATCCTCACTAGAAATTGAAATTTGTATTTGGATCTGCGATAGTGCGTATCACTCACTCTTTCAACGTCATAAATAAAAAAATCGTCAATTTTCAGTTTTGAATGCCCAGAAAATGTACTATATCCCAGCAAAAGCGGCATATTTTTAACTTAATATTTACCCGCTACGGGGAAGAAAGTGTTGTTTTTGCATTTTTAAGAAAAGGAATTGTTTAATTCTTTTTTTAGATTTACCAAATATTTTTCAAATAGAGAAAAAACCTTTAGGTTTTACCTTAAAAGATCTGTTGCACAGTAAAAAGTTCAATAAGTGGCCTAATATTTATTTTTAATACATTTTATTATAATCTTAAACTCTAAAAACGATCCCCTGAAAAATCATTTTTTTATATATGACGTTGTTGAAATGAGTGAGCGATATACTGCGATTGTACATATAATTATAATTTATAATTGATTTTATATATACTTATGTAGTATTAGAAATAGCAATTTAAAAAAATGTGAAATGCACTTAAAACGAATTTTGTGAATTAGTATGATTAACTGACAGGTTTAACAATGTATAAATATATGGTCAGCGCTAAAGTCACGATTATGAAAAATATGATTACTTATTAGATATTGAGGAGTGTAGTTAAGTAATGGTTTCATGTATTCGATATGTACAAATATATATTTTTTTATACATTTGGTTTTTCAGCAAATTGTAACAGAATTCGTTAACAGTTCAGGAAAAAAATTGTTAAGGAGCATTGCATAGTAAAGAGCACAAGGGTGGAATTACAAGCGCGTTAACTATGTATCGTAGATTTTACTTTTAGTTCTAACGACCTTGCAAATTTTTAACCGGTCATCTATCGGGTATTCATTATGAATGCTTTATAACAAATACCGGTAAAGTTTATGTTACCTACACTATATAATTAACACGTTTCTAATAGATTATGCATTAACCATGTGGCGTAGATTATTTTAAGTTTAAGTAAAAAAAATCATTCGTTTTCTTGTCGGTATTATTAATCTCCCGATAATGCTGATCGACAGCAGGTTTCAGAATGCCATAGTCATAAGAAATAGAAGTTCTAAAGTAAAGTTAATGTTATCTAAACTAAGTAATCGCCTTCATGTAAGTTACGATCAAAATAACACTGCGTCAATAACACGCAGTGCCCTATGCACGATTGGGTGCGGATAAAGGTTAGAAGAAGAAGAAAAAACTACGAAATTAAATCGTTATCTTTTCAGTTTTTTGTTTTTATAAATCGTGCAGATTGATCATTAATAATATCATAATAAGAATATAAAAATATTTATTTTGCACCCTATTTAAAACTACGGGTTAATATTATCGGTGTTCAATGAATTGGCTTTAAAAAACACGTTAGGGGAAAATCGTAGTAATATATTTTATTTATTCGAATAAGTCAATCGATTAGCAGGTATTTTACCCCATGCACGTGGCGCATAAAAAACGACACTTCGCAACGGTGTTTCTTCATACATACATTCAGGCACCCCAAACCCAACGCGCTACAGGTTTTTTTAACAGGTTGGATAATGAGCTTTGTGGTGTTACTTTTTATATTTGATAAATGATCACTTTATTATAATAGTTGAATATAATATTGGCACGCTATCAGAAGAAGCAAAATTGAGGGAGATCAGTGCTACCTATTTTGTTTATGCGTAGTAGAATATGAGAATTTAACTGTATGCAAATTTTGACAGAAGGTAATATAAAATGGAAATAAACACATTTTTTTATCAATTTAATGTAATGATAATAATTTCGTTCTTAATTAGTAAGTAACTGAAAACTGAATCTTACCGAAATTTTCGACCTTTCACGATGAAACTCTACCAATTAATGACAATATAAATGAAATCGATTTTAATATATTTTCGTAAAATATATACATACATTAAACTACATAATGAAACTTGATAGGTTTTTATTCAATGAGGCATTACGACTTCAAAAATTAACTTTCCAAAAAATTTAATTACCCTTTTTTATTTTTACTTTATTTTATTTTAAGTTGTAAAATAAGTCCATTGACATTTAATTTTGACTACCTCACTATATTTAACTAATGTGTTTCAAAAAAGTTAGTCCATTTTGCAACAACAACAAAAAACACAAAAAAAAACTACACACTAAACTAACTTTTTTTCAAAAATTATTATTACATTTTAGTAATTGTATTTAAGAAATACATTTACGCTCTTTTGCCAAATTGCAGTGAGTGGACTTATAACACATACAAATTCGAAATATGTATATAATTCGACTGCACTTGTTGGAGTCGTAAGATTTTCAAGATAGGTAATTTAATTATGAATAATTATATGGGAATTGAATTAATAACATCGTATTTACTGACTTACCATTTGATTCTTTGGTCGTTTGGGTTGCTGCGTGGACAAGATCGGTTGATTCGGAACTTCTTTCCTCCTGAGTCATTTGACCCGCCATTTTGGTAGCTGTTGGCGCGAAAACCATATTCCAAACTTAAGAAATATTTTAAATATAATTTGATAAAATCAAAATACGAAAAAAACCTTAGTTAAATGTTTAGATATTTATCATAAATTACTTAAAATTAATATTTTTATGATAATATAATAATTTACACACACATTACCTACAAATTAGATTTAAGTTGTGGAAACTTGGTAAAAATTACTTATAAAAATTATGTAATCGTTTTACACATTGCTAAAGCACTTTTTTATTTATTTATTAAATAAATAAACTATAAATTGTTTTTCAGGGTTTATGCACAGAACTAATTTAATACATTTGTTTTTATCACTTAAAGAAATTGAATTGTTTTTTATCGTTTCAGGAATTACTGTTGATAATTGTTTTTGCACGTAAACAACACGGCTTCCGTCAATATCTCTATAGTACCACTACACAACACAACATATTGAACATTCCACGTGGTAATACGATATTAATCTTGGAACAAAATTACGCGTGACGCATTTACAAGGAAACTAGTTTTAATTAATAAAATTAGTGTGGCCGTTAATCGAATTTGGAGTAGTAATAATTATATTTAAATTGGGAATGTGGAAAGTTTCACACTACGTCGCACTCCTAGCGGATCAGTGGTGTACTAAGTAGGAAACGTGGTCTAGCACGCTCTATGATAGGGCGGTTATAGCTATCCTTGTCTAGATTGCGGGACTCGCGTCGTGTGTCCCTGTCCCTCTAAGGGTGGGATGGTTTGGCAACATGGACTGACCCCCACCCCGGCAAAAATGTTTTTTCCTACCTACTACTATAAGAACGCAAAATCTTTGCAGTGGCGTGGGCGTGCGAGTGTTTTTGCCTATAATTTTCATTCCTGAATTACATGAAATTATAGTAACCTTAAACATATAGATTAAATCCACTCACGAGTATGCCTTTAAGCTATGAAACATAAAAAAGTTGAAGCCAGAGTAGGGTCATGATAAGCGGTGTTGCATAAGCTGTAACTAGATTTCAGAGTCACTTGGACGTTAGGTAATTCGAAAAAAAAACAAAGTGGCGTGGGTGAAAATTTTTTCTAACGTTATTTTTGTTTGTACGAACAGTTTATAAAACCATGGGAAAAGTGTAACAAAATGGTTGTCGTGTGTGGACGTGAGGTAGATGAATAAATGGTCTTAGTAATATAATGATCATAATCTACGAGTCAGGCAAAATTTGACAAAACAATAATAACAAAATTTAAAAAAAACACACGTTTGAGAGCGCACTGTGTCACATTTAAGTATAATGAATCATGTGAACTCGCGTGCACTTTTCTCGTGCAAACTAAGAGTTATTTCACGTATAGTTAAGGAAGTCAATACTGAACTTGGGATACATTTTGTACTTTCACTCTTATCAGGCTTCCTTATTTTCTTGCTCTATCTACACCCATGTGGTTTATGATGAAGGACGTGGTGTTAACTTGATCTTTGATTAAGGAAATGAAGACAGGGAGATAGATACTGTGATCTGGTTTATAGTTCTAAGAGTGGAATATATTTGCTGGGAGTGAAGGAGCACAGGATGAAAGATATTACCACTACATTGAAAATATTTTTTGGGAAAATGGAAAAGGAGAACGGCAAGAAGGGTAAGAGCCCTCGGGGTTACGTTCCCATACTCGTATTTACTGTGAAGGTGTAAGTATCCCTAAAAATCCCTAAAGTAACTTATTTAAAACCCAAAATAAATCTGATTAATTCACTTATTTATGGTTCACAAAGAATGAAAAATACATTACATTAAATGAAATACAGTGCAATACAAATCGTTTAAATGTTTTTCACCAATTACATGAAAACACAATAAACTTACAGAAACAAGTAAAAGTACAGGTTAAATACATATGAGAGTATAAAGAGTATAAATTTGCTCGTACATAAAGATTAATAACGATAAAACGTTATAAGATAAAAAATAATAAATTCGTAAAAATTAATAAAAGCGAGTAAAAACTAAGCTAAATAATTACGGTGAAAATTTTAAGATTTTAATTTCATTTCGATTTCACCAATCTGGTAATCGACTCTTGTATTTCTCAATGCCATCATTAAAAATGTCGATGACAACATTATCATTATTTTCTAAATGATTATGCAACCTAAGCATTCTAGATATGGAGTTAAAATGCGCCATATTGTTGTAATAAACTAGGAGAGAATGTATTGTAATGTACGTCCTCAATCGTCGAAAGGGAACATCCAATGCCATCTTCTCCACACAAAATGTATGCTGATGCATCATGCGACCCAATTTACGATAAAGTTTACAAATTGTATATAATTTACCAAATTATGTTAGTCTCATCACTGGCTACAGAAAAAAACATCCTTATCTAATACTCTGTTAATTATACTCGATCATAAAATTCTAGTTTCTTTGAGTCACAACACACTTATCTCTGTAAAGCAGTCAAAAATGGAATCACTTGTTTTTTTTACACATTTATGTATTGACAATATCAGTTCACTAACTCAAAAGGATAAATTTATCGAAGTGTATAGGTACCTACTTTGTTTTTGAAATTCAGTTGTAAAATCATTGATATAACTCTCAAAACCTTCCTGTCATGTTTAAAAGATCATGCAACTTGACCGAAAAATTGCCTCCAGAGGAAGGCCAAATTAATAAATCGTTGAAAGTCTCTACATTGGTTTTCTATTCGGAAGAAGACCACAAACTGATCTAAAAAGAAATATAAACATGATTTAGATATTATTTATTGGATTTTGAATTCATGGTATAAGACCATCACAGCCAATTTATTATTTCAATGAAATGTGATCAATGAAGGTGGCCATATTTGTTTATATGTTTCCATAAATTTATTTGTACTTCAATAAATTTATGGAAACATTTTTTAAATAATTTTCGTTAATTGAAGGAAATCTTTAATTAGTTAATTTAAAGATAATTTCAAAAATTTAATCATAATGTAATCAAAGTAATGAGTGAAATTTAAACTAATAATAATTTAATAATTATGAAACCAAAATTATCTTCTTCTTCATTTTCTAGATCCTAAGGGTCTGTTTGTGCCTCCGCTTGTCGCTCTTGGGATGTTGACTCCCAGCTGTCTTTCCACCTTTTTGGAGGTCTGCCTGGAGGTCTGCGTTATTTTTTTTCAATTTTAAGTACAAAGAATTTTTTTCATTTATCTTGAAATTTACGAACCGCCCTTGAATATCTTATGAAAAATATTATTCAGTGGTTCACCCCCAGGTTTATACCTGTAAGTCCACTAGGTTTCTGCCCTTGTAAAATGAAATCTCATCTTACGTTTTGTATGTGGGTCCCTACTTATTTCAAATCGAACCACCTATAAATTTTTGGCAACAGGTACTCGATCTATAATCTTTTTGTAAGCCAATTAAATATTTTAATAAAATTTTGAATTAGTTAGTAAAAAAATAAATTTATCCCACTCATATCCTCTTTTTCCACAAATTGACATGAATATTGAAAATTAATACAAATTTACCTACGTCACGTATCCACTCTTGAAATAAATATGCAGTAGCCATAATAAAAATCATGTATATCCCACATGTAAAAAAAATTGTCTTATAAACGGTGTTCTAATTGATTCAAATTTATACCAAAACTATAATTTTCAATTATTACAAAACCCCAGGAACGTTCACGTTTGATATATCTATTTTATTTTAATTATTACTTTGCACCGTTATTACGAATGAACTGAATACAATAATGACATCTAAATATGGAGGAATTTGAAAATTATTATTATCGATTAATATGAAAAAATATATAGGTATTGAAACCACATTTATATACATGCATATTTCATCGATTATAAATACTTTTCACGTGTTTTTTTTATAATTACCTAACGCCCAAGTGACTCTGAAATCTAGCTATGGCTTATGCAACACCGCTTATCATGACCTACTCAGGCTTCAACTTTTTAAATTTCGTGGCCTATGCCTGCTCGTGAGTGGATTTACTCCTTATGTTTAAAGTTACTATAATTTCATGTAATTAATGAGTGAAAATTCTAGGCAAAAATACTCGCTATCTCGCTAGAAGCATGAGTTACTTTTCACATGAAATATTCAGACAGTCAAAAAAGTTAAGACGCCTTCAGCGTAATTGTTTTGTCTAAATTAGTGCAATTCTGAATTGTATTTGAGGGAGAAAAGTTATCTGGACTTGAAAATAAAAATGAGGTCAATAATATTTTTGTCTCGTTTGCGTTGCCCAAAAATGTTACATACTACTACTACTGCTGCTACCATCACGCCGTTTCACCGCAGGGGTAGGCAGAAAGGATAGAACGCCAAACTCTTCTGTCCTGGCATACACTGCTCGCCTCCTTCACATCGATACATCTAGTCATGCAGTCCCTCCGATCACGCAGACTTTTGACAACACCAGATTTTAGGTTTTGATTGAGCTGATCGTGCCAAGTCTTTTTCGGTCGTCCTCGTTCTGTTTTCCTGCTCAAATTCACCACGTATATTGTCTTAGTCATTCTCTCGTTATCCATTCGCTCTACATATCCATACCACCGTAAAGAACTCGTTCTAATCATTTCAATTATTCCATGTTCAGCCTTATATTTCTTTCTTAAATCTTCGTTTTTAATTCTGTCATACAATGATTTTCCACACATTCGTTTGAGTTCACTGTGATTTCATCCTTCCTTTTCCAGTTTCATGTTCGCTTCTATACAGTGTCGGTACCAGCACGCCATTGTCACAGTGTTATATACATATATCTAATTATATTTAGAACTCCATATGTTTCAAGCGGCTTATCGAAATGTATTATTTAACTAACTAACTTACCATCGCACCGCTTCTCTTAGGGATAGGCAGAGACAATAGAATGCCACACCACTCTGTCTTTGAAAACATTCTTCCACTCTTCCACATTCATGCATCTCCTCATACATACCCACCGATTATTCCGACTCCTGACCCGGCCGCTTTCAAGTATACAACTTACCCGATCTTGCCGAGTTTTCCTTGGTCTTCCTCTGCTTCTTTTTCCAATTACATTGGCCTCATGAATTTATTTTACCGTTTCTACTTTCCTCACTCATACGTTCCACATATCCAAACCATCTCAACACATCTTTCTTAATTTTATCGATAATGCTCGGTTCCTTATTTCACGATGCGAACATCTATCATAGATCGTTTCGTCGCACATGCGTCTGAGGGATCGCTTCTTTGCCAACTTCACGCTTCGTTTCCGTACATAAGGGTAGAAACCAGAACTCCGTTGCGTACTGCCAATTTATCTTTCGCTGATTTTTATTTGCTATAACCATTCACTCTGTTCCCAGCATTCACTCTCCATTCTATATCATTTTTAATATATATGATTATATCACATCCCTCGACTCGAACACTCCCCATTCGCCATTGTTTAGCCGAAAAAATGGCGCACGTGCTCATGCGAGGATTTTCGTTTTTTGAGCTCAGTGATTAGTATTCTGCCATTGAAGAATATATCCTATGTACTTTCTGCTTACTAATCATGGGGGAGTGCTTTTCTGTTATGTAGACAGAGGGAACTATATAATATCACATACATAATATACTACTATTGCTACTAGTACCATGAAGCCGTTCCCCCGCAGAGGTAGGCAGAGAGCATGGAAAGCCACACTCTTCTGTCCTGACATACACCACTCGTTTCCTTAAAAACTAAAGTAATGTAGAAAAGTATAAGTATTTTTACTAAATCCCCCATTTAAATGGTGGTCCATGTATTTCTAGATTTAATTTTTAATTTAATGTAACAAGTTTTTGCTTAAGTTAAGATCTAGATTATTTTCTGACCGAACTATCTGATCATGTATTTTTATTACATCTCTTTATTATCTTTTTTATTACAAATTATAACTATTGATTTCCATAGTTACGGGTGTTATATTTGTATATGTTTATTAATTATTTTAATAAAGAAAGCAAGTATTTCCACATACAATATAATATTAGTACCCCCCACTGTTGGTCCTAGTGCGTTTTGGATATTGATGTTCTTGATAGATGGCATCAAGTGGTCATTTTTTGGAATTTACTTATTTAATTCCATTAAAATTTCATCCTTTAGAAAACTTTAAATTAACCTTTAAAATATTTACATTTAACAAATATTAACCTCCTTTTTTACATGTATGAGAACTTCCGATGAATTGTCAGCATTAAGCATTCTGGGCGGCGAGAACCTGATGCCTTGTAAAAGAGTCAACCTTGATCGCCGCTCTCGGGAGGCCTGCGAAGTATTGTAGATGCCCTAGTAAACTACATCGTCCTTTCTTGATGACAGTTGTGAGCGTGGGTTACTGCGTCATACGCCTTATTTCCTAGTTACTCACAAAGTGTTCGTAGACATCTGTTTTCAAAGGTAATTAATTATACTTCTGTTCTGGGCCCTTACGCGGTGTCATTGATGCTTCACACCAATCTATGACACTTTAAATATTGAAAAAAAATATGCCAATTTTGTATTGTTGTTTTTCTTTTAAGACGCTCTCTTTCTCTGTTTCTCAAGCTTAACCTCTCATTTTTAATTTTTAAATGTTTTACTTCTATCACGTGTAAGGTACTGCACGCACGATTTTTTTTATGTACGCGTCAATTTAAAAAAAACGTAATATTTTATCTGTCGACATTATCGGATTATACTTATATTTTTACCTAGATAGTAATACATAAAATATATTTTAAAATAGTTTATTTTTACGGCTTAGTTATGTAAATACACGATGCTAATGTTACTTACGAGTATGAATGAAGATTAAATCGATTAGATTTTTGGCGTAAATCTCCACGCTTTTATGAAACGTAGGATTGCCGAACTGCAATGGGCAAGCTGCACTGCATTATAGGAGGGAAGCTAAATGTCCACCCCACTCTCCATATACTTTACTGTTTGTATGTAGGTCCATATATTATGTACATATTTGATTTGTTCTCCGCTTCGCGAAATATAAGTTTCGATAATTGGATCGGACCATTCGAAATGATTGACGTTTAACGGAGGTTGCATTATATTATAAAAGCCGAGCACCAGGCTAGTTTTTTTAATGTTATTTTAAGTAAGTACTTGCCATTGTGGTATAAATATATCTAACTTATTATTATTCTTTAATCGCAGTTAAATTTATTGAAATATATATTCTTAAAATATATTTTGAAAATATTCTGAAAATACAGCAAAAATTATTCTGAAAAAGTCATTTTGAAAAGCAAAACAAAAGGTGATCTGAAAAATAGGTTTTAATATTTATTTAATTTTGTATACTTGATGTTTTTAGTGCAGCCAGTAATTCGTCATGAATAATTAAATACACTCGTAATATTATTTCCTTAAAGCTTAATGTTTTTTTTTCATAGTGGATGACATAAATAATTTGTGGTTTAGTATTTTCAGAGTTACAGTACTTCTGTTAGTATAAAAATAGTGTAATACGTTTTCTGATACAAAAGTGGTACATTGCCTTTTTAATGCGAAAAATATGTGATTAATAATTTGATTACCTCCCGAAAAAACGTTTTACTCGAATATTATTCGAACGTTGATGGATCTTTTTTCTACCAAATTAGTTAAGAGTTAAATCAAATTAATATAAGATAATAGAAAAAAATTGCACAGACGAAACGCTCTTATTTTGTAATATAACAAACTGGCGAGCAGACCCTTCAGCCAGCGACCTCAGCTTACCGACTAACCCATCAGCTGAAATACAAATAAAGTATATAGAGTTGTAAGATATTGGTTTCAAAAATCTATCTATAGATGCGATATTCAAAGAGAAAAGTTAGATTTTCTTTAGGATTTAACTTAAGGGAATCCGTTACATACAAAGGTTAACATTTTAACTACGATGGGTAGAAAACATCAATTTTACTTCCATTCGGTAAAACGAATATTCATCAATTATATTAATAAAAACTTCAATTTTCTTAATCGATAACTGGTTTAAAAATTACAATGTTACTAGGGATAAATATGTAAAGTCAAAGTTATCTCCACTATGCGATTAAAAGTCAACTTTTGCATGGAAGTGCTCTTTATGTCTAAAGAGAATATGAAAGCAAAACATATTCTATATGAACATAATATTTTATAGGTCATAATGGAATTCAAACTCCAAAACCATTTATGGTTATAATGTTAGAGGACGCTGGAAAAAAAACGAGCAAAATCAATAAGTGAGTTATTGATATGATAAATTTCACATAATAAGGTTTATTTTATAATAACAATTGCATCCTTAAAAGTCTCTTAAAAACATTTAAATGTTTCTATGAAATGATTGACTTTTTAAAAGTTCAAAATCTCCGAAATACTTCAATGAAAAAATCTAATCGCAACTTATGATATAAGTACTGGTATACACATATAAATATATATTAACGTAATCGTATGGTGTGATGTACAATGTATGATATAATCAATTAACATTCAGGCACATATTCTGCATTGCATATTAAATTATTGTGATTTATATTTAGGCGTGTACATACTTTTTTACTATTTAAAATAGAGCATACATAAACCAGGAGACAATAAGTTGAATATGTATGCACATTAAAAGTTTTAGGAAGAATAAAATGCATACCACTCAAAATGGTCAGTGGTACACCTTCAAAACGCAGTCGTATAAATGAATATGTGCATATTGTTAAACAGTCATCTGTCCAGCGGCGACCAGCTGCAGATAGATGAATACTGGAGACTAGGGCGTGGTGGTGTGAGTCCGTAAGGGCGCATGTGTGCGTAATGTCCACGCTGTTGCGGGCTGCTGTGTGATGTGTGATATAGGTTCTAGGGACGAGTACTAAGGTCCAGGTCGCTGGGCACGAGGCACTAAATGTGTACAATGGAACAGCGAATTCATGCACACGGTGAAACAAGATGATGTGCATTAATGCTGTTCTGTTGAATGCGCATGCCAAATAAGCGGAATATCTGCCATTAAAATAGATTTAAGTTCGAATGTACGTAAATATATTTTTACATAAAGTGCTATCTATATTTGAACAAATTTCGCAAAAAGACCCTCTCGAAGCATCTCGGTACATTTTTTTAGTAATTTAGAATTTTATAAAATAATGTTAGGTCAATAATTTAATTTTAAAATGGTTATAAATATGTAACATTCAGGTATTAATAAGATTGTTCATACTTTACGATTTGTCTTAACAGAAAGTCGGCGATAGTGTCCGAGATTGTATTTATTTAGATTGTTAGTGATAGTGACATTGAAAGCTGTAAAATGTAAATTTACGGTCGATTCGGGTCATAATTTTTTCCATAAATGTCGATACTTAAACAAACTTTATTTTTACTACAAAGCCTGTATTTAAGAGGCTTGAAATTATAGGAATGTTAAGAAAAGGTTTTTTTAATTCTTCACTAGCACCCTGATCAAAAGAAGATAATTCATTAATTTATTTTGTAATTAAAGGGAATAGAACATACATGGATTGCTTCGCAATCGAACAACTATTCAACTATGATTTGGTACTAAATAAAAAAGTTTTCTATTTTCAAACGTACATACATTACATGTTCGTACGTTATAATTGTACAAAACCATTTTTTTTCTAAAAATGTGATGAAATTATCTAGTTTTTTGGCAACCGTGAAATAAACAAATGATGTGTCATGACTGATTTTATTATATATATGTGTCAATAAATCATATCTTAATTTTTTTTAAGTTTTCAATATAATATGTTATATATATGTACACATTGGACAATGGTCATCATTCGATTGAAGTGAATAAATTAATATTTTTATTTACTCAATACGTAAATTTACCTACGTAAAGAATGAATTAAATTACGGTCCTAAGTCATCAATGGGGCGATGGAACACAAAAGCCTTTTTTTATGCATTTATAATAAGCCTTATAGAGCAAAGGTTGACACATGTCGGCAAATAAACGAGAGGTGAGCATAAAAAACTTATAGTGTAGGGCATATCATTTTTTTACTTTCAGGCATTGGTCCGCCAGGGGCGTCGATATCGTCAACAAAAGACCTGTGGGGGACTGCAATTAAACTAGATTTCCGCACCCCAAATGGACCACTGGTCAGCAAAAAACTATCCTATATAAACGGTAAATTCTTTTAAAAATATAGGAGATGCGTATACACGTCATTCGTGTTGATAAAAAAAATATTTTCTCATATGACTCAATTTTTATAATAAATTACGAATAATGTTATCTGAGTACGAGTATATAAACCCTATAAGCCATTGTTAGGTGAGGGAGTCACAGAACACTTGTATAGTAAATCATGGTATAATAAGTTATACATATGTATTTCTTTCGTACAATTAAAAAAAACTATTATTCTATTATCCTGTGCAATTTCCTCGGTAGTGTAATGGCAATCACGCTAGGCTCCCATACTAAAGGTCCCGGGTTCGATTCCCAGGGAAGGTGGTCAAATAAATATAGGTGATTTTTTTTCACTCTAATAATTATTCCCTGGACTGGTACCTGAAGCGGAGGACTGATAACCTTTATTTCATGTGTTAACTATCAAGATAACACAGCGTTTATATAATGTAGTGGCCTATGCACCATTAGGTGCGAATGAAGGTTTGAAGATGCAATGTCCTAGTCATATTAGAACAATTTCTTCTCAATTCCGTTTCCCATATAACAGCAATGTAACCCTAGAAGGGGGAAGTGAAACAGCTTTGATAAGTTACCCCAGTGTTTAAATATTCGATGGGAGTATTTATTTTTAAAGGAATCAATCTATTCTCTATATGCTTGATGTGGAGTCTGGATTTTTAAAACCTAGTTTGACATCGATGCCATAGATATTTGTTACATTTCAAGAATATAATACCCAATGAAGACTACATTGCTTGGTCAAAAAATTGATCATCAACAGGCCTATCGTCATTCATGCTTCAAGAAAACTCAATAAATTAAGGTGTTAAACCTTTATGTCTTTTCTCATATCAAAATACTATATACTCGTATATATGTATATAAATTATAAAAGTGAGTAATTTCTTCGACCAGCGAGTTTATGGTATGACAAAAATGAGAAAGCAAAAAAAACACCCCCTGACCTCTAGTGGTCCCAAGTCCCGGCTGCTGGTCTATTCATATTATTATTATATCACGTTGAAAGGCGAATCCCGGCTCGTGCCGCCCTAATAGTACAGATAATAGGAAAAATTATGCATAGACCCTTACAGATTACCTTGGGCTTTAAGGTTATTTTTTATTAGTTGGAGCGGGCAGCAAATATTCAGTCAATGGGAAGCTCGTGCCAATCAGGATTTGTTCCGTTTTTTCTCGCGGCGTGATGCAAAATTGTTGCATAAAAGAGTCTCTGATCAAAATAATAAAAACGCGCCAACATGTTAAACATGCTTATTAAACTTTATTCATTTGCAAAAAATTATAAGAGTTGAAAATGTTGAAATCCATTAAAAAATATGACAACATTTTGAGTGTGTCCAAATACTTGTTTTCAAATCTGGATTATCTCCAATTAGGAGTTATATTTTATATTATAAAATATATCTCCATATTCAGACTTCCATATTTTTCTTCATCTATGTTGAGATATCAAAAAAAAAATAGCATAACAAATATGACTGTGTGTATCCCTTATTTTTACTGATTTTGGACTTTCTAAAGAACATTCAATCATTTAAATATAACTTAATGCATACAATTTTATTGAGCTGTTTTAACATTCTTTATGCAAACATATTTGTTGTTGTTCAATGTTACGTTAATTTGTAGGGTAACATTAAACCACGCTAATTTTAGAATTTCTTATTAAAACTATGCGCATTTGATTTAGGATTTATGGACGCCAACATACGATAGTATTTAGTTAATAACATTCGTAACAAAATTTATACAATTACAAAACAAATACAAATCTGTTCAAAGTTACTCAGATTGAGTGTATACATTTTACTTTTGTATTACGTATTGTTGTATGATAAAGTCTTCAATCAATATGTCACCGAAATATGAATAAGCCCACTTCGTGACTTTTGTTGTGTCATCCACATAAAATGGGACGATATTATATTATACTGTATTGTGCTTGAGGATGTTTGGGAAATTGTAAATATGAAACGGATTTTTTGCAGTTTCAACTCACAGATTAACGAGGGCGGGGAATGAAATATTTCAATTATCACATACTATAATATTGATAATATACCATATCATTAATGTCCTCGTTTTAATGTAGCATTTATTTATTAAAGTCTTCTTTAACTTAGTAAACTAGTATTATTTTTTTAAATCTCATCAAAGATGAAGAAGAATATGGAAGTCTGAGCATTAACGGGGCTGACGACCGTCATAGGCTGGTTTAAATGATCACTTTACACACGTGTAACATTCACCAATTCCACCCATTATTGACAACCACACTACTCAAATTCTTGGAAGTTCTATATATATAAACCAATTTAGAAACCTTGTTCTTGAATCACTAGAACTTTACTAGAGACATCTATTGGTGAGATGTAAAGAAGCTTTTTTACTAAGCAGAAACTCTTATATTAGTATTTCACATAGTTAAGTTAAATTAGTTATCTTCCAACAAATCAAAAACTGAATTGTATTAGTAGTCAAGGTTTGTACATTATATAGCTGATGAATTCGCGAATTCCTGTTTGTACTAATGAACGAAATACAATAAGTTAGAAACGATTGAATAATAACAATTCAGGAAATTAATGACAAAATAAGTATAGGGAGTAGGATCGAGTAAGAAAGTGGGTAAGAGAGAGAGTGAAAAAGACAGAGAGAGGTTCTTGGGATAGATAGTAATCTTTCAGATGTATTTGAAGGTTGTCAAGCGATAATTAAAGATGGAATATTTTTCACGTGGAGAAGAAATTTGGCAACTACAGTGTTAAAAAACGGTAATAATTATAATAATAACAGTACAAACTTACCTGATAGTTGTAATGTGTCCGATTTGTAAATACATTGTAATGTATAAAAAAAATTCAACATACATAAGAATAAACGTTTCGAAAAAAAATAACCTGGATACTAAATACATTCCAAAACTTTAATTTTAGCAATATTACTTAATATCCACAAAAAAAAAATCTTTATAGCTATATTTTTTATTTAATTAATATATTTACATTTTTAAGTATAACATAATACATTTTAAACATTTATACAAATGGAAAACTTTTATATTTCGATTCGCTGTGCCTTTCCAAAAAAGAGATTGAGCTCTTGTGCTTGGAGAGGGACTTACACATATGTTCTTTTATGTTTTTTATTTGTGTTGTAATACGCATAATTAATTAACTTATTCAGCTGTTTAAATTGGTATAAGAGGTAAAATGAAAACTGGATGAGGAACAGCAATATGAATGATTTTTAATTGAAAGAAATTTCAATACTCTCAGGCAAAGGTAGTAGGATCATGTAAGGAGTATAGGGGAAGAGTGTAGAAGAGGATTCGAAAATGAATAAATTATATGATGGAATTTTATGGTTTTATGTATATTTAGCAAAGTTTCTGCAATTTATTGAAGATTATCAGAGAAGGTGTAACGTGGGTAGATAATTCATCCCAATCTGGCAGCTTGGACTGAAAAGGAAATGCTAAAAAATGTTCTAGTGTGGCGAGAAATGGAAAGTGTTTTCTCTCGAGAAGAGCAAAGCCATGGATCCATTACAAGGAAAGTATTTAATCTCAAAGAGATATTTTGGTGCATTGAGGTTGCGAACAATGTTATAAAGTACTGAGGGAGATTGAAAGTTTGTTTATGCGCCGATTGAAACGAAGTCAAATTAGTTTAATTAGCAGTGAAAGAAAGTATATGTATAAATCAAAGGATTTACAGTAAAAAAGGCATTCAATGATAGAAAATATGAAAAAAAATCCTCTCTTCTAAGCGTTTCACAATATTAGATACTGTTAACTAAAATTTGCGCAGGATTTTAATTTTTATGTTAATTTCTTTTAAGGTTAACTACTTATTTGAAAACTTCGATATAATTTGTCCATCCAGTGAAGTTAAACTCGTAATAAAGATTTTTTTCAGACCTTTGGAGGTATGGCAAATGTTACTCAATATATAAAGTGATCAATTAAGCCAGACGATGATAGGTCAACCACTAAGCCCAGACTATTAGATTTTACTAGCTTATAACTAGCGCTTTCTCTTCTAGTGGTTAGAAACAGATCTTTAAATATAAACCGATTATTTGCCAAATTATTTTTAAGAAAATCATTTCCAAACAATTTGATATCAAATTTTTATTTTTATTTTATATGAGTTTATATGACGCAGTGCCCTATGCACCATTGGGGTGCGGATGAGGGTTTGAAGAAGTATTATTATTTTTATTTTTATTACAGAGTCAGAGGAAGCGTAAAAATTGAATGTGGATAATATATAAAAAATATAATTAATTAATATTACAATGAACAAAATACTTTCAGCTTATGTAAATCACAAAATATTATCAAAGATATTCCTATATATTACATAAATATTATATGAACGAGTAGATAGCCATATTTATTTTGCATTTAAATACATATTAGTCTTACAACTACAAATGTACACGTTAGTATGCATCTACAAATTATGTAGGTATCTTATCAATGAAGGCGTCATTTATTTTTTAAATATTTTTTTAATATTACGAATATCGGAACTCCATTTTAGATCATTCTTGCACCGTTTACATAACACATACACACGTGAACACTGAAATGCGTAAGTAGTTAGTGTTTACATACGCACACATATGAAACGCGTTATTACATATTGTAAAACTAGTAAAAAACGACCAATACCCATTGGCTGATTTAGTTTCGTCCGTTTTTTAGATAAAATTTACATAGCCGTTTTTGAGAGGGGACTCCCCTCACTTATATTCCGCCAATAGCGAACCAGATTGCGAGTAAAGGGTCGCACCCTCGCAAATAATATTATTTATTCGGGAGGTCACGAGATTTTTAGTGCGAGTTTGCCAAATGTTATTTTACTCCCCGTTCATTTATTTCAAGAAGCGTCACTGTTATTGATTTTTAGAAGTACCATATATGTTATTTTA
The DNA here is from genome assembly GCF_059751285.1 of Brachycentrus maculatus. Taxonomy (NCBI): domain Eukaryota; kingdom Metazoa; phylum Arthropoda; class Insecta; order Trichoptera; family Brachycentridae; genus Brachycentrus; species Brachycentrus maculatus. Next base: position 515,962 of record NW_028281373.1, read on the forward strand.
CACTTTTGTGTGTGGGACTTGGTTGAGGGTAAACTCCCTCTTTCTCTGTCTCTCTCTTATAAATAATCATTTTATTCAGAATATGCACACGTTATCATTAAAGGATACGTGTAATTTGAATCATTTTAATGGTTCAACTTTTTATGGGCTGCTGAGGCATACGAATGTGTGAATGGTTAAATGTGTGAAATACATTTGTAAGTCGAGTCAGGATTTGATCCCATAGCTATTGTCGTGGCCTCCTATTTTTAATAACAAGCCGCTTACGAAATTTAAATACATATTTCTTTATATAAAAAGAACAAAAGAATTTATGTATAAACAAAAGTTTATAATAAGAAAAAAAAAAAGATTTTTAAAAATCCTTAGATTTTTATTTTAATCGGGTTTTGTAAAATAAAACAACGTGAATATTTGACTTCCATAAACAAAAGCTCAAAGCAACGCATTATAGTAATTATTATAACAGTGATTAAATTTTCCAAAAAATAAATATTAAAAAACTATAAGTACTACCTTCTCTTCCAAAAGGTTTTTTCTACTATTTTATGTTTTTTATATTTTTCATATTCTACTAAATTCTACTTTTGACTTGTTATATTGTTTAAAATAATAACAGTAATCATCAATAATGGCATGAATTGTTTAAAATCCCAACAAAAAAAAAAATTCTGGGTAACTGAAAACAGAAAATATCCAACGATTGAACCTTTTAAAATATAAATCTCTTTAAAAGTGAGTTTTCTTTAAACCCAGGTAACATTTGACGTAATTGTTTTTTTTTCTTCTTAAAATACCGAAAAATTGAGTTTTTCTTCGAAATAAATACATGGTTTCGAAAAGAAAACAATAATTAAACGGTAAGGAGTTTAAAAAATATTTATTCTATATTCATGAAAAAACAAAAAAATCCAATACATGTTCTTGTTATATGTTCTTTTTTTAATTTTTTTTATAATTTTTAAATGGATGTGAAGGGACGTCTGGCTCTCAGTGTATCCAGGTACTTACTGAATTGTATTATTTAAGATTTAAAATAAAGGGCTATCAGTCGCAATGAAAAGTATTAATAATTCACATTGGCAGGTACGTCCCGAATTTCTATGACTTGCGGAGTATTTAGTTATTCATCTTTAAAAAAGAAGCATAAAACTTGTGCTTATTCTAAGAAACGAAGAATAAAACGTGTCATTAGGTTGTCATAAAACGAAAAATTACTACACCATATCGGTCAATTATCAAGGAAAAAAGGCCAATGAAAAACCGTGAAAGTTATTGTAATAAGAGTTTTTAAGGTTAGCTTCCATTTTCGTAATTACCTTTACCTTTACGACTAAAAAAACGGGTCAAAAAATCCCAATGAAATAAAAGTACAGAAGTAAAGCGTGAATGTAGCTTTTTTCAATATTTTGTATTATTGGAAAACTGCCATCTATGAATGAGTTTTATAAGCAATGCTATTCAGAAATCATAACGTTTAGCGAAGATACAAACCGATTAACGAAACTCCCATTTGCTTCCTTTTGCAACGCTTTCAAGAATTCTATTAATCAAGATTCGAGAATATTCAAGAGAGGGCGGTATGGTATTTATATTTTATTATTTAAAAAACAATGCACACATGATACAATTAGGTGTGTTTTTATGAGGATCTTTTTTATGCGATTTTCAAATGTAATGGATCCTATTCCTTATTTTTGTATGTAGTTCAAGTATTTTTATGCGAATTTGTATAAAAAAATCTAAACTTTATACTAGTGCAGGTTACAACTGTTAAAGTGTGATTGTGTCACTGGCACAAAGTTAAGCTCAAATCTGACATCGTTTTCTACAGATACTTTATTGAAAAAAAAACATAAAAAACACTTGTAATTAGGATTGAAGATGTATCTCAAAAACGATTTCCCATATCGCTCACTCCTTTCAAGAACGTCATAAATCAAAATACTTGATTTTTCAGGAGAACGTTTTTAAAGTTTAAAAATATAATACAATGTATTACAAATAAATATCAAGCTACTTACTGAACTTTTTACTGTGCAACAGATCTTTTTAAGTAAAACCTGAAGGTTTTTTCTCCATTTTAAAAATATTTAGTTTATTTTAAAAAATAATTAAACAATACCTTTTCTTCAAAATGCAAAAACAACACTCTCTGACCTTTGGCGGGTTAAGTTAAAAATTAAGTTAAAAATATGCCGCTTCTGCTGGGATATAGTAAATTTTCTGGGCATTCCGAAAACATGCCCAACTGAAAATTGACGAATTTTGATTTATGACGTTCTTGAAAGAAGTGAGCGATATGTGAATATTTAATTAAGGAAAAAGTTCTTCTGTTTTTATTTTTATGATTTTTTCAAAACTTTTTTTCTATCATTCTATCATATTGATTTGAAGTTATGTGGTTTTTAAAAAGAATGGAACCCATCCCATTTTTATCTATCATTCGCCTATCATTCGCATTAAAAGAAACCTAAGTGTATTTATATTTCATTAATTTAGAAAGACAATATATTTTGTTAGAACAAAATAATTATGTTATTAAAAACTTTTTATTTTAATTTTTATATTCTTTACAAAGATGGCGTGTGTGTTGCACGGCTGATTAAAAATACATGCTCGTATACTTTGCGTAGTTTTTTTTATAATTATTATTTTTTTGAATAGCAGGCGACTTTTTAATTTCTTATAAATAGCAAATAGAGAGATGATATAAGTTAACACCTATATATATTTATGTAGAGCGCGATCCGCTATCATAGCATGTTTGTCTCCGTACACGAGGTCCAGGCTTATTTCCCGATGGTGTCAATATGAGAAACAATTTTAACGCCGGCACAAATATTAAAATATTAACTGTGTTAAGTTTAGAATTATAATTAGAAATAAAAGTATTAAATTGTTTACCTGTATCCATTCATATCTACTCCCGTGGGCTCCTAATTTCAAAACGTATCTTCAACTTAAACAAACTTGTACGTGTGAGGGAAGTGCCCCGACCCTTGCAGATATTTTCATTCTTCTTCGTTCAATTTCTTTATTTTTTGTCTTTATTAATGGTCACTAAATCAATCTTTCATTTTCGTTTCTATGAGCAATAATGTCTTTTGCACTTAGCTCCTCGTTTAAATCATCTTTTTTTTTTAAATATGGTGAGAAAATCACAAATATTTTTTTGGGTCCTACAGATGCGTAAAATAAGCGAGAGTGACTTTTAAGTAAATGGACTTTTTAATGTACATATTTGAGATAAAATGTAAAGAAAACGAACTTTTTTGTTAAGTTAAATTATGCCACAATTCTATGTGTGAGTATTAATGTTAAAATTTCTCTCTATAGACGTAGACGCACTTCAGACTTTTTGTTTTTGGGAACGGGGGAGTAACCCGCTCGATAGTGCATTCAACCCGGGCCAATCTTTCCTAACCAACATTGTCGTTGTAAGTAAAATATTCGTTTCTTTGTTTTACCAAGAAAAAATATTTTACAGAACATGTTTCAAAGTTTGTTGAGGAATAAATTGAAAAGGGTAAGTAATACAAATTAGCCTAACGCTGCCTGATTATTTTTAATGGCTTAGCTGTAGCTAGGGGAGTGGAATGGAGAATGGGAAAGGAAAGTGTAAAAATACAACTCAATAATTGAATAAACATTTATTAAAATTGCTAAGTACATATTTAGTATTAAATGTTAAGTTTTGAAAAGTAGGATAGTCAGTAGACATTTTTTTTAAATATTAGTATTTTTTACGCGATATCAGTAGTATTTCCAAAATGTCAGTTTTTACTAAATCAATGCCGTAATTTTATTGTTCATTTCCGAAAATTATCTCTAAATGGTACGTAGGTAGATTTTGTACATAATAACTTATCGATCTCACCCCTTTGCTAAAATAAAAAATATATTTAAAATTATCAAAATTTCATCCGAAGATGACAAGTACTTTTATTCTTAAGTTATTTTTCTCGATTTAATTCCATGTATCTTTAACTTAAATCTATCAATTTAAAAAATGTTTTGTAAATAATTAAAGTAGTAATAATAAAAAAAAAACAGTACGTAATAATAACACAATATTTTCAGTGGTGAAAATAAATACAATTAAAATATTGTTAAAACATGCAAAAACATATTTTTTTGGTAATCAGTTTACGTTACAAAACGTTACAAAAATGGCGTTTCATTAACAATCCTTTTTTTCATATTTTTAAATGTCCTGTATCATTATACATCGTATTTTTTTCCATTTTATGCGTTCTTGAATCTATACATTTTTTTCGAGAAAAGTAACGTCTGATAATTTTAAAAAAGTGTATCCAAATCGGCGATGTGGATGAAGGCTTCTCGTTAGGGCAACGGACACTGAAAACGAATCTGTTGTTTGTAGCCTCTACGTAGTATGGTGATGATACTATGTAGTACGGCTGTAGACCGTAGAGTTGTAGACAGCGCGGGCAGGGTGGCAGGGTGGCACGGGGCGCAGTGGGCTACGAGGAGCTCTGCCGAGATAAACTAGTACAGTGGGGTTGGCGGCGTAGCGCCCTAGTCCCGACCTATCCACTGCAGTTTCCAATGGGATGGTCTCATATCGAAGTCGCACAAAAAGCTGCCACCCTTAACCAAATATTTACATATTTCATAATTGTATTTTCTCTATGGCTTCCACCCTTATGAAAAACCAGGACAATAATTACTTAGTCAAATAGTCTTAAAAAAAAACTTTATCTGTAACAACCAAAGAGGGTTTAAATTATCGCAACATACGCCGTGTTCGGGTCGATTCATAAAACCAATAATAGATTCATAACTTAAACATAACTTGAAACTCTAACAATTGTGGTTTAAATAAAAATGTATGTTTTTAACAGCATTTCAGACCTTTAAAAAATAAATAAAACCAAAATATCATTTCAGACAAAAAACAAGCACTAAAATCAAAAACCACTTAAACAAACAATTAACGTAATATTTCAGCATATTTAACTTCGTAACATTAATACTATTTTTTTGTGGATATTAGTGCCCTACCCCCCACCAAAAATTGTGTAAATACGTCCATAGGTAGTTACCTAACAAATAACGTTTGATATAAAAATATAATATTTTGAAAATCTTTTACGTTTTTTTTTAAATCTTTTACGTCATCCAAATAGAATTACGTATCCCGCTTTAATAGAAATTTATCGACTACGCGGATACGCGTTCCCGGCTCTAATGTGTAAATGTATTCTTCTTTCTTTTTTCTCCCTAACCCTCATCTCACCCAATTTTACATTGCATTGGTTACTGCGTCAAATATAGTGTAGTTAAGGCACGGTATCAGTCATGCGCCTCATTACCAGGGTGATAAATTTAAATTTTTCGTGAAATGCACTTAATGTTTTCCCTCCATATTTTGATAACATAATGTTTTAATTTTATTTCGATCCCTTTTTTTAGTTATTGAAATTTTGAATAACTAGGTTTTAATTTTTATATAAATATTTTAATTAACATGACTTATAACCCTGATCTCTAATAATGATAGTACAGATAATTGTTTTTCTTAAAGTGATTCGTATAAATCAATCACCACCATTTTGATGTAAATGATTTAATAACTACCAATTTAATTCAATAAAACCGATTGTTATAAAATATAAATAATGTAACGTATGATCGCGTAGTTACAAAAAATTAGATGCTTTTCACTTAATGTTAAATTGTCTTAAGAATGACATTGGTTCCCAAGAATGTTAAAATATCCCAGTGTGGAAATTTATAATAATCGAAAGAATATGTGCATTTCAATTATTTATTTTTAAACATACGTTTATTTGAATAACACAAAGATAATGCCGAAACTGGCGGATCTTCTTTTTTCTAGCACCATCACCATGTAATTTTGTATAAGTCACTGTATTTCCTCGACGCTGTGTTATCCAGATCGTTTGCTACGGGAAGACCTGGACCTAAATTAAAAAAATATATATATTTTAGAGTGATAAATTACTTTTTATACTTTTGCACAACTTTAGAAATCAAATCCGGGACCTCCAATATGGCCGCCGAGCTCACAATCTAATATACTACAGAGGTGGACATCTTACTCAAAATGTTAATCTATTTCATAGAAAATTTTAATTAGTAAATATGTTTGTAATTCTATTTCATTAAAATTATTATTTTTAATTTCAATTTTTAATTAAGGATTATTCCCTGAGACATATATGAGATGTAAACATACATATGAGTGGTTTGTAAAGAAATAATATCACTTTTATGGTCGGATTTCTTATTCGAGTTATCTAGAAGTCATAATTTTTGCATTTCCTTATCTGAATTTGTACTTTTAATTTATATAATAATAATTAAATATATTTACGGATTTCATAAAAATTCAAACCTTCTAAAACAAATTCACCGACATATCAAAGATGCTAGAAAACGCTCTACATCTAATTATTACATAGCTTTACAATATTTTTATAATAATTAATTATGAACGGAAAAGATTGAACGGAACCCTTAAATTACCATCATTTATAAAAAAAATCGCGATGTGAATTAATATTAAAAAAGTAATGTACATATCCAAGTTTTGTACATTTCTTGGTGGAACAGCATTTTATGTTATAAAATAACAACTATGTATATATTTATTCGACCAGTGGCCGAGTTTTGTCGTTTACGACATCACCAGTCTAATGATGTCTGTAACGACGAAAATCTGTCACTGGTAAATTAAATATGTTTGGAAAATAATTGTTGTTATTTTGTTATAATAGTATGTTTTTATAATGCAATATTACACATCGTTTAAATTATAATTAAACTTATAATTGACACGTTGAAAGCTATAAATTGATGGGCCACATTACCATTACATTCTATGATTTTTTTAAAGCACGAGTTGTCGCCTCGTGCAGAACATTGCACACGCGGTAATTCGAGTGCAAGGAAATTGCATAATATCCATAAAAGATTGTCGGTGGATCCAGTGAGCGACCTCAAATAACCTTGCTTAAAGATACGCCTGAGAGCTTCGGAAGGCTCGCAACTAACTACGTACTTATTAATTACAACTTTCTTCATATTTATATGTATTATACTTCCCAGTATTTCTAAATAAAATTAAATATGTCTCAACAGGAATAAGGAATTTTAAGTTTCACTTTTTTATTTATTGTTTCGGCATTTACTTTGTGGTAAGACATGATGATATCGTTAAAGAAAACACTTGTTTTTTTAATAATAAGTTTAACTTAGAAAATACCACTGTTTCTTAAAAATTACTGTGACACGTGTTTCAAAGCATTCCCCGTAATTTTCCGTCACCAAATTATGCGGAATGTATCAAAAGTAAAAAAATAAATGGATTTTATCACAAAGTGACTGTCGAATCAATTAAGGAACATGGAAGTTTTTTATAGGGTTTACTACCTGTCATCGCTTAAATCTGTGTAACATTCAATAATTTTTCATGATACAATGTTTTTTTTTATTACAAATAATTATTTATTAAAAAATTTAAACCTTTGAAATTAAAATGGAAGTACTGAGAGTTAACAAATTATAATAATCCAATAACACACTAGTAGGAAAAAAGAATGACGATTGGTGATATCAAAAACGATATTATAAAAGGCTCCAAGAACAATTGGAAATTAATATTTCCATAAATTTAGAGACAGGGGAGAATCGAATCAAAGACGCCAGGTTTGCAGTCGAGCGTTTACCCAACTACGCCACGTATTTTGTCTTCAGATAATATGTATTGTAGTACATATTATCTTCGCAATAAAATTCCTTGTTATATTATGAATAAATATCAAACACAACTCGTGATTCTACTTACTTTGATTTTGATTCAACTATAGAATTCTGTCAAATAAATAATATTTCTATTAAAATGATTGAGGAAACATTTGTTTTTATACCAATTGAGTTTATTAATGACTATTAGTTTCGGAAGCTAAACTTCCATCCCTTGACTAACCTTGTCCCCCTAACTTACCCCTCTCCTTATTTATAGAACAGTTTTTTTTAATATTTTATTTATTATTCAGACCTGACGATGGAAGTTTAGCTTCCGAAACTAGTAGTCATTAATAAACTCAAGTGGTATAAAAACAAGTATTTCCTTAATAATTTTAATATGTCTTACCACAAAGTAAATGCCGAAACAATAAATAACAACATTTGTATTAGTGTATAATAATCATATTAATAATTTATTTCGGCTTAAATATTCCTTCCTCTTTATTGGCATCGCAACACGAAGTTCATTCCTCTCAAAATGGTACTCGAGTGGATGCTAGACACTCTCTATATTAATTAATGTTGTTGCGGTCTTCGATATTATTATTCAAAAATCTCCAGGTGTATGCATATTCTTATTTAATCTAAAGTTATTCCTCCATTCGCTGTATCTAAGTGAGGCTCTAGAAACAGAAGTTCATTGTAGCTCAATTCAGCAGAGTTCACCGGAGTGCGATGACTCCGAGTTGAAGAAAAAACGTATTCAACACTAAAATTGCGAAGTGAAATTAAAAAAGCGACTTGATCGCTCTCAGCATCAGTAATAGAATCACTTGCCATCACAGATTACAGTTATTTGGCTCCGCGTGAGCTGTGCACATGTACTTGTGAATATTTCAAGTAGTAAGAGTGGCTGAAAGTCTTTTGCTTTAATAATAAATTTCTTGTTTTATTATCTTTTTACCTGCTTTACTTTCTTTTGCTTAAAAGGCCTTTTTTTATATTATATCGATTGCTTACCGTTTAAAAATTGCGATTCTTTTTTGCCAAGTATTTTTACTCATGAATTACATGAAATTATTGTAACTTAAATATAAAAAATAAACCCACTCACAAGTAGGAATAAGCTATGAAACCCATTAAGTTGAAGCCTAAGTAGGGTCATGATAAGCGGTGTTGCATAAGTCGTAGCTAGAGTTTAGAGTCACTTGGATGCTGAGCAATTAAAAATAAATAGCATTAAAAATAATTGTGAGATAAAATAAAAATACTTTTTACGCATCCATCCACATACTAAATACTCGTATTTGTACGAGTATTTTATAAAGTTTTTCGACAAAATACATATGATTGGAATTGTCTTTGTATTATTTCCTTTCCCGACTTAAATAATGGACTATTAATGATTTCATCAAATCGACCTGCCAATTAGTAATCACGTCCCGATGTGTAATTTGCTCAGTATTTTACAAATCAACTTGCATTCTTGAAATCAGCAATGTTAGAGCCCGCAATTGACTTAATATATGGAATGGTGACATAATATTGCCAGGAAAGGGGTTTAACATCCATAAGTTTTAGTTCTTTTTTTTTTAAACTATGAAATTGATCAACTTCTATCCACACCTTGCACGGGGTAGTTCTCTTTACCCATTTACTTATGTACTTTTTTAATATTAAATTTGTGAAAGGGATATTTTTTTCCTATGTACAATAAATATGTATTTTGTACATATCGCTCACTTCTTTCAACAATGTGATATCAAAAAACTTGATTTTTCAGGAGATCGTTTTTAAAGTTTAAAAATATAATAAAATGTATTCAAAATAAATATTAAGCCATTTATTGAACTTTTTACTGTGCAACAGATCTTTTTAGGTAAACCTGAATGTTTTTTCTCCTTTTGAAAAATATTTTGTATATTTGAAAAAATAGTTAAACAATACCTTTTCTTCAAAATGCAAAAACAATACTTTCTGCCCTATAACAGTTAAATATTATGTTAAAAATATGCCGCTTTTGCTGGGATATAGTAAATTTTCTGGGCATTCCGAAAACACGCACAACTGAAAATTGATGATTTTTTATATATGACATTGTTGAAAGGAGTGGGTGATATGCACTCGCAATAGTAGGTACCTTCCAACTTTTTCATTGTCCATTATTCGCACCCAATAGTGCTTAGGGTACTTACCATACTGCTTCACAAAAAGCAGCTTTACCTTAATCCCAAATTTTTGTAGGGAATATGATTAAAATCAGTTCTAGGGTTCATATAAGGTATTATAATATTTTTTAAACTTAAGTAATATAAACGGTTTCCCGGCAAGGGCAAAGAATCTTTTTTAGATATTGAAAAAAAATATTCTTCAGTTAACAAATTAGTGTAAAGTCAAAAGAAATAAAACTTAAAGAGGAGTAATAGAAAAGATTTTAAAAAATATGTATTACTCAGAATACTCTTATCTTTCAGAATATATCACATATTTCTGAAATTAGTTTATTTTACCTTATGAATATGTTTTGATCTTGCAGATCATCTTCATTTGTAGTTTGTACCTAAAAATAGTTAATCAATTTTCAAGACAACTTTAATCTGACGTACATTGAATTTTTTTTTCTTCTAATTTATGCTAAATTAATTGCGAAAATATTTTTCTCTGGAAAAAATACTTCAATTATCATCTTCATGGAGCGATTGTGTATATTAATGATTATAAAGTCACTATGATACAAAAATATTATGAAATTGTACCGTGGATATACCACATTACAATGAATATCCTTCATCTCGACAATTTTTGTTGTTGACCTATGAAGTTCCAGATATTGGGTAGCGTGGAGTGCTAAGTAGTTTGAGAAACAGGGCCCTAGTGCATGGTATATCGGCGCGCGCTATAACGGCCACGGCCGTGGGCGATTGTAACCTTACGGTTTGTTTCATTTTCGTTACGACATTTCTCTCGCTAATACCGTTACCTATAAAGCAAAGTGCTAACGCACAGGGTGTTACTGAAAACGCTTAAAAAGCGCTTCTTTTACAAGAAGAAAAAGAAAAAAAAAGTCGCGTTTGCGGAAAAAATATATTTCAACAAACGCAAAGTACGTTATGGTAAGGAATTATGGAAGGTTATTTTGGGCATTTTACAGTCATCGGTTGGTAAAGTGCAACATGCACCAATCTTCTCTTATGGGTTAGCTCGCATAAACTTACATGACTAACTTTAAGCTCTGTAATGCCCTTAAAAGTCTTACATATTCCCTACCATAATGTTCAACATCTCACTTGAGACATCAAAAATAAATCTAGATAAAAATCTTCAGAAGGATAAAACCTTATTTTTAATTTCAACGATTTGGACGTATTTCAAATTTGGATGTAACCAGAAATAACAATTGTATTAATACATAATCACGTATGTAAAATGCACGCTTATAATTGTAGCACAAAGTAAATAAGGTTTGAATAATCAATGGAATATGTTACTTATTTTTAAAAATTAAACACTTTTCTAATACCACTGATTGAATTTTATTTCATTAAATACGACTAATTTCAAAAACTACATTTAAAATACAGTTTCGAAAACTGTTTTTTAAAAAATTGTTTTAGTATTTGTAAGCTTTTTGATGAAAATAAACGATGTTTTAGTCACTATTTGGAAACTATTTGCGTGTAATGAAATAAAACTAAATATGTAAGTGGTATTGTACAAGTGTTTAATATTATAAAATAATCAACATGTCACACCACCAGGTTAATGCCAAATCAATAAATAATAGGATTATGTTACAATATGTTTCGGGTAACTTTTCATTAAATTATTTATTTTTCAACTCAACATTTAAAAATATACAACTGTAAAATTCATTTGTTAGTTCAGGAGGTACTTTGGTAATCACGTCTCGATGTGTTATTTGTACAGAATTCAACTCCATGAGGTCATAAGGAAATCACGCGTTGTATTGGAATAAAGTTACTGTAACAATCTACTTTATACGAGTGAAATATATTAATTGATATCCTAGAAATCTAATACTGTATTTCAATTGACATAATTTTATTCGCTCATAAACAGCTGTTATGAGTTCCCTTACACCGTTTACAATTAATCTAAAGTCCATTCAATAAATACTATCCCAATAGGTTTACTTATTTCCGTCAAATTGGATGCTTTCAAAATATGTAAAATATACCATAATAATAATAATAATAATAAATTTGGATAACTTATATAGCGCCATTTTCGTAAAAAAATACCTCAAGGGCGCTTCACTGTGAATGAATTGGGGAAAATATTATGGTGGAAATGATTTAGCAAAGAAATGTGTTTTTAGTCTTTTTCTAAAGATCATCTCATTCTCACTATTTCTAACCATTGGTGGAAGAGCATTCCACGCCGTCGGTCCTGCAACAGCAAAGGCACGCTTGCCAAATTTAGTGCGTTGGTTGCGAGCTGGTAAGATCACTTTGCCCATTGCAGGTGTTGTAGCCGATCGAAGCGTGAGACGTCTATCAACCAATTCATCTGGAATACACAGCTCCTTAAGATACTCTGGAGCCATATTGTGTTTTGATTTATACATGAGTAGGCAGAGTTTATACTCAACCCTTTCGGGAAAGCGTAACCAGTGGAGTTTGTGAAGTAGTGGGGTGATGTGACTGAATTTAGAAATTCCAAAAATTAGTCTCGCTGCTGCGTTTAACACTGATTGCAGTCGAGTCATTTTAATACATAAGTATGTACAAAAAATGTCTTGTTTCTTCTTTTTGTGGATCTGTTTGTGCCTCCGCTTGTCGCTCTTGGGATGTTGACAAAATGTGTATTTTTGTTTATTATATTGTACATTTTATGCATAAAATTGGACTGAAGTTCAATGAAATCAAAATAAATGTATAATTAGTTGATCATTTAACATTTCACGATAACAACTGATGTTGACTCACTGCTAAAAGCTTTAAACCATTACGTATTGAGTACATATACCAAAGAAATGTTGCTGAATTCTTATACAATTATTGAGTAATGAAATCGAACTTTTTAAAACTTAAACAATATTTAAAATAAACATAGTTACACATTACTTTTAGAAAATGATGTACACGTTAGTTGTATTAGTCAAATATGAATTAAATTTTAAACACCCTACGAGCGAATCTAGGCGCTTTTGTAAGTAAACAACGTAATTGTATGGCAGCAAACTTTCTTACGGCGAGCAGCAGCCTACATTCTCTGGCCTAGCAGTCAACCACATTGCCAACCATCCAATGTGGTCAGGGTCAACGAACTTCCAGCTGCCTAGTGCCTAGTGCCTATTGCCTAGCAGCCACCAACAACCTAGAAGATTAACTATTATTTTGGATTAGAGTAATATCTTAATAAGAATTAATTATTTTAGTTGAAATGTGACTTATTACCCGAAAGTAATCACAGCACATGCAGTTTCCCTATTTACGAGATTTTATATGACCTTAAACCTTACAAATACCGAGGGATAATTGCATGTAGAGCTTTTTTTGTAAATTCTAATGAATCACATTTTAATATTATTTTACTCTCCATTTAGTCAATAACGTTTAAAAATATTATTATTTTAAGAGAAAATTAACAATAAATACAATTTATCTTATTATTGTAGATATTACGAGCCTGCATATGATATTTAGGTAATTGCTAGTATTTGTGATGTATTTTTCATATGTTCCTTCCCCATCCTTTCCCATCCTAACTGTAGACAAGCCTTTTTAAATAAAGGTGTTGTGGGTAATATAATATATATGTTGTGTTATTATAATATTTTTCTGTAAATATATCTGTTGAATAATGTGAATAATTCAATCAAATTCAAAATAAGATATTAAACAAATTACTTCTTAAATATTCCCCTTATAATTAAAAAAAAATATAATAAATTTGGATAATTTATATAGCGCCATTTTCGTAAAATACTACCTCAAGGGCGCTTATGGTTCTGATTTTACTTTGATATTACTTATTACTTACGAATAAGCGAAATAGGGCCTTTTTATGCGAATTTAAACCAAAATGCATAAAACGAACCCAATATATTATACCAACCATCAAATTTATCAAACGATTCAGTATTACAAAATCATGCCCATGACCGCGAGTTACCCCTGTGAGATAAAGATAGAAATGTAAAACAGTGACATGTAATTTTGGCACCAAATCAACAATTTTATCTCAATTGTGTTGTGAATGCTTAGAATAAACAATTTTCTTTACCTTTCGATAAGGTGCCTAATCAGAAATCGAATGTTTTTCTAGAACAACGTTACCGTCGTGTCTAATATCCGTAGATTTATTATTTTAATATCTACCTTAAATATGTTCAATTTTAAAAATACACAACAAGTAAATTAGGGAAAAGTCACATATAGCACCAATGTTTGATAATACTCGTATATTATATTTGGCATAATTACATATTTTTTTAATCTCTAAATATGTGTGTTATTGTACATATTTTAGTTAAATTACCAAGGTAGCTTTGTCCATTTCCAGGACGCTTTAGGTTGAGTATTTTATTATTATTAACTGTAATTATCTATTAGCGTTTTTTGCCAATTTACGAATTTTCAAAAATTTGGAAATACATCCAATATTTAAGGTCATCCAAAACATCATATGTAGACTTAAAACAACTTCTTCAAAATAACATGTTTTCATAATACCTAAAATTTAATTTTTTATTTTCAATGAACAACGATAATTAGATTTTTTTAATAATGAAATTTTAATAACCTGAATACTGTATTTGGGATTTTTGCGGTACACATTATATTTGAATTGTTATTATACCGTACTTCATATAGTCGGAGTAGCGCAGAGAACAGCGCCAGTAGTTCCCAGTGGTGAAATACTTACCGGCGAAAGCTGTTGTAACCTCAAAACACAAGTTTAATGCCATCAGACACTCGCAGATATCGTGACGTTTCTACCGGCTGGAGGGGGAGGCGTGACGTACGTGGACGGTGTGACGTCAAGAATATTGTGGAGCTTCATTCTAATCCAAGTTGTAGTCGAAAATGAGCAAAAATAATGTTCATTCCAGCTTAATTTAGGAAAAAAGCCATAAATAACTGATTCAGTTCAAAACACACTGAAAAACTTTATGTATAAATTAAAACAAGGATAATCCTAAAAAAATAGTTTGAGCACAACATTTTTGAGAGAAATATTTATTTTTAACGGTAGTTAATAATCTTAATAGTCTTACAAAAAAATTATCTAATTCACAATTAGAAACTTAAAAGCAATAAAAATCATAATATAAATTGTAGTTTACATGAAAAAATCATTTTACGAATTATTGATCTTTTAAATGTTGTTGATCTCATACATCAACGAGTATATATAATACATGAAACGAGTACATTTAAAAATTACTCTATTAATTAAAGCTCTCTAAGAAAAAAGTAAGGGAATGAAAGGTACGAAAAATATAATACCCAAGCCAATTGAAAATAAATATATTTAAAATTGGTTTTTGTTATAACCAGGAATCGAACCACTACTCGCCAGTTTCCCAGACTATGTCACTACGCACACACTGTTAAATTTCAGGGAAAATACAGAAATGCAGTTACTAGCTTGAAATTGATAAATTCATGTATATAATATAAACCTAACCAAAGCGGTAACAATGGACTTGGGTAGGTAACATCTTGTAGTCGGTTACATAACTGTTAAACCAAAATATAATTGTCTCTCACGGCACAGCATTTCCCGCCCGCGCAATCGCTTTGCCAAAGGTCAACCGACACTTACGAGTATAATCAGTTCATCTTAGGGACCCATTTAGGATAGTTTTGTTTTAAGAGCTGCCTCTAATAAAATAAATAAGGAAAGAACACATAATTGACGTAATATGACAATATGACTGTTCAACAGGAAATAATATATTTGATATTGATCGTTAATGAAAATAATTTTATATTTTGATATCTAAAAAAATAAAGGGCAATTTTTTCCATTGCATAAATTTCCGTTGGTCAAGTCAGTTGAGTCAAGGGAATCGGCTGTTTTTAAGAGTCATTTTGTGTGAAAGAGTTCAATTAAAGCACGTATGCGTTTGCTTAGCATTTCCTTGAGAAATAAACGATGTGAAAGATAGTCGAGGAAAATTTCGGTTAATAACTTTTTAATTTCTATTTTCATTGGTGGTATTATCATTAATATGCAACAGTAATGCTTTTTGCACAAGTAAAACTATTGTTGTAACTGAGATTAAGACTCGGGATGGCAGAATTGCACCATTAGGTTTATATTGATATCCGGTATATATTATACCTACTTTATTACCTACTAAAATTATATTATTTCCATTAAAGTCTTATATATTAGATTTATGTGATAAAACAGAAATTAAGCATTTCCTAAAAATAATGCCTGGAATAGTTAATCGACTCATCCTATATAAGATCAAATCCCATATAAGATTCATTGAGTCAATATATTTATTTATTATATTTACAACTTAATTATTAAAATAACTAATTCTATAATTTCTTAATTTCATAATTACTTATATATTGCACATCATCAGAGGTAAATTGATGAATAAAATTAAGCACTTTTATATAATAAGCTAATATTTGTATTGATTGGGTTTGTCAAATTGACGTCATGTCAATGTCATATATTTCATAGGGATCCTCCATATTGCTGCGCGGCTCCCTTCCCCGACGCACCGCAGACGCCGACGCCGCGCGCCGTCGAGTTGGAAGTGGTAGATTGGCACGCCAGAATGACGTGGTATCCGCAACACGACGATAAATACAAGAGAGTTGCACAAGAAAAGTGTTACGAAACTGTGGCAATGAACTCGACTGAACCTTGAGCGAAGCCGAGGCACAGGGCTGCCACAAAAAAGAAGAAAATACTTTTCTTCAAATATAATAAATAATAGTTTCGTCTTTGATACGTTTTGACATTTTATTTCAGATTATTAATTAAGTTATTTTGAAGAAATATTTTAATATTAAAAGGGTATATTTATTACATTTTACGATACAATATTATTCTTTCTGACAGACTGTTTCTATCCCGAGAGAAAATATCTGGTTAAATATCAAAAGACTCTAAGTTTTACATTGTATAAAGGTAGTCAGATTAATTTTTTTTTAAATTCACTCCTAAAGAATACGTTCGTACATCGTCCTCATTATGCATATGTGTAGCACATTTTATCTCTGACCATCATTAAATCGGCCAGCTTCTCTAGCCTACTCTCGTACATCAATCTATTCCCCAGCCTCCAATCAGGTTTACTTATTCTTATCACCAGGTCTTAGCGAACCTCTGTCGCTGGAGGAAAGTGACCGATAAGTGTGCCGCAGCGGTCGCCGTCCTACATTCCTCGGTGGCTATGTTTGCTTATGCAATTAAACGGCTATCCAGCAAAAACAGCAACACGGAAGAAGAATAAAAAATGTTTCCTAAACTAACCCGAACCAGTAGCAGTACTATGAGACAATTCGCTGTCATTATGGTGAGCTGGTGGGCTTGTGGGCTGGTGAGCTGGTGGGCTTGTGGACTGGTGTGCTGGTAGGCTGGTGGGCTGACGGGCTGGTGGGCTGGTGTGCCGATGGACTGGTGGATTGGTGAACTGGTGGACTGGTGGACTAGTGGACTAGTGGATTGGTGGACTGGTGGACTGGTGGAGCTATACAATACAGAATCAAGAAATAACATTAATGAACTTTGTTTTTGAAAAACCTTACATGACACATTTTTTGGAAAAATGAACATTTAAATGTTAAAATTTTTAATAAATACCATTTTATTTTTTAAAAAAAACTTTTTTTTTACTTGAGGCTTGATTTATTTGGTAATTTTTGTGACCATAGAGACTATTTAAAAAATTCTGAGCGAGGGTGTCGAGAAGGCAAATGCCGGTACTATATTTCCTGAAATACGATATGACTTATATCCAAACGTGGCGTTGTAATGCTCGTATCTTGAATGATTAACAGAATTTTTTTCACACGCATCAACGACCAATCTTTACCAGATATTATCATTGGAAATTTTGTTAATTTGAGTTCACTATCGTTTTTCGAAACATGGGTGTTGATCAACAGTAATTTACTAGAGATTATGATGATTTTAACTCGAAAACGCTATGATACGGAGATGAGAATTGGCCAAATATTTATTTTTTTCATTTTCTTTTCGATACAAGTTTGAAATTTTTTTGAAAGTTCTCAAATTATTTAAATGGTAGACAAATTGTGGTTTACTGAAGCGCTGAATTAAATTGTAATCTTATAAGAGCACACGTTAATGAAGTTATTTTTGACAAACTCACTATATACCAAGGTATTTTTGCTATGCAGTATTACTTTTATACTAATATAAATAACTTTATGGAATCTGTTCCTATTGATGATTGATGGCTTTTAATTCAAAACCTTACGAGTATACATATACTCTTAAGGTTTTACAGGTAGGTGCCTGCAAAGGTACTAGTAGGTTTGCCTTTATCTACAGCTGATTATAACCCAATTTATTTACATGACTTATTTGATTGTTACATGTAAAACAGATTCAAAATATGTAGTTTTATGCTACTTATTGGTCATATTAACAAATTAATTTCAATACATACGTTATTATGGTAATAAGTACATTATTTTTTATGTGAATTATTTAAAATGTTTTAAAATATGTATACTTATTAAACATTGAGATAAAACAACTCGAGAAAATATTTGCCTGTAAATTCTCTTCAAATATTAAAAGTATAAACTTAATGTACCTATTTCTAACAGGTTTCAGAGAGTTAAATTATTTTTCAATCTGTTTTATTTTTATTGATTTATCAGAACTGGATATGGCACATATGTATGTTTCTTTGGAGTCTCAGATTTATTAAACGCTGCACAATTTGTGTACATAATTTATCAACAATGACATTATGTATTTTAAAATAAAAAATAAGGGCTCTATTAGCAATATCATTTAAGAAAATATAACTTTCCTTTAGCATTTGATAGGAATCGAACCAACGACGCCATTTTCGCAGGTGACGACGCCTCAATGCCAATTAATGGTTTTACTATTTTTTATGTAAATTTCCACATATGCACGCTTTTATAATATATGTGAATATTTTTAGGTGATACAATTTTTTAATTTTGTTTATTTGTTCTGTAAAATTGTACGAAAGTAAATTATTACTGATCGATACGTCTCTCCCACCAGATAATATTATTAAGTAAGTTCTCTTTAAAATTTCCCTCTCGCCTTTATTGAGTTGGTACCGTTATCTCGTGGCCGAAGAAATATTAAGGATTTGTTGATAACCAGTTTCACGAAGTAAAGGTTCATCGAACTCCCGAAGTTCGCGTTCTCATTTGTGAAGCATATCTGACACTAAACTCGACTCCGATCAGTCCATACGAAGAGCAAGTTCTATCAACTTTATCAAAAGCGCATTCTCCAAGTATACAATGTGAATACATTCAAATGAATGTTGTTTCCACTTCTTAACTAATTTCTTCCTCTAACGATATGAAAGAGTTGCACTCGGAATATAAAATCTAATTTAAATTGTTCACAAAGGAAATTGAACTGCATCCTTAATATACTTATAGACAGATGGAAAAGAAAACAAAGGATTCCCAATAAAATATTTTTTAACAATTTAAACAATAGTCAAGAATTTGAGTAGTGTGGTTGTCAATAATGGGTAGAATTGGTGAATGTTACACGTGTGTAAAGTGATCACTTAAACCAGCCTATGACGGTCGTAAGCCCCGTAAATGCCCAGACTTCCATATTCTTCTTCATCTTTGATGAGATGTCAAAAAATAATAGTCAAAAATACTAATTACAGATTTTTTCCCCTTAATATACAGTCATTAAAGATAGCATTCATAATAACATGTAATGCCTCGATTATTTGTACTATTCTTTCACTAATGAATTAATCCGGTTCGGCAAACCAATTCATTCGTTATTTTTCATTATTTCTAATATGCGAATCCAATAAGAAAATAGAGCTATCTATTTTGATCGCTAGATGTCTCTAAAAACACTTACTTCTAGACCGCCAGGTAACTCTAGTTTATTGACCTTACAAATTTCATCTTCGTGGGACAAAGTATGTAGCCAGTTCGTGAGGCTGTATTTTTCTATTACATTATGCTTAGACATGAATCATGAAATGTAGGTAATAAATAATGATAGTAAATAAATACATATTCATATATATATATATATATATATATATATATATATATATATATATATATATATATATATATATATATATATATATATATAAATATATATATATGTATATATATATATATATATATATATATATATATATATATATATATATATATATATATATATATATATATATGTGTATATATATATATATATATATATGTATATATATATATATATATGTATATATATATATATATATATATATATATATATATATATATATATATATATATATATATATATATATATATATATATATATATATATATATATATATATATATATATATATATATATATATATATATATATATATATATATATATATATATATATATATATATATATATATATATATATATATATAAACTCTCTCAGCTTGTGTATGAATCAATGAAAAAAACGACTCCGTATTTTAATATCTAAAAAAAATCTGTAGATTCTAGATGAATTGCCTTAATCGATGTCTTAAGCTTGAATCAGCTTCGTCAACTAGTATGGGTAATGTGATATTTTTGCTGTTTTAAATATATGTATATACTTATATATGCATTTTATTTTACCCACTAATTAAACGATTATTTATTTTAATCTAAAAATTACTCAGTGTTTACCTAAATCGTTTGATTTAAGAATAACGAATTTATCGATAAGTTGAAGACCGGTAAATTGATGATTTTCTTAGTAAAAATGACAAGTATTATGGTGAATACGTCATATTACTATATACCGTCGCAAATCTTACGAAACTCGGTTGCTCAGGTTTCTCGGTTCAGGCAGGTTCAATGTCACACTTTCAACTGAATAGTAGTTACATATGTGCATTAACTCCATTCACCCATTGCTATCTTCAATCTTGTATAATTACTAAATTTATAATAAGCAACCGTGTAAGTATTGCTTTTTATATTGCGTGCGCATCATTTAATGATTTTTTTCGCATGAATTTGTAGTAAATATACATATAGTTGTCATATATGTAATTAAATCAAGCCCTTTACTTATCACATTTATGTACGTAATATGTACATATAACATAAGTAAGTACTCCGCTTCTGCCGGGACAAATCCAATTCCTTTTCCTCTCTTGTCCGTGCATTCAATTTTTCTCCAGTCCACGATGACCGTCTAAGACTTGACTACTAAAATAAAATTTAAAAAATATGTCTACATGTCTTCTTGTTTTTCCAATATTAGATCTGAAGATCTGTTTTTTTTTCAAGAAAGTGGGTCCTCCCGTGATGTTGGCGCTCAAATATCCTTTCATCTCTTTGATGGTCTTCCGGGAAGGCGGTGACCCGATGTTATCTCCAATGCAATGTATGAGATCCTTGCTTCATTCATCCGGTTGACATGGTCTCTTCGAAATCTTCTTCTTTTCCATCGTACGACATCTTCGGTCTCACAGGTCCGCCTAATGTCTTGAATTTTTGCCTATGAGCGTCTTCCCTGTGATAGTCTTTAAAACGTTAATTTCTAATGTTCTGTGTAGGTTTTTTGTTCTGATTTTGTCGGCTCTTATCTCCACTGTATGTGTACGTCTAGGTAGTAGGTCTATATGTGTAGGTAAAATGTATATAGTATAGTCTGCTCACAGTTATTTTACCTCTAGTTTTTTTTAGTTTTTTTTATTTATTTATTTTGCCAAATAAATAATTTAAAAAAATTTTCACAGTTATTTTACCTCAAGTTTTTTTATAAATTATTTATAATTATTGCCAAACAAATAATGAAAAAAAAAATAGAGTAGAGTAGGTAATAACTGTGAACAGACTGTATGTTGAGTTTCGTGGCGTGGTAGACTCTTTACTGCAAAACTGGCGTCGTGGCTTCCATTCCTGCCAATTGCAAAATGAATTCATGAAAATTTCTGGTCTTTTTAATTGGTCTGGGTGTTTTTGGTGTATTTACCATATTTCATTTAAACAAACCTCTAAAATAGAGACTTCGCAGTATTCCCTTTATGCTCGACTTGTAATGGTAATAATAATGATAATTATAATAGCATCATTTTCGTAAAATACTACCTCAAGGGCGCTTTTAAAGACATGGATAGTAATAATTATATTAATAGGATGATAATGATAATAATGATATATAAAAAATTATAGATTAAAACGTCGTCAATTGTAATAGTAACACTGAATTGAATTATTGACAATCTTAAATACAGTATAAACAAAATTGGGAGTAGTAAACGTACATTTCGCATTTATTTACTGTTTATAAATATGTTAATCTTTTTGAAAACTCACATTTGATCAAGAATGTTTTTTTTTAAATATATATAACAGAGACTATGTGAATGAAATAATAATAAATAAAATACCTATGTTGGTAAATTTATCTGGTACTTGATCCAATAATATAACGGATCAGATAACGTTGCATCAAACTAATACAGTGTCATATATATGGGTGCAGATAAGAGAAACAAAATCGTAGAAAAATCCGCCCGTATTTCTACTACTCACCTACATAATAATGTATGTAGCATACATTATTATGTAGGGAGTAGGTACATGTGTCCAAGTATACAGCCTCCAGCACCCTTGCAGGCGTTTAGTATAATATTATAACGGTACCTTTTCTCCATTTTGTTATTTTTTGTGTTTCAACCACATCTGGTGTGTGGTAGAATGGTAGAACCGTTCTGTGTACCTAAGTTAGAACCTTTTTTTTAAATTCAATATTTAAACAGAAAGCAAAATGTTTCGATTTATAGATCATCATACACGTACATATGTATCATATCTATGAATAATTTAGAATAAAAACTAACACTTTGAAATATTGCTCAATATTTAGATAAATCTGTTATATATTAAGTGTTGTACATTCACTATTTCACCTGAAGGGACTCGTAGATATTATTAATGTATATCAAAGAGTTGGAACGAGTACGGGTATACAACCCCGAGTGCCCTAGACATGACAATGATTGTCCCTTTTCCACCTTCTATTTACCTTTATGTAGTAAATAAATATATGTATTTATTTATTATTTCCTTTTCTATAAAGAAGAAATATCATTCATCCCGATTTTCCACTTTCAACGCTTACAAAATAAAGTCATATCAAATATATTCCACTCCTACATCCAAGAATTTGAGATGTAGGACTAATCGTCTCGCATTCATACAATTAATAATCAAGTAAACACGGCTTCAATCCGATGCGGTACCCTATATACCATTTGAGTGACGATAGGAAACTATACTTTTAATAAAAATAATATTAAATTGAATCAGAAATCAGCGTTGGTGTCAATACTCCCAATATAAATTAGTGAATGTTACACAGTTCATAATGTGATCACTTGAACTAACCTATGACCTAAGGTGGTAAGCCTTGTTAATAATAGTTAAACCACTCAATAACTTATTTACCTATGTTGAGACATTAATAAAAACTAATTAATCATTGAAAATACTACTATAGAGGTTTCTTACATTTTATCGAAACTTAATTGAAATTTTGTAAATGTTTGTTCTATATACCGGCTGTGTTAAAATAATAATCCAGTTTAAAATATGTACAAATATTTATTTTTAACTCTCTTAGAATAGAACCCGGGACCATGCAGAAGCATGACAGCCAAACGCGCTAACCATTACACTACAGAGGAGAGCAAATATATATTTTTAATTCTACTACCCATTCGTGTGAAATAAATAACCCAACCGAATTTCATAACAGTTCTTGAGCGCCGAAAGTTTACTGAAAAGATAAGAAAAATCTAAAAAGCAACGGCATTTTGAACTCAAGGCCTTTTAGGCTGCTAATATAAAGACCCAAATAAAGAAATAAATATTGCGTCTGCAATTCCCGAACACACAATTGTACATTTTTTGTTTTGTTTCTAACGTTCAGTCTGAGAACAACAGTTTGTACGCAGTTTCTACTTAATTTATTGGTGGACCACGGGTAACCTTGGTTTTTTAGCATCGCAACATAACTGTAAAACTATCTTCAACTTGGTGTGTTATTGTATTATGTACAGTTAGATTTTTTGCAAATCCCAAAATGATTTATAGTTTTCCCAGAAATGGTTCGTTTTTTCCGACGCTCAAATTCCACTGTGATGTTTTACACACAATAAATATTTAACATCCTGTATACAGTTACTGCTGATTTAAAACTGTCAGCTTTAAAAAAAACGATCTTTCAACTAAGTATGTAAATGAACAATTATATACAATATTATATAATATGTCTTGAAGATTTCAGTTGAATATATCATTGATGCCCTCTATAACAGATTTTATTTAAATGAATGAATATCACAAATGTTCTTTTAATTGTGTACATAGCTGACAAGGTGATAATGCGATTTAGTTTTTTTATATACATATTTTTAGTGCGCAGGTACATAAATTCATTTAAAATTACAAGAAAGGTACAAGTACTCTGTATTAAAATACTTATTTCGTTTATAACAGCTTAAAAAAGTGAAATAATGATCAGTATCCCCTAAAATAAAGCGGTAAAACATCGGCCTTGAAGAAGGAAACCAAAAGTGCAAATAATACTTATGTAATAAAACGTCTAATACTTTAGGACCCATAGCGTTCAAAAATATTATCCTTTTTACAGTTATTTTAGCATTTCGGCAAGTCCCGAATTGCATCGCACAACAAACGTTTTATTGCGTCCCATCATAAATAACGGCACACCCTTTACAAGTTTTTACTTTCGTTCTAACGTTTTTTTAAGCTTGTGGAAGTTGGAAAATATTGATAGGTAAATAATTATTTTGTAAAGATTCTAAAAATGAACGTTTCTATTTATTCCAAATTTTCACTAAGATTAATCACATTGCGCACATACGGGCACAAACGCACGTATCGCAATTATGAAATATACATTCAATTTACCTGTTTTCACTTTATTTATTGCTCTTTTAATGTAAATTTTACGTACTTACAGCAGAAAATTTATTACATTGATATTATTATGGATATTACTTTTTTTAAAGAAAAAATAATGCATAAATTGATAATCACTTTGTCGAAAACTTAAATATTAAAAATATAATTTACACCCATTAAACTCTTTATCGTATCTATGAGGCTATGAATTCTAACTAATACTATTTAATCATAGACCTGGTGTTTACAATATGTTGCTAATATCGTGGAACCTAATGCTAAACTTCATGCCAAGATACATTTTGGAAATAATTATCTAAAGTGTAAAAAGATATAAGAATATGCAACGTAAAATAAATTTTGAAAAAATTCTAATCTTTTGTACACTCTAAATAAAAAATATTATTATTTGAGTTTATAATGAATTGTAATATTTCACAGAATGTTACGTGAAATAAATGATAAAATGGTGTCTTCTAATTACTTCGCAATAATCTCCTGAAATCTCGCCTCTGATTCGCGTGTCAATCAAGTGGAAAGGATGTTCAATCGTAGGCAGACTGTATAAAATGATCACTTAAGTCAGCCGATAACAAGTTGTATGCCCTTGAGATATTTTTTTATGAAAATGGCGCTGTATAAGTTATCCAAATTTATTATTATTATTATTATGCCCTCTAGATGCTCAGATACCCATATTCCCTTCTCAAAGATGTCTTCGTCTCTATAATGTACCTCGACAAAGTAGTATTTGTTTTATTAAGCTCTACAATTTATCCGAAACAATTTTTTTGTAATGTATGATTATTCAGATCATACGATTATAAGATTTCTCGAAATATGTATATTAAAAAATACTTAGTTCTATTCCGCGTGTTCAATTCATGAATAAAATAAACCACTGAAAATATTTTAAGATTTATCAACAAATAATATCTACTAATATCTCTAATACTTATCTCAACACTGCCTTTTTATAAGTAATACTTATTTCTACAATGTTTATTTTTTTTTAAATTGTAAATTGTTACATTACGTATAACACAGTAAAATTCTTTATAAAAAAATGTATTTTATCATTCATTTGCTCTATTTTTTGTAATGAGTAATTTGAAAACCACCATCATAACAAGGAAGTGGAAGAATCTGTTTACAATGGAATGAGTCCCGTTACATCCTATAAAGGACAGAATCGTTGCATAAGACCACAAAAAATGCCACTTAACAAGAGAGGCCTTGAATCTAAAATGCATAACTGTACCTGTACCTTTTCGGGCCGAGCGTTGTTTGGTTTTTAGAGGTTTTAATGTTATACAACAAGGGTGCCGCCTAACGGGACTACAGCCCTGATTTGAAAACGAAGATGGTTTACAAATACAACTGGACAAAAAACCTAATAAAAAATCCCGTTCCTACCTACGCTTGTTCATATTTTAACGGTCTTACTTTCAATGGTCAAGAAATAAATAAAATAAAATAAATCTTGCCTATAAATAAACAGAAAATAATACTTGTTGCTTGTGAAGTTTTACTAACGCATGTAAAGGGCATTTGAAGCTTAATAATATATTCCCAATATCAACCTCATTGACGTTACCTACCGAGTTACTATTGTAAATTTGAATAATAGGAGAAGTTACTCGTACTCTCTAAATTTACCCTTGCTTAAAGCCTGCTTGCAGCACTTAAAAAAACATCGTCGTTTTTATTTTCATTTCGACACTATGCCACGATTTTTCTACAATTAAAGCCTGCAATTGCATTATTTTCCACATTTAGTTATGAATTAAACAATATATAGATAGGTACGTATTTACTATGGGATCAGACCCCCAGGAAGACCACCTAAACGATGGAAGGATCTGGTCTTCCACCTCCCAGGAGCCGATCGGAGAATGACAGGACCTAGTCCTAAAAGAAGAAGAAGAAGAAGAAAAATAAGACGTATTTACTATATTAATACATTTTTATATCGTATTAATGATATTACTAGCCAATACGTCTCGTGTAAAATTAATTAAAATATTCACATACCTATCCAATAAAAAGGACTAACAACAAGACCTAGCTGTGTAATTGTATTATTTGATTTTAAATTTAAAAACTATATTTACCACGTGCCAGTCAGGTCATGTGCTGAACAATGATATATGGTATGTAAGTGCTTTGCGAATAAACTTCACGCACTCGTACAAGGTTGTGTAAATATACACGTTGTTAATATGTACAAATACCTCAAAACAGAATAGAATTACATAGCGCTAATAAAGGTACTCTTTATATATACAGAAAAGACCCAGAAACAATTAAACGCAATTAATGATTAAAGACAAAAAGAGCAATGCATGTTATGCAGCTAGTACCTGTGTACAAGGACCTATGTATTGATAATATTTTTCTTAAAATTTGGTGTAATCACAGACTGGAGAATTTGGTTCGTGTTCATAAGATGTATAATACATTCATGTATAAGAATGCCTTTTTGGGATTTGAGTCAACTGACCATTCCCTATTGCACCTTTCTTATAGACAGTCGTTTGACAAACACCCACTGGAAATTTTGAGGTTGTATTTCAAATGGTTTATGGTTGACCATTGTAACCACGCCATGACTAATTTGAGGGAAATAAACAATAGAAACCGGTGGCTCCTTCCAGAATTTAAAAGCTTTCGACCGTTAGCTGCCATAAATAATGTAACCTTAAAAGAAAGTTACAAAATATAACTGTTGCTTTCGTACACTAAATTCCGTTAGTTTGTTATACATTTAGGTTTTGTCTTATAGTATATAAGCTGTGCACTGAGGACAATTGACATTACGTGTTTATCTGAGATAAAAAAAAAGTTTTTTTCAAATAAATTTTAATATATTTAAAAGTATGATTTTTATATATTTTGTACCAAAAAAGTTGCACATAAAGCTTTTCACCATCAACCATCTCATGCAATTGTTATTTTACCGGCTGGTAATTTATTATTATTATTATATATTTTATTTTTAATTTAAAAATTCAATAGCTTGCATCTAGTGATGTGAGATAAGTATATATATTTTTTAACTTTCATGTTATTATAATCTGGCAGTGTTAATATTTACTACCAGATTGTAATATCATGAAATAAATAATATATAGTATGTAAGGTGATTCAATAAAATAAAAATATAAATAAAAGCTTTCAATATTGCATCTGTAATGCAAGATTTTTCTATTTAGAGATCATATTTGTGGTTGATTTTTTTCTGTGGAAGCAATGAGAAAAATAACAACAAAATATACTGACTAATAATGACTCAATAATTAATATTCTATTAAAATCGAAATTCCTCGAATAGTGTATTTTTGGTTGTCTTTTAATCATTACGGTTAGAGAATCATTAGGGGTTGAAAAAATGGTTGAAAAATAAACCCTCAATCTTTAAACTAATTAAGGGTATATTTCTTATACTTAAGCTATCATCCGATCCTCAGAAGCCTATAAAAAATATCGACATGTGTTATTTGGTCCGTGCCACAGCATGTGACAGGAAATTCTAGAATTCAGATCATCTAACCCTTTTTCTATTAAATTTTACAGTTACGATCCAAAGGGTTGCACAGGATGTAACAGATTGTTTCCATTCGGTTTACTGTTATATTTTGCGCAGCATGATTCAGCGACATGTGCACCAGTTAATGGTGAATTAGTTCAAACTGGGATTCTTTAACCAAATTATTTTCTCTTAGGTTAGTTGATAAAATGCAATTGAAAAAAGTAATGTTAACTGCATGTACAAAACATTATTTACACTCCGTATATTATTTAACAAGTGAATTTAAAAGAAGTCCGTCTGTACTTATTTATCTTTCTACATAATACACGTATGTATAGCGCATGCACTCAAGTGAGTAGGTCTATTGCATCTGATTACTTTGATTAATAAGGCTTTCTCAAACAAAACGTGACCTATCTGCCACGGTATTTCGAGAGGAGTCAGAATTTAAATAAAAAAATTAAATCAGTGTTTTAAAAATACCGTAAGAATTTCACCCTCAAAACCACTCCTTAGCAGTATTTATTTTAAATGTTTTTTTTTTAATGTTTCAATTCAATTGGTATAATACAATTTCTTTGACCGCCAAACCAGTATACAAGGAGGGTTTGAGTTTTATCCTTTTGCATTTTTTTTAGTATGTAATTAATTTTTATAGCACATTAAACAAGTCTCAGATTTTATATAAGTATCTCTATACGTATTTTAGCCTAATAAATCCATTTTACGAAGTAACTTTTCGATCAAAATAGGGGTAAGACATTATACAAAAAACATTAAAAGCACTACAGTACAAATAAATATCAAAAATGTAAATGTAAATACAGTATATATGTACATATTTTACAACCACCGAAAGTACATAATAGGTAGCACGTTACATGTTTCGGTAATTCACGAGGTTCCGAGTATGATTCATAGCGAGGTGACGACATTAGGAAAAATAATTTTACAGCGTAATACAATGTAATCATATGCTACCCTAGTTTGATACCTGAATCATAAAACTGATAACCTTTCTTTCGTGTACTTTGCGATCACGATTACACCCCTTTATTCTCTTGCATTCTGTTATTTAATTCATCCCAATTATGATCGGGATGAATTAAATGAATATTATGATACATAAATCAGAAGAAAAAAATTATCAACCAAATAAAAACCTTCCCGATACAGCATTTTCACTTTTTAGAAAAGCAAAAATGCAACTTACATATTATAAAACTCTCATACATCTGGTAAGGCTCAATGAACCATATGTTCAGAAGAAGTGCTTAAATACCGAATACAGCGTATAATTAAAGGGTTAGAAGTAATTATTTCAAATGCTATGCTCTCCTCTTAAAATGACGACCAGTGTCCCATATAAAAAGAAAATTGACCCGTTCAGTTAATAAGGCCAACAAGATGAATGGCCATTATAATGCAAGGCCTATCTCTCCTAATCCGAGTACAGTAATTTATCGTCCCTTTCAGTTCGTGAGGCAACAACTATTCCACGAGGACCGACGAGGCAAGGGCGAGGGCGACGAGGGAGGTAAGTAAGGTTTTTAATCGTTAATAAATGTTACCTCACTCGGGTATCGTGTGTCCAAGGCATTATTGATGGCATAACGGGAATTATGGTTTCATTATATATTATATTTAGGTAAGTCGTTCCAAACAACGTCATATTTTCAGGAATTTATTAAACAATAACAATAAGCAATAATAACATGATAACAATAGGTAATATACCAGGATAAGAGAAATATGCGAGATCGAAGATGTCGTTAGGTGGGGAAGGCAACGAGAAGACAATGGTATGCGCATTTGAGGAGAATGGAACCATCCAGACTCCCCCACATTGCACTATATGACCAACGGAAGGACCAAGGAAGCCGACTCCCGGAAAAACATATGGATCGACAGTGACATCGCAGGAGGCTGTAAAAAAACAGGCCACAAGGCCTACACCAAGCAGAGAATACATAACATCGACTATATATTTTGATTTAAATTAAACGTATGTTTACCGTTCACAAAATCCCAAAAGCCAATATCACCAACCTGCTTCATAATTACTTACACAATTTTAAAGAAAAAACACATTTAATATTTCATGTAATTTAGTTTATATAATTTAAAATATTACAAATATATGCAGTCCGATTTATGTGATTTTATATATTTTATAAATACGATTTTTTTAATGCGCAAAATATATTTTAATAACCGTTTTACTAGGCATTCTATTATATTATACAATATATTACGCATCACAAAATGAGACGATACATATCTTTAAAAATGGGAAGATATTTAGCGCCCTTACAAAGGACACATTTATAAATTAAATTAGATACGGGAGACCAAATACACACATTATAAATATCTCATGTCTCATCTCATAAGATTCTTTAATATTAATGTTTAAATTTATATCTAAGTATAATAAGTATAAAGTAACATCTAAAATTTACTTCAGGTAATAAAATTAAGTATTAAAATGATCATTAAATTCAAGAAATTTTTAAGCACATAAAAAATAAATTCCAGAGATGCACATAAAATATGTACCATTTCACAGTTTTTTTTTAAATGAACGTAATGGAATTAAATGCCACAAAAAATTATAGTATATAATATATATATATATATATATATATATATATATATATATATATATATATATATATATATATATATATATAAATATATATATATATATATATATATATATATATATTATATATATATATATATATATATATATATATATATATATATATATATATATATATATATATATATATATATATATATATATATATATATATATATATATATATAACGTGGTAATATTTTCCTTTTGAAAATTAAGTGTAAATAATATGTAAAGTGGGTGTATAATAATAAAATAAACAATGTGTTGCTTTGTAATTAAAGTTTATTCTTAATTTATCTTTATAATAATTTTTATATCTATCTATCTATCTATCTATCTTATTCTGACAGTTAATAATATTATCGGAAGTCTTTTGTTTTATTCTGAGCGATGCATGCGACATCTGGTGGTAGAACTGTTTTGTGTAGGTACTATTTGTAAGTACTTAATAAAATGTATAGGTAGGTACCTAGTTATTTTATTACATCTCCCCCCTTGGGGATGAAAATTCATAGTAAAATTTTCACTCGTCCTCCGGATCATCTTCTTGTAGCGAAGGGACTGGTATAAGTTTAGTGATATGATAAAGTTTTTTTTTTTTTTTTCTTTCTTTCTTTTTTTTCCTTCTTTTTTTTTCTTTTTTTTTTCTTTCTTGTTTTTTTTTCTTTCTTTCTTTTTTTTTCCGTTTTTTTTTTCTTTCTTTTTTTTGTATTTTTTTTTTCTTGACCCTTTTAAAGTAGACACAGTTTTTTTCAATCCATTTGTTTTTTTCTTTTGAATTCCTTCATTTTTATTCAGATCTCTTAAAGTATCTTCTAATATAACCAAATGTACAACTTTTAATTGTTCATCTGCATTTTCATTCGATTCTAAAACTGGATTCCTGCTTAGACAATCTACTTCTAAATTCTTCTTTCCTGGAGTATATTTTGTTTTATATTTTGTAGTATTTTTTTCTACTTTATTTTTATTTTCATTCTTCAAGCACTGTTTCTGTGTTATTTGTATGTCTTCATTTTTATTCTGATCTTTTAAAATATCTTCGAATTTAACCAAATTAACAACTTTTAATTGTTCATCTGCATTTTCATTCGATTTTAATACTGGATTCCTGCTTAGACAATCTACTTCTAAATTCTTCTTTCCTGGAGTATATTTTATTTTATCTTTCGTAGAAGTTTTTTCTACTTTATTTTTATTTTCATTTTTCAAGCACTGTTTCTGTGTTATTTGTATGTCTTCATTTTTATTCTGATCTTTTAAAATATCTTCTAATTTAACCAAATTTACAACTTTTAATTGTTCATTTGCATTTTCCTTCGATTCTAATACTGGATTCCTGCTCACACAATCTGCTTCGAAATTCTTCTTTTCTGGAGTATATTTTATTTTATATTTTGTAGAAATTTTTTTCACATGATTTTTATTTTTAATTTTATCACTAGTTCTTAAATTTCCACGTCTTCTTTGACTATCTTCTAATCGTTTTCTTTGATCATCTTCTAATTTTTCTCTCTCACTCCGAACATATTGTAGTAATTGTTTTAATACATCTAATTTTTCATAATCCATTTCCAATTAACAAAATTGTCGTTTTATAACGTGGTAATATTTTCCTTTTGAAAATTAAGTGTAAATAATATGTAAAGTGGGTGTATAATAATAAAATAAACAATGTGTTGCTTTGTAATTAAAGTTTATTCTTAATTTATCTTTATAATAATTTTTATATCTATCTATCTATCTATCTATCTTATTCTGACAGTTAATAATATTATCGGAAGTCTTTTGTTTTATTCTGAGCGATGCATGCGACATCTGGTGGTAGAACTGTTTTGTGTAGGTACTATTTGTAAGTACTTAATAAAATGTATAGGTAGGTACCTAGTTATTTTATTACATATATATATATATATATGTATATATATAAATATATATATTTATATATATATATAAATATATATATATATATATATATATATATATATATATATATATATATATATATATATATATATATATATATACATATATATATATATATATATATTTTACGCGTTAAATGTGTGTTCGATGGGTATACCCTAACGCATGTGAGTTAGAAATGCCGGATGCGACATATTATCCAAAGGTAAGTTAACCTTCGACTAGTTCCTAGAATAAAAATGTTTTATATAATATAATAACTAAACGGGATATTTAAGCAAAATGTTATTATTATAAAAATGCGTTTTTGGGTGAAAACGCTCAATGGTCAATTGTAAAAATAAAACGTTTAACTATGATACAATTAGTTTTGTTTGATTGATTGGATCTTTATATATTCTGATATTTTAAAGAATTTCATCGAGAAATTTCTATCAGTAATTTTAAATTGAAACTGATGAATCTAATATTCGTGGAATATTATTTCAATTATCTTGCTAAATATTTAAACAAAATATAAAATTATTATTAATTATTTTACAACAGAATTTATAACGCAGCTACCGTGAGCGATTATCGTGAGACGATTTTCACGTTTAATTTCAGCTCATATCCTCGTAAATTTATTTATCGAATCAATCAAGTGTTTTCTAATCACGGGGGTAGTGTCCTGGTAGGTGAAGCGAGGCAGACAACGTGTTTACATTTCACTAAATACATTATTTTACTAAAGTACCAGAGTTCAACGACAATAATGATTTGAATTACACAAACATATTCATCTTCTACGCTCTTCGCAATTGTAAACTGCGAATATATATATATATATATATATCTTGCGAATTACAAGAGACGCGATTAAGTTAAGCATAAAGCATTTCACAATATGTATCTCCTAATAAATACAAGTATACTTTAAACTCATCAATTAGAAGTTTTATAACCTCACACTGCATATTTAAATAATTGAAACGTATATATATATATATATATATATATATATATATATATATATATATATATATATATACATAACGTACCTAAATGTCATTGACTCTTTCACGTTGCATTAGGTGACAAGATTTGATGCAATTATTCGTTCCACATTGCATTTCATGTGACAAGATATATGCATTTGAACATATTATGTAATCTACGGTTTAAGCAACACGAAAACCAGCATCGTATACATAATGGATTTTATCACCAATCCAACCCTATCTTCTCGAAATTGCAATGTGACAGGAAGTTAAATTGAATTTTTAGTGTCGAGGCACCGCATTAAATCGAGGTGGTATTAATTCTATAAAAGTAGGGTGAAGTAAATGGGTAAGGAAACCTAGGAGGTATAGTTAGTACTATAGAAAAGGATATAGTTAGGAGGTATAGTTAGTACTAGGAGGTAAAGTTAGTACTGTAGGAAAGGAAAAGGAGAACAGCACCAATTACTAGGGCATTCAAAGTTGCATACCCGTACTATCTTTTGCATCTAGGAAGTTTAAGTCAAAAGAGATTTTACATAATAGAACACTGAAGTATCTACTAAATGGTTTATTTTGAATGTATTTTTATATTTATATAGTATTTATATATTTGTACAGATCAATACGTAGATCACATTTATCATTACTCTCTTTTATATATACACTTCCTACGTTTATTATTCAACAGTGATCTTTTATTTATGACCATCAATTTATTATTCCGTAAGTGAATTCGTTTACTAAATTTTATTCGCTTCTGATCCGCAGTTAATACATATTCCATAGTATTAAGTAATGAATTCATAGAGAAACCGTAAAGATCGAGCGTTATTTACTAAGTTTTACATAAAATTGTTTTGTTTTCCGATTAAAGATAGATAGACGTAACATCGGTCGCCGGGAAATGGGTCTATTTTTAGAATTCAGTGTCTCCAACTGTATTTATTTATTTTAATTCCTGTCAAGAAATAAATCAAAAACGTATTCTTTCGTTCCATTTTCTTGCCTATGTAGTTTTATTTTAATACCCTGACTCCTTTCTCAAGCGTATTTCATTCTACCCTCAAATGCGGACCTCAGATTTATAGATCAAATAAAATTTAAGGATAATCATCATATGGGTTCAATATCGAATATACTGGGAATGAAAATCAATGTCAGGGGCAAATATCGATTTTACACAAAGAATAAAAATAATTTATAAAATATATGTTTTTAAACTTTAAAACAAAAAAATCATTTTTTACGGTGCTCGTTAATATGATTTTTTAATATCACTATCTAAGTATATGTATATAATATTTACACACACATAAATATATATATATATATATATATATATATATATATATATATATATATATATATATATATATATATATATATATATATATATATATATATATATATATATATATATATATAAATATAGCTAACTAACTAACTAACTAACCATCACGCCGCTTCACCGCAGGGGTAGGCATAGAGAATAGAGCGCCACACCACTCTGTCCTTGCAAACATTTTTCGCCTCTTCCACGTTCATGCATCTCCTCATACATACCCGCCGATTGTTACGACTTCTAACCTGACCACTTTCAAGTGTATATATATATATATATATATATATATATATATATATATATATATATATATATATATATATATATATATATATAAATAAATATATATATATATATATATATATATATATATATATATATATATATATATATATATATATATATATATATATATATATATATATATATATATATATATATATATTGTGCAAAATATAGTAATAAATTAACCACATAGAAGGTCTTTCTTTGTCTAGGCATTTATATTTTCTATTGAGTTGAGAGTTCGACGAACTGCTAGTAGTATGCTGCAAACCGGTATACAACTGCATATTTTATGCACTTTCTTATATGACGTGCACGTGTCTGATGCATCACTTTGTATTAATTACTATTACTATTATTATCTACTTACATGGAATAGGAAACATCTCAGACAAGATAAAATAGAACAAACATGTCATACTATGTATGCCTTAAAATAAAATAAATCAGGTCACACTATTACACAATGTACATATGTTATAAAATAGAACATACGTGACATACTAAATATTTTGTAAAATTTAACTAACATGCTACACTACGTATGTATGTTATAAAATAGAACATACGTGCCACACTAAAAAAATTATAAAATATAAACAACATGCCACACTATATGTGTTATAAAATACACATGTCTCTTTAATTTAAATAGCTAGCGTATTGAAAATACAATTTTGGATTTACTTATTTTACGACCTAGTTCATTTATCCTGTGAAATATCATTAAAAGTTAAAAGGGACATTTTGTTAAATATTGATACACAATCAGCAATGCAGTATAACTCCGCTTTGAAATAATACTGCTTTTTGTTTAGTTACAATCCTAGGGATTGTTCAACAGTAACTTCCTGAATTTCTTTCGCCACTCTGCTCGTCTTCAGCGATCCTCATCAAGCCTGTATGAGCGGTACAGTTTTTGTATTGGCATATTTGGTCCTGATACTTCCGGCAAGAAAACACCCTTCCAATCAATCCCGCAATCGTTCTCTCCAATACGAGTATACTATGCAGGAGATCTTTATGTGGCAGCACATGATCCATCCACTCCGCAGCCTCTTCGATTTATTTAATACTGATACTTTCAATTAAGAGTAAAAAATAAAAATAAAGTAATAAAAAACTAACTAACTAACTATTTATCACGTCGCTTCCCCGCAGGGGTAGGCAGAGAGAATAAAACGCCACACCACTCTGCCTTTGCAAACATTCTTCGCCTCTTCCACGTTCATGCATCTCCTCATACATACCCGCCGATTGTTTCGACTCCTAACCTGACCGCTTTCAAGTATTTGGCATTCCTGATCGTACCAAGTTTTTCAATTTCTTTTTTCTAACCCTCATCTACACCCAACGGAGCATAGAGCACAGCATCGTATTGACGCAGTGTTATCTTGACCGTTACTTATATAAGGTAAGGTGATCACTCCTGCATTTCAGGGACCAGTCCAGGGTAAAATTAAATAAATATTAGAGTGTAAAATCGATCATACTTCCTTTACCCCCCCCCCCTGAGAATCGAGCCCGGGACCTCTAGCACGGTGGCTAAACACGCTTACCATTTACCACGGAAGCGGACAATATTAATTTCTTCGTATATTTTTATGTGTATACTTATGTACGGTAGTTTAACAAAAGGCTCTTAATTAATGATAATTTATCAGAAATTTTCAATAATTTCTCCTCTGATGTTGATTCTCCGTATGATTCTCAGTAGCTACAGAAAGGTTCTAAATATGCGCGAATTCACAAAATAAGCCACCTACCCGTTTACGTACTCTCCGATTTTCTTAGAAAATTTTCTATTAACTACATTATACGAGTAAATAAATAAGAGCACCTCGTTTTCCAGAACATTTCTTTTCTATAATGAACACGCAGGCTTCGGTATTGATGCAATTACTTCACTGTTTCATATTATACGTATGCATCATGTGGGTAAGTAAACCTTTTATGTTCAAATAAGAGCATACTTACTATCGTACAAATATCTTTCTCTTTCGTAAATATCATTAGTTTATATGTTTATAAAAAAAACTTATTTATTGGTAAATTATGACTTTATTCATAAAAATACCATAAATATTTTAAAGACGTTAACAATGTAAAATTTATAATAAAGTAACCTTTAATTCAGGAAATCATTAAAAAAAATATAAAAAATTATCAATATGTTTTCATATCATTCATGATATGAAAACATCATAAATATTAATAATATTTTTTAGCATAAAATAACAATAACTCTATACAAAACGAATAGTACACATATACTCATATATGAAGGTACCTAATTCAAAATTAAGTCACAACGCAGTCTTTTGTAATCAGCACGTGTGATTTAAATACTTACTTATTTTGGAAAAATTCATTTAAAAATAACATTTAGAAAAAAAATCACAAAAAATCATGGGTAAACAAAAGCCCTGATGATCCAGTTTAAAGAGAAAAACATTATATAATTATAAGAGTATAATCAAAATTTATAATTATTCAAACCCTTATCGGCACCCAATGGTGCATAGAGCATTGCATCATATAAACGCAGTGATATCTTGATGGTAAAGACATGAGGATATGTAATCAGCCCTCCGCTTCAGGTACCAGTCCAGGGTAATATTGAATAAATATTAGAGTGAAAAAATCACTTTAATTTATTTGACCTCCCTCCTCCAGGAATCGAACCCGGGACCTCCAGAAATAATTATACTTACTTTAGAGATTTTTTTAAACACATTTTATCTGTTAAAAGTATTATTTTCAAGGTTTAACAATGATATTATTTTTAATATTCAAATACTTAGTATTCAGATACACAGTTTAAAAGTTTAAAAATATAATACAATGTATAAAAAAATAAATATCAAGTCACTTATTGAACTTTTTACTGTGCAACAGATCTTTTTAGGCAAAACCTGAATGTTTTTTCTCCATTTGAAAATTATTTAGTATATTTAAAAAATAATTAAACAACACCTTTTCTTCAAAATGCCAAAATAACACTTTCTGCCCTGTAGAGGGTAAGTATTAAGTTAAAAATATGCCGCTTTTGCTGGGATATAGAACATTTTCTAGGCATTCCTTAAACACGCACAACTGAAAATTGATGATTTTTTATATTTGACTTTGTTGTTCACTCTTAGAACCAAGGAATTGGACTTTCACCCTTCACCCCGCTTTCATGTAGTGGATTATTAAGTTATCACCGCATTCATCCCATGCGGTGTACGAGTTGTAAAAAATATATTCCACTCCTAGAACCAAGGAACCGGACTTTCAACCTTCACCCCGCTTTCATGTAATGGACTTTTTATTTACCACCGTATCGATCCGATGTATTGTAGATAGGGGTAAGAGATATAACAAAATATTCCGCTCCTAGAACCAAGGAACTTGACTTTCACCCTTCACCACGCATTTGTGTAATGGACTTAAGTTATCAACGCGTAAATCCGATGCGGTTTGGACAAGAGTAAGGGATGTAACAAATTATATCTCAAGTATTTGATGTATGGGCCAATTTACATCAAAACGATTTATCGCCAATATTTCCATACAAAAAACCTTACCCAGTACGTAAAGCAAGATTTTTACACTTACGATATTCTGCCAGGAAAGAGTACATAAGGTAGTTGTCTAATTATGTGCGTATATCAGTAATAATGCGCATACACTTTAGCTAAGCGGACGTCCAAGTAAACGTGCGACGCCGACGGAGAGAGGCTTTATGGTTGTATAATCGAAAGATTTATCGAGAATATTCCAAGTGGATCAACGAACTCGCCTGACCTAGAGAGGGACAGGCTCACCTGAAACGGAGAGAGAAGAGATGAGATATTATAATAATCTAATCTGCCATTTACTATTTATGGGTCAATTGCCGGCAGTGCGAAAACAATTTTGATTCGTTAATTAATATTATCCTTTATTACACAAGTTTAAAATAAAATAACTTTTTCCATTTTTTTCAACTCATTATACCGAGAGCGTATTCGCTCTTTAATAGGAATTATTAGATTTATTATTAGATTAAAACCAATATTTTTAGCTTTTCCACTTTTTTATTTGACCAGCGACCGGGTTTCGTCGTTACCCCATCACGAAGTGTCAGTGGATAATATAAATCTATTAGGAATTATTAGACTTGACATATTTATTTATTGTCATTAAACGTATGTATCTATAATTTTTAGCAGACTTTATAGGATACAGTGTTTTAAATTTCAACATGAAAATATAATTGTTCATTGTCAAAAACATTCATGATTATAATATTTTTTGTATTTCAATTAATGTGATGTTATTTATATAACAACATTTATATTTTTGTCACAAGAATCATATCTTAATGGAAATTCAATATAGGAATTCAATTCTGTTATAGGAAATATAAGATATTAATTTATTAACAACTATTTTTCCAGGACTTTCGATAATTTTCTATAATATATGAAATTTACTTTTAACTTTTTGAAAATAAATTATAAAATATTTTTCAATAAACTTGGAAAATTTTAAAAAGATAACCTATCACACAAGGTCAATGTACTAGTACAGATTAGCAGATTCTAAGTTAGTGCGAGTACGTGTATGCAATTTGAATCCCTAGCTATTCTCCTTTTTCAACCTAATCGCTGCCGTCTATTAACTTTTCCATATAGCTGTAATGTCCTTTACCCAGAGCTCCTTCACTCGCGTTACCTGTATCACGTCAATTAATCTCTCTTCACCTATACCTTATGATATGGAGCATAAGACTGATCACCTTACTATGACGTTTTTAGTTATGAAGTCAATGCCGTGCCCTATGGGTATCCACTATTTGGGTGTGGATTGAGGTCAAATATCAAACAAAGAATTATGTCTCTGTCTGTCATAATTAACACAGGTTTTTGTATTGTAAACAATGACCGTGCCAATTCTGACATAATACGTACAATACATTATTTTAAATAATTAAAATAAAATAAAGTAAATGCATCAACAATAGTGATAGTAGATCCAAAACTCGATGTCTCCCACCACTGTTTTCCGGCAACTGGTTACCAGTCGCTGGTAAGTAAAAGGCGAAGAAGGGGCCAACGAAGGCCAATGCCCCGGTGACGTCACACCTGAAATTCCGCCGTTGTTGTCGTAAACATCGTTCAAGATACCGTTACTCCCAATATAACGAAGGCAAATCTGTCCAAATCGATGGATTACTTTCTCGAATACAATATAATATACAGCCGCGCGCGGCGACCACTGTGCTCGTACTCGCCCGACCACGTACTTAGTATATACAATACATTTGTATATCTTACTTCCCCTTTAGTACGAGTGCATATCTTTTAAAAAAATAAAGTTTTCCTCTTTTTCCTGATTTGCAGGTATCTGAATTATAATAACCCATGAGATATTTTTTTAAAGAAAATACAATTCAAGACATAAATAGTATTTTTTAAATGTGATAGGCATCGTGTTAAAATAAGGGTGATCGACACATTTAATTACCACATAACTTTTCAGATCCATTTCACCGAGGAGTAAACGATCGACTGTTTTTGAGGTGATGATCTTGTATCTTCAATTAAAATTTTATAAAAAGCTCTGTTTCATTAAAAGCGTTTAGTTTATATGAAAATATTCTGTCATTAATAATATTTTTTTTGTTAGTTGATATAAATTTTCTTCTGACTATCTATTATAATGATGATTGATGGCTTGCTTATTTAGGTGGAACAATATTTTGCATAGGTAAATAACAATCCTAGTTGGGTAAAATTTTTAATTTATTAAGATAAAAAGTAAAAGAAAATTAATTAATTATTTTTTATTTATTTTAAGATGGTTACCAATCGCAATTTTGGTAAAATTGTGATTTGAAGATTTTTGATTACCATCTACCTGAAAACTTAAAGGTTGTTGAAAAATTCATATGAAAATAAAAGTTGTAATTTATAAAATTATCAGTGAATTATTCTTGCAATTTATTATCTTACTTCTAATGGATCATTCAAATATTTAAATGTGATGAAATTGAACCAGTGACTATGTCTCTGAATCTAAATCTAAAAAAATCAATAAAAAGTTCATAATAACGACAATTGCAAAAATAAAATATTGTTTTATGCTGATGGGATGAGTTCTGAGGAGCTTTTTCATAATTGATATTTGGCACTAGATGTCAGCAGTCTGGACGTTCGGGAGTATGTTAGGTATTACCATAGGTATGTCAGGCCACGGGGTGAAATGAGCATTCGCAAAGAGTGTGAGTGTGAGCCGACACGGGCAGCCCGCGGTGGCATGCATGGTGGAAGCAGCGAGTAGCCGGCGCGGACTGGGTCACTGCCGAGCATCGTGCCACTTACCTTGCTCTTGGCAGAAAGTACGTCCGCGCAGAGCGAACGAGGAACGGCGCGGAGTCATGGTCGATTTGTATGGCTCTGGCGCTGCTGGTAATATAATACGATTATGAAATTGAAACGGCGCGCCGCGTGAAGTAAGCTGACTGTCCAGCTCGAAACAAAATGGAATTCGGTTTCATACTCACTACTTTTACTCAATCGAAAATTTTTACTGTTGTACCTACCTACATATGGCATTGACGCCAAATCTTTAATTAGTCAGCGAGCCATACAACTCGATTGTTTATTTTTTCATGTCTGAATTACCCAATTACACTCATGGCAAATAAATATTCCTTAATCTCCGCAATTGTTGATATTACACTGAAATGTAGTATACAAGTTTAATAAAACAACATATAGTTTTTGCCATATTTATTTTATTTGACTCGGTCCCAGTCTAGTGATGTCGTCAACGACGAAAACCGGTCACTGTTCAAATAAAATAAAAGCTGGTAAAACAATACATATACTACAAAATGTATATTTAAAGCACATATGTAAATAATATAAAAAGATAAATTAATAATAATTGTCTCATTTTTATCATTTCAAAAAAGTTTATTTTCAAAAAACATAAAATACTCTCATACAGGAGTATCTGATATGTAGGTTCAAATTATTTTATATATTCTTCGGTTCTGCATTTCAGTCCAGATTCAGACCCTTGGGAATCTAACCCTGCACCACGGAGGACAAAAATAAAATAATGATAAATAACCATTTGAAAGTAAATTTGTAATTTTCACAAATATAATGTGTATTACGTTCACTTGATTCCCTACGTATGTGTGTATTGCCTTCCCCTGAAAAATGGTTTCAATTCACATCAAATCAAATGTGCAAAGGGAGCTTTACAGTTGCCCTTCATTGCAACGATCAAGTTCAAAATGTAGTGATAAATTGTTTTTGAAAATATGTTGTTTTAAAAGGCAAGGAAGGCGATCCACATTGTATATTACTGGTAAAGAGTAATACACTTGCCAGTCGCTTCCTTCGAACAAGACGCACTGCGTGAAGTGGTGTAAAGCGGCCAACCAAAGCTGCCATACGCCAACTTTCATAATAATGCTAATACGCTGTGAACTAACTCGCATTGGCTTACTTATCTAAGAGAAAAGGCGAATGACCTGTTGGAAAATTCATACCGCGCAAGTCACTCCACTTTTCGATAGCAGATATCATCGCCGTCAAAAGGTATACATTTTATTATAATACTCTACAAATTGTTACCATGTTGCAATGTAATTAATTGTGATTTAATATTAAAGTTTTTTATAATACTCTACAAATTGTTACATGTGATTTAATATTTAAGTTCCAATATTCAGTGAACTACATGAATAACTATCTACTATATGAAGGTTCCAAGGAAAGTAAGATTGTGGTCACTTTGTAAGGGACTCCTGATTCCGAGAATAAAGAAATGTTTATTTTCAGTAGGTCTGGGTAATTGTGATATATTTTTCAACTCCATTCCTTTCCCAATGATGGAGTTGTTGTTTTATTGTGAATGTATTTTTGCTTAAAATTTACATTGAAAGTTGAATTTTTCGCTGAAAATCCATCAGTGGAGGACTGATCACGTCGCCTTTATTTAATTCACGAACAAGTTAATACCATGTCATCCGATGCAATGCACTGTTTGTTGCGGATCGGGGTTAAATGTTGAATCAGCGTCCGATACATCCCCAGTCCAATGTATACTACAAAAATTATTAGGTTTCATCACCTTGTGAACAAAGCCTAGCATTACACCAAATTTCGGATGATTAATTCATTAAAACAACGCTTCGATACTAAAACTGTTATCGTATGAAGAGTTTATTTTTAATTCCAAGATCAATCAAACCTTCATTGATTCACATGCTTTATCCATTTATCCAAGTTAATGGTTTTATATGTCTTCTATTCGCGCAAGCATTATTTTATTTAATAATTCTTTTGTTTTTAAATGTCATTGATTTTTTTTCTATATGTACAATTTTCGTTTGTTGATGTCTATGATAACGCCAAACCGAAGAAAGGTTGTCTTTATTAAAATCATTTGTTCTTCAAATCAGGTTAGAAAAATATGTTTTTCTATGTAATATATTAACAAATATATTTGGCTTTTACTGTCTACTGCTAAAACGGGTTTTGTTATATGTGTGGTTTTTTCCAAAAGTCTTCAAATTACGGATATTTTCTAAACTTCTTGGCGCAAATGTACTCGTATAATCTGTTGCTATTGAGTCGATATTGAAAGCTTATATTTCACGCTGTAACACTTTACTTCGACTGTCTATTCACTCAACTGCTAAGAGTTCAATAAACTTCTTCGCTCTACGTCACTGCATTTCTTCGTTCGCGATTCCACAACATAAATTCTAGAACGGCTTAAGCTCCATATAGATGTCAGACGAATCTTAGCCTTATTATAACTTGGCATTGGGATTGAGTCGGATGAGCATAGATTCT
The DNA here is from genome assembly GCF_059751285.1 of Brachycentrus maculatus. Taxonomy (NCBI): domain Eukaryota; kingdom Metazoa; phylum Arthropoda; class Insecta; order Trichoptera; family Brachycentridae; genus Brachycentrus; species Brachycentrus maculatus. The sequence continues at coordinate 560,400 of NW_028281373.1, forward strand.
CTCGTAGGAATAACCGTAGTGTCTACTAGTTACTGGAAGTATAGAAATGAGACCAACAGCGGTCGGAAATACTGACGTATGGACTGAATTCGAGGAAATTATCTACAGACTTTTCTCTGGGTATTTTGTACAGCTATGTTTATGCGTAATATCTTACGTGGAACATTATGATAATGTTTCTTTCTTTCTATCAATAAAATTATTCATTACTCATTCGTTTCTAAAAACCTGAACACCATACATGACGGTGAATCCCAAATTAAACCAAATTTCTATGAGTATCGTCAAGAAGTTAATGAAACCGAAAAGAAAATGAATAAATATTTATAAAACCCAATAGAAGCGAAATTAAAGTTATCTACACTGCGTAGTTAACGCATTCCCTTTTAGGTGTAATTCTACCCTAAAGCATTTATGCAAATACTTAATCTATTTATAAATGAATTCAATGTTTTATTAGAAATTATCAACAAAAATATTTTATTAAAACTTTATATAGGAGAATACATAGTTATTGGATTAGTACGTGGATGAATCATGTATAATTTGGACTTCTTTTTAAAATGTATTGAAATAGGATTAAAAAAAAAGCAGAGCACATTTCTGAATCCATTAAACAGAAGAAATCCATTCATAAATTAAGAAACTTATGTAAAAGAATTATATGAACTTCTCCTTTCTGAATATTGTTTCAATAAATTTATTTTAATTCCTGATTATATTAATCCCAGTGTCTTGGCGCTAAACGTAAACAATATAATCAATGCCAAGTAAAATTCGATGATAAATAATTATGAGCAGTTTGCGAAATTGAAATAATTTCATTATAATCAAACAATTGTTAACCAAAAGTTATATAAAACATTTAAGGAACGCAATCACTTATTTGTGATTCCGATTATATTTATCACCAGAAAATGATATAATTATGTATTTGTAACAGTTCAAATCGATAATCAAGATGTTATATAAATACAATACAAGGAGTGACATAGAAAGATTTGGAAAGTTAAGAATTATTAGAGGCCTTTATTTCCTTAATATAATATGATAAACATTTTACATATCATAAACTTATTATAGGTTTGACGGATCGTAGAAAAGGATACATACCATAATATGGGAATCAACGGTACTTTAATAAAAATATATAATATTTTGTAGTAACATTATTTTCATTGAATCACTTAAAAAAATAGGTATAATTATTATTAAAAGTATCAAAAAAGCTCTTTGTTTGAAAATGCATATTGCTTTATACCATCTTTATGAGGATGAAATAAGTCATTTTGTATTGTATTTAGATTTTACCAGGCTGATGTCGGTTACGACGAAACTCGGTCATTGGTCAAATAAAATAAAAGTGGGAAAAACTATATAAGTAGTTGTTTTTTTTAATTTATAAAATGCAGTTTCACCAAGAAATATCAATACAAAGCTTAAGCTCAAAAATATTGTAACTGCTGACAGCTAGTAGAATTCTATTTTAAAAATTTGGGTAATATATTCAAAACTGAAAAAAAGTTATTGGATTAAGTTCTACTTTTATTTACATATAAATAATAATATGTGACGCGTTTCATCTTATTAAGACATTATCAAACACTGACTAAAAATATTTATATAAGGACATTGTATTTTTAGTCAATGTTTGATAATGTCTTAATAAAACGAAACGCGTCACATATTATCATATTTATGTAAACTTAAGAAGAATTCATTCCAATAACATTGTTTCATTTTTGATATACTACCCAAAAAATTAAGCTATAAAATTTATTCAATATTTCCCCCGACGCGCAAGATTTTATTAGGATGTGATAGGACCTTGCTTTAAATAAGTAACCATTCAACATAACACTGCTTATAAACGATGCAGTGCCCTGTGCACCATGGCGTGTAGACAAGGATAAAAAATTACAATTATAAGAAATCATATATACTAGTATGCATAAAACTATTATAATTATTAATGCACTAATCATCCCTGATAATTAATTTACTAAAAACCCTTTATATGGTTTTTCCGTAAAAGACATATTTATCGCTGAAAAATTATCAAACCAAAATAATAAAACAAATATCACGAAAATGATGAAGCATGTCCGATTTGCTGATCAAGAAGCATAAATTTGAAATATATGTATGTATGTCTATGGGAAGAATCTCGTATCTGGTATCGCTTGTCTATGCAGTAAGTAAAGCGAGGTTACTGGCCTCACTTCGCAACATACTTCTGTATAGAAAAATTGAAATCGTTCCACATTCGCTAGGAATCAGTAGCTCCGGTCATTCTAGTGCATTAATTACAATACTATCGCTATAGAGCCCATTATAAAGCGTGTGTATAATCCCGCTACAAATTTGGCAACCTATCAATTTGCATCCATGTGGCAAATAGCTTTCAACATATTTAGAAACAAAATCGTATTGTTATATATTTGGCTACTTGAATTCCAAGAATCTAATGCACCGAACTGATCAGCTTGCCTTTATATTTGTAACGATCAAGTTTATACTGCGTCGATCATATGCGGCAACCTATGCAGCACGGCAGCACCTATGCAGTGCGAAAAGGGATGAAAACACGGATTTTTCTCTTCCGTACTATTTAAAAATTAAGAAGGTACTTACTTTCCGATAATTATTATTCACATCCTAATAAGATATTTTATTATTATTATTAGACAGTAAAATAATAATTTTCTTATTTTCGTAAATAAAATTAGATTCAGGTAAATAGAGATGCTCCCTGGTAACACGATTCATTCTGGCCAATCCACCAAAGCGACATGATAACGATCAACTGCTGGGCTCAAATACTTGAATTTTCAGAAATAAGAGTCCGAAAGTAAAGTTAAGATTATCGCTAACTTTTTTTTTCTTCGTTGATATATCGTTCATATTAGGGGTACCTACAGGGTCGAGTCTTAGAGAAGACGGTTTTTTAATGATATAAAAAATTATTATACTCAAATTGTTTTGATCACCCATAATGTGATAAGCTATATTAATTGTATACTATCTAGGAATTGTTAACCTCTGGTTGTAAGAAGTCTAAACCATTTCGATGTGACATTGAAAATAAAATACGGATAATACAGTTCATTAATCAATGATATACAAAAAAAAAACATTTTTATTTTGATAACAACTATTTTATCTTGTTAAGGTACCTAAGGACGAAAGATCAATCACGATTATAAAAATTGCAAATAAATTTAGATTTTTATAATCATTAATAAATACATAAGTATAATCAGTGGCCTAAAATTTGGTTTGTAAATATATACATGTATATATATATATATATATATATATATATATATATATATATATATATATATATATATATATATATATATATATATATATATATAAATATATATAAATAAATATATATATATATATATATATATATATATATATAAATATAATATATATATATATATATATATATATATATATATATATATATATATATATATATATATATATATATATATATATATATATATATATATATATATATGTATAAATATATATATATATATATATATATATATATATATATATATATATATATATATATATATATATATATATATAAATATTGTGATGTACAAAAACGTATTTAGGTGGACAAGGTAATTTGTAATATTTACAGATTAACATGGAATATCCAGATCTGCACAAGGACAAAGTAACATCATTAATCATAAAACAAAACTTCAATGAAAATTACAGGTTACATCATCGTTCGTCTCTTACAATAATTTTTAAATTATTTATATGAACAGTTCATGTTGAATAATTGTTGTTATTATTAATGAACTTCGCCATCAACGTTATGAAATTGTGACATCAAAGATGGTGTCATTATATCATTGATTGATATTATGAATAAATCGCTCACTCCTTTCAAGAACGTCATAAATCAAAATACTTGATTTTTCAGGAGAACGTTTTTAAAGTTTAAAAATATAATACAATGTATTAAAAATAAATATCAAGCCACTTACTGAACTTTTTACTGTGCAACAGATCTTTTTAAGTAAAACCTGAAGGTTTTTTCTCCATTTGAAAAATATTTAGTTTATTTAAAAAAATAATTAAACAATACCTTTTCTTCAAAATGCAAAAACAACACTTTCTGCCCTGTGGCGGGTAATTATTATGTTGAAAATATGCCGCTTCTGCTGGGATATAGTAAATTTTTTGGGCATTCCGAAAATATGCCCAACTGAAAATCGACGAATTTTGATTTATGACGTTCTTGAAAGGAGTGAGCGAAATGTCATCACAAATTTGGGGACTTAACTCTCTTTAATTGAAGTTACATTCCTCAAGAGATGTATATGCATACGTTCATTTCATTATCTTTGATAATAAGAGTTTCTTATCCATATGATTACATATATCAACCGCCATTGATATAATATAATATATTTAAGGAAAAAAAATCATTAAGTATCTTGTTTCGACATAAGATAACAACAACAACATAAAGTTTTTCCACTTTTATTTTATTTAACCAGTAACCGATGGACATTACACATCCCTATTTAACACCTTTAGATGTGAAAATGAACCACTCACCTTTATTCATGCAGTGCTATCCTCGTACAAGGCTGCAATTCCTTGGATAAGTTTTCTGCTAACTCCATACATAGATAATGCCTTTCATAGTTTTGTACTATTTAATAAGGTATCATAAAAATATATTTTAGTGAAGGCATAAATATTTGTAAAAAAAAAAACTGAATATAATACAGTCATGTTTTGATTTCGTTCCTACGTACAAATGTATGTGTCTATTATCATATTTGTAAATATTAAGTTAAAGTAATTCTTAATTATGGCGAGTTTCCCACGCTACCCCTTTTACTGATTTACTACCCTCGAGTAGTAATTTATAAGGGTAATTTTGAGTAGCCAAACCATACCAATAAAACTTTATAGGTCTATTGTTTGTTCTTGGTCCGGTTTACAAAGAACATAGCTGTCTAAAGCTTAGTATCCTTACTCCCTACAGTACTGTCGATATTCCTTAGCATATATGAAAGCTCTCCCTGGCGGGGGATTATTCATTGTTCTAAGTAAATTCCCTCGTAAATCATTTTATGAAATACATAAGAAATGCAGCTACTACTCTATTATGTTCGAAGCCTAAGTGTTATACTGAAAAAAATTGTAATTATACGAGTCTTTGAACTGTTTTATGTTTTCATTGTTATTATTATCATTTATAGTTTGCCGTTTCCGTAAAATTCAAAAACTCAAAAAGGTTTTCTTTAAAATTTAAAATTGAAATTTGTGATTCAAAATGGGAAAAACATGAAAATAATTTTGAGAAAAAATACGTTTAAAAAATATATCTGAATTTCATCCAAATCTGACAGTTTTTTATCTGCTGGTGGAAAAACATTATATGCCATTAGGTCCGCAATAACAGAGGCATGCTTACCAAATTTAGTATACTGATAACGAGTTAGAAAATGACTTTACCCATTTACACATGTCAATTGTAGTCGTATTATGCATTGATTTATATGGTAGCAGACATGGATTGGCATTGCAGGGAAGCAACGAAGTAACAGAGTGATGTGACTGAATTAATGAATTTCATAAATTATACATAAATTATTGAAAAAATCTGAGTACTCAGTTAATATTCATTATACTTCAGTTGATTTGCATATAAAATTAACGACGACTACCTACAAAGCTTGTACTAAGTATAAAAGCATAAAATAAAATAAAGTTGTCTTCATGCTTAAAAAAAGTAAAATCTTGAAGAAATCTTGGCACGTGCAAAATTTAAATTTAATTATTAAGTAAATCAAACTAAATACGTTTAAGTACAATTATTTCAGAAATTTGGAAATAAAATAAATGTAAAATATATGGTAGGGGAAGGAAACGGAACCTGAATCGTTTTGCGATTGTCTTTTGCACCTTGTACGTTAAAATATTGATTAAAAGGTGCAAAAGACAATCGCAAAACGAAACGGTAAAAATTGCAACTCCCACTTTATAACCCTTTTTTTAAAAATCCAATCTAAAATATATTTTGCAAAAGATAGATAATAATAGATAGGTACCCTTTACTCATGTATCCCTAAAAAACAGCGATGAAATATTCGCTACGCCCGCTGCTATCCCATACACGAACATTACAATAAAAAGAGAGGTTTATCTCCCACATGTGTTTGAGATACAGTTATGTCAGCCGTCACAAAAGGCTGTTTCCTGCCTCTGTCACCAAGTTGTTCGGTTTTCCGAACCCTTTCACGAGCTCTCCGAGGCGAAGGAAGATTGCACAACCTATGTTGTAAATTACCGTAAACTTACACAACTGTCTCGTTTCGGACATTAACAGTTATATTTCCTATAGAATTCGTTATTTTCTATGGAGCATCTGTTTGTTTATTGCGTATAACATAGATTGTGACAAAAACAAAACTGTAATATCTTACAGTAATTTATTTCTAAAAAGCTGTTTATTTCAGGAAAGAGAATAAAAATTTAAACATTTTCCGGATGTAGAGATCATACTTATATATTTAAAATAATAAGTAAAAATAAATTGTGTTTTGAATACTACATTTAAATCATTTAGAGGTGGATTTAAAAAGCGATAATAATTTTCGATTTAAATATATTTTGTATCAATAATAATTCACGATTTTTATGGATAATTTTATTTCTGTTCCCAACACCCTCATGCACAAATTTATTCCGACAGACTTTTTTACTTAATCTATTTAAGCCCTCGATCTATTTATTGTATTAAAATTTAAACATTTTGTATTTTAATACAGGAGAATAGAAAAGGGGCTGCATCAAACTAATATTTCAGCAGATTCAAAACATGCTTTATCAAATTTAACAGGGAAATTTTTGCCGATCTTTAAAACAAAACCTGAGACTCCAAGTAAGTTTTATTGTAATTTATGATTCAAAATATAATACTATACGAAGACATTGTGAAAGTGTTTCTTGAGAAATTCATCTGTTTATTTTTGAGGAACCATCATAAGCCGAGTCATAGAATAATATGAGTACTTAAAACAATTACCAAATACCATCATCTTAATCATATGTTGTTTCCAATGATTCATCACTTGTTGATTGAGGTCCAAAAATATGTATCATATTTTTTTTTACAGCTAATAATTTAATGAAGAAAAACACTTGATTTGCTAAATATTGTTTTATCATGCACATTTATAGTAGTAGTAAACAAAATCGCATTAGTAAATAAATTGGCAGTTATTTTGAAAATCATGAGCTAATCACATTCAGACTATCCAACCCAATGATTATGTCATTCGTATGCTTATTTAAGTATACATATAATGTTCAAACTTTTTACGTATATAAAAAGCTCATCGGATTATATCATGCTTATTATTTGGTTACTTGAAGGCATTGACTTTGGTCTATCGAAAGCGTCGCTATTCGAAAAGGTATTATGAATATCATTGTAGGTATAAAGCATTCAGTTTCGCTCAACTGTTTGTACACAAAAATATTTTTTGGCAAATACTGTATGTAGATACTATGTAACAACTTAGTTTAAAAATATTTTAAGCCATCGATAATTGATAATCGTCCTTCAGGGTTGCCTCCAAGGCAACCTTGAAGGACGTAGACCTCCAGGCAGACCTTCGAAAAGATGGAAAGACAGCTAGGAGTCGACATCCCAAGAGCGACATGCGGAGGCACAAACAGATCCCTAGAATCTACAAAAAGAAGAAGAAGAATAAGGTAAACGTAAAATATTAACAATGCAATTCCTCTATTAATAGGTTTATTATCCGATGAATGTGTAAAAAAAAAACGTTACAAATATAACTTATGTCATAATAAATAATTCAAACGCCTAAACAAAGTACATTGATCTTCTGAGATGAGTTCATCCATAAACAATTACGTAATCTTCAATATATATGTACCTACGTTTATTGATTGGTGCTCCATTACATTATGGAAAAATAAACTTATTCATTGTGTCTGATGATTTCATAAGCCCACAACTGAATTCCACTGCCCAGCACTGTATCCATTTATCTATTGTTAATTCATTTCGTATGTTTTATGTACAAATTAATATTATACATAATAATTATACTGCTTTCTAAAAACTTATATTCAATTACTGATTAAAAAAATACATAGTATTTTGAACAAAATTATTTTATACTCCCTATAGTTACCAAACAATATTTTTTATTTTTTTTATTCGTTTAATATATGTAGTTACATTTTTAAGTACAACATAATACACTTTCTAAACATTTATACATATGTCAAACTTAATGTTTTAGATTCGCTGTGCGTCTCCAAAAAAGAGACTGAGCTTTTGTGCTTGGAGAGGGACTTACACTCAATGTTTAATGTTTTATATGATTAATGATATAAAAGTCTTTTTTATATTTTTTTCCAATGTTTATATGTAATGGGCATTAATTTTTTTTTTCAAGAATTTTTAAATCTTCTATTTTTAAAATTTCTTTAGGCAGTTTATTGAAATATTTAATTCCCAGATATTTGAAGTTTTGTTAAAATTGTTCAGTATTACATTTTGGAATTGAAAAATCATTTAAGAATCTCGAAGATAAACTTTTTTATAAATATGGATAAATTAAAGTTGTATTGAAAATACGAAGATTTATTTGTGCTAATTTATAGTGGAAATATTAAAAAAATAGAAGGCAATCCAATAAAAAAGTGTTTTATTTAACTTTTATTATTCCTTCGAACATTTTACTTAAGGGGCAAACTCTGAAATTAAAACATTTTTCTAAATTTTAAAACCATAATTTCGAATTTATTTTACCATGTTTATGACAAAATACGCATTAAAAAAAATTTCCCCTAAGCACTTTGTTTTAATAAGCAATTCAAATATTTTGAATATTATATAATATACCGAAATATATCATATGAATATTGCAGAATAAATTTCAAAAGTCATCTAATGAAAATAAAATATATTCACCATACAGTTACTTTGTGGTAAAATCTATTCATTTTTTATTTTAATTTTTCTTGGTATAATTTAAATAAATTCCTTATATTCATGTATGCATGTTTTCGTCCGCCTCCGTAGTGTAATGGTCAGCACGCTCGACTACCGTTCTGGAGGTCCCGGGTTCGATTCCCAGGGGGGGTCAAATAAATATAAGTGATTTTTTCACTGTAATATTTATTCAATATTACCCTGGACTGGTACCTGAAGCGGAGGGTTGATCACCTTTCCTTCATGTGTAAACGATCGAGATAACACTGCGTTTATATGAAGCAGTCCCCTATGCACCATTGGGGTGCGGATAATGGTTTTATTATTATTATTATATTCATGTACACAGAGTGCAGTGAGTTGAGCACTGGACCAAAGGAAGATAATTATTTTTTATAATTTACATATAAAATATTTATTCGATTAATTTTGTTTACATTATTATGTTGACTACGTTTGGTGGTTGGTTCATCGTACCTTGCTTCGAATTTCATTCGCAATTCAGTGACCCCTTGTTTCGTTTTTCAATGCGCCAAGAATAGTCAAGGACAATCGTTCGTACATTGATCTATGGAAAATTAAAAATTTTAATATTCCAACCTTTATTTAACAACCTTTTATAATATATTGAATAATGGTCATACTGCAGGGTATTATTTTTTAATGAAAATATGTCAAGTAAGTAAATAATATAAAATTTAAGTTTTGTATTGATATTTGTTGGTGAAATTACAATTTATGTAATAAGATAATAACTATGAAGTTTTTTTCACACGAATGTTGTTTGACCAATGACCGAGTTTCGTCGTAACTGACATCACCAGTCTGATGAAACCCGGTCGCTGGTCAAATAAAATTCACTTTAAAAAAACTGCATTATTATCATTTTATTATGTAAAATAATATAAGTTTATTCAAAATTAATTAATAGTAGTAGTGATGTTGCACTTACTAAGCAAATTAACTAATCATCACATTTCTTCTCCACAGGGGTAGGCAGAGAGAATAAAATGCCATACTACTGAGTCTCTGTAAACATCGCCTCTTAAGAAATTATGAAAATTAACTTATATACAGTTTAACAACTTGACAGTTAATGCAGTTGTGTAAAATAAAAAATAAAAACGACGATTATTTTATGATAGATAACATAGGCCAACACACATTTTGATGCCGGCGATTTTCTAACTATTCCTAGTTAATTTTCGGCTGCGGAATCCGAAACAACTCATTAAAACATTAAAAAACAGTTGTTAAATTTCCAGCAACAATTTTTTTTGTTGGCCAGTGTAATACATTAAACTAACTCACTAACCAACCGTTTAGCCGATACGCCGCTTCTCAGCAGGGGTAGCCAGAGAGAAATACACTCTTTCTTGCAAACATTCTTCGTCTCTTCCACATTCCTGCATCTCCTCATTATCGACTCCTGGCCTGACTACTTTCAAGTATCACTCGCAATGTTACTTTTGTCAAAATGACAATTATTATCACCATTTAATTCTGAACGTGTTTTATCATTAAAACATCTGACGTCTGTACTTAAAATGTTTGAAATAATGCTGGAAGTCAATGATTAGTTCAAATAAGCTACGTAAGAACGAGAAATTTTATAGATGGGAAACGATCCTTAATATAAAAATATTACCTCTACTGAATTATAAATTTTTAAATATTATTAAAAATATATTATAACTGAAAAAATATTTTTATGAAGTTTATTTGTAAAAAAATAGTAAATATTGAGTTTTGTAAGAAAATCATAAAAAAATAATTAAAGAGATAGTGGTATTTTCTAATTTAAACTTAAATGAGGAATGCATAGATTTTACCACAAAGTGACTGCCAAATACAATAAGTGATATTTAAAAAAATACTTAGTTCGGGTTTCGTGCTTAACTTACCTTCAATGTTTTGTCCTTACAAGTACACGCTGAATGCCGCGTGCATTCAGCGCATAAATGGAAGTGTGTATATTCTTTTAATGAAAAATCGAAATATCATGTACACAATATATATTGTAGGTAGAAAGAATAGCTATCTATCCAAAAAAATTATCCTCCACTCTTTTAAGAGTGATTTAAAAAAGTTTGATGTATCCATTTAGCATAAAAAAATTATGTGTATGTACATTTGACATTAGAAAGCCGGTGTAGGAACATCTTAAAATATTTTCAGGTATTCAAATAAATAAAAATATTCAGTACTACATTACAGTATATACATTACTTATTTACATTTATTTATTTAAATCAACGTGTACTGCAATTGGTTATTCTACACCGAATTTTTTATCTATTTTTTTATTTATTTAATATTTATTTATTTATAATATATTATTCAATATTTATTATTTATTATTTATTATTGATTATGGATTATTTATTTATTTATTTACTTATTTATTTCTGTATTGATTTATTTATTTATTATTATTTATTTATTTACTATACCCAAAATAATTCCATACTCAAAAATCATTTAGGGTATTGATTACTTTCCGATCTACATATTTAGTTTCTACTAACCAGATTTAAAATTCACATTTATAGCTATACAGGGTTAGACATAGTTAAGAGAACAGTCTCTAAAAGATAATTCCATGTTCATATTCATTGATATTTCACAGCTATGATTTTGTTGTAATAACAGACATGTACAATTTGTTAGGGAGCTACATACGCCAACAAGGAAACAGAAATGCATGGATTGTTTAATAATTCGCTACAATTTTTGGTGAGTCCAAATCCTTATTCGCAAATCTGGATTTCTCCACAAAGGAGTATTTTTTTGTTGTTTAGAAATCTCAACGTAGATGGGGAAAAATATGGAAATCTGGGTATTTAAAGGGCTTACGAGCTGTCATAGGCTGGTCTAGTGATCACTTTACACACGTGTAACTTTAACCATTCTACCCATGATTGACAACCACACTGATAAATTTTTCGGAACTCATATATATATATATATATATATATATATATATATATATATATATATATATATATATATATATATATATATATATATATATATATATATATATATATATATATATATATATATATATATATATATATATATATATATATATATATATATATATATATATATATATATATATATATATATATATATATATATATATATATATATATATATATATATATATATATATATATATATATATATATATATATATATATATATATATATACATATATATATATATATATATATATATATATATATATATATATATATATATATATATATATATATATATATGTATATATATATTTATATATATATATATATATATATATATATATATATATATATATATATATATATATATATATATATATATATATATCATAAATGACGCTTCATGTTTGAATTCACGGGAGCCATCCATGGTTGGTTTGAGAAATATTTTATATGCAGACACCCTTTTATTTCGATTATTTACTAACCGGATTATTTTAATACTGGGAGACGCCTGAAAACATCATTTTCAATTTATGCTGCTTATAATTTTACCAGTAATTTTGTTCATGACATTTTTGGATGTCCCGTGAATGGATGAATGATTCACAATCCAAGTTTTCTCTAAAGCCTTCATCATTCATGATCATAAATCATCTAAGATGAAGCGACTCAGAATGAAGGAGATAACTGCGATATCGGAAAGGAAATGTAGGAGAAAATGCAGGTAGGAAAATAACATTGTTTGGAACATCCGGAGTTGCATCCTGAGCTCATACTAGCTTGTGTTAATCATACAATTCACTGAATTATTTGCAATAATGTTGTAAAAATTATATTAAATATAATGGGAAATTGATTACAATCTGAATTGCATATTTACATATTTAAAAAAAATGCATATTTACATATTTAAAAAATATTAAAAAAAATATTTAAAAATATTTACATATTTAAAAAAAATGCTTCAGTCCGCTAAATATGCACATGTACTCAAAAGATGTATTGCAATTCCGAAAAAATCTGTTTTAAATGGTGAGTTCATAATCAATTACAAATAATCAATTTAATTATATTAAAACGCAAAACATGTATAAGAAATGCCTTATATTCATCAAAATAATAAAAACGAAATGAACATATTATGGACATGTGTTTATACATATTCAGTGTAACGGCAGTTTTTGTAAGGCAAAAAAAGGTTCGAGATGACTACAACAAAAGCCTTGGAATATCCTTTCTTCCAGAATAAATAAATGTTTTACCGTTATATCACTATACCCTCACATATTCAGTTACCCAAAAGGCAGGTAGAACTTTGTGAGAAGGTGGTTGAGGTTATTTTCCATCAATGTGGGTAAATTTTGCCGGTAGCAGGTAGAAGAGGGATACAATTTATCCTGTCCAGATTTATGACATTCTTGCGGTATTCTCGAAATAATTCTCACTTTTGATTTTTAAGTAGCATAAGCCATAAAATATTAATATTTATACAATGCGTTGTATTGTAATCACATATTGAAGCCATTTCTATGCATCTTGTTATTTAGGATCTGCAATGTATTTGAAATATGATTCACCCCAATAAAATCCCAAATATTAGTTGTAATGGAAGATGTAAAAATATTTTAATTTTTCTGACGGCAATGACGATTTACGTATTTATCCTGGTGACGATGAAGTGAATTTTTTAAACGGCTAGACGTATAAATTCACATATTCTGCAAAAATTGGTTATACTAGAGAGTCATAATAAAGTGAAAATAAAAGGCCCTCCTTTTAGGTTCCCTAGTATTGTACTCCATATTAACAAAATATAAATAACGAAACATAAGTAATAATTAAAAACTTCTTTGAGTACACAAATTTGGATACTCTATTTCCTTACGCCTACCCTTAAAAGAAAAAAAAATATTGATGAACACATATATCTATAATAAATACTTGAAGATTTTTGGTTGAGAATTAAATAAACATATTGTTATGGAAATATTTATTAATCTAGTAATGGTAAATAACTTTCCATATCATTTTTAATACAATTATGTAAATTCATTAAATCATAGTATGTAATATTTTTTTTGACAATGATTATTATTTTACAATAAAAAACTAAAATTAGAAAACAATGTTTGAGAGTTATAATACATATAATAAAAATTTGTTAAGTTTTAAACAGTACTACTGATACGAGTTTAATAGTTTTACAATATTTAATAAAAAAAATTAAAGTGTAAATTTTATAATTTAATTGTTTTTTTTACAAGAAAAACAAAAGACAAAAACAGATATTTTTTCACAATTTAATTTCAGAATAGATAATCAAATGTTGTATTTTTGGTTGTGAGGATGATAACTTTATGTTTATGACACATCTTAATTAGCAAGAATTTTGATTGTCTGCCTGCAATTAAGAGACAACATATGAATCTGTGCAAGCAGTAACTGATAAAGTAGCAATAGAAAGTCACTTTATGAAAACAAAACAAAAAATAAATGAACATAGATGCAGCATGTTCACGCGTTCTACTTATCAGTTGCAATTTTTTATATGATAGTGCATTTACCTATGAGAGAACGGGACGGTTGACATTCATCTCTCTCTTTACCTGCTTCAGCAATGTTCTTCCTCGTTGTTCATTGCCAAGGTAAAACGGTCGTTATGCACTGTTACAGCAGAGTGTATAGTCGCTGTATAGAATCACGGCTAATGGAGTGTTCGACCGTAACCGTGAATTCAATCCTCGATAGCACTGCATACCCGGGGAGCTTCTCAATCTTTCTTCTCTAGTGCTGTGGAAAAAAAGAAATAGACAATTAGTGTATCTGATGGAATACAGATAATAAAATTAGTGTATGTGTAGGTGAAGGAGTTTGGGGAAAGGCATTACTGCTTTTGAGAAAACGAAACGCAAAAATAGTAAATACTTGGTAGCAATACTTGCTATCCGTATTAGTAAGTAAGAAGAATGTTGAATTTTAGATATTTTTATAACCCTCATGACCTGTCATAGGCTGGTTTAAAATATTCACTAAATAAATAACTACTAATTTCGAATGATTTGGACACACTCAAAATATTGTAAGCAACCTACTTCAGTAACTTAATAATTTGAATCGAATAGTAAAGTAAAAACTGCTTTAGAATGAAAACATACAATAACTATCAAATTCATTGGACTAATAATATTAATTCAAACCGAATGTTTGCATGATAACCCAGAAAATACAATTGGCACCTAATAAATATTCGTTTATTAATCATGAACCAAATTTATTTACAATCGCTAATATATAATTTGATAAATAAATACAGTGAAATAATGAAATTTTAATATTACAAGGCGATTTCTCAAAAAGGGCACTCTTAAAAAGGTAGTTTTTATCATTATACTTATGTGCATGAATTTTTATTTTTCGCATGTGGGTTAAAATTTATAAATCAGGTATATAGATAGTAATTTATCTCTAAAAAAAATATTAAGGTTTAAATGAAAATGAAAGAAAGCGAGTGGTGCGCTATCCTCTCTGCTTGAACAAGTGGAGGTCGCGCGCCACAGTTGGAGGTGACTCTCCCAGGAACTCGGAACGTAACGGGTCCTCCGCGGGGCCCCGTAACAGCAGAGCAGACGTAACTCGGTTCGTTCACCCGCAGCAGGGCCCATGGAGCGGCCGGCCCCGCGACGCGAGGCGAGCCCTGCCCGCAGTACCGAGCTGAGCCCCGGCATAGCCGCACTACTACCGTACCGTACAGCGTGCACTGCGCGCCACACTGACACTAGCCAGCGTTCTGTTGCCGGAAGATAACCACCAGTCATTGAACTTGAACTCTCCGCAACCGCGCGCATATTACGCGAGTGAATAATTTCGCGACGAGTGACAATCGCAAAATACCGAGTGACAGAAAAACGCAAAAATTCATGTGATAAATAAATACTCCTCAGTGCAGTGATTTTTAAAAATATACGAGTGTTTTATAGAGCCGAGAGGATCTAGTGACCTCGCTAACTCTGGATTATTTTAGTGATTTAAAAAGGAAATAAACATATCTAGTGCTAAAGATGGTGAAGTAATTCGCAATTTTTGGTGCCTTTATTGGATTATTATACCGCTGAAACGGAGGATTACTGAAATCCAGATTGACAAACTGGATATTTGTCACATTCAATGTTTGTCGCAATCATCAATTTAAGGTAAGAAAAACAAGAAAATAAACATATTTTTTATTCGAGCTTGCATATCCGTATGATTGAAAAAAGCACTTATTCTTATATATAAACATAAATTGAATTCAATATGTAATTTTTCAGAAGATTTTTGTACATTATTTTATATGCAAAGGATTCTTCGATTAACTAAAAATAACAACAGGGTGGTAAAGCAAGAAACCTCAAAAATTACCAAAACTTGTTAAATATATTTTCTCTATACATCAACAATAATCTACATATAAACACTATTTTTCCATGTGTTCAAATGTATTATTTATATTTTAAATGACAAAAAATATGAATGAGAATTGTGAATAACAATATGATTAGTTTAAAGTAAAATAGCCCATTATTTTCGATGTGATGTTTTTTTTTATATAAAAATCAGACCCAAAATTCAAGGTTAGAGCAATTTGAAAATTATCTATAATTATATTTTCCGTGGCTTGCTAGTACATACTCGAAATAATATTATTTTTTCCGGCCTATTCAAATAGTATATTTTGTAAGTAAATGTGTAATAATATACATACGTACATGTATATATCCTGCAAAGCAAAATTAGCATATTTCCAGAAACAACTTCCCAAGGTCATGTAACTCCTATTTACTTTCAGGTCACGTATATTTCTGGCGATGGGATATTTATTTTTAGCTTTTGTTATTGAAATTCCAATTGTGTAAACTCTTTTATAGTAAATCTAATCCATGCACTATTTGCTAATAAGAGCATTTCCATATGTTTGTAAATATTTCATTTAGACTTCAAGAGATGGAAAAGTGGATAATGGCATTGAGAGAACAGTGAATGCAGGGAATCTAGAAACGCTCCTTTGAATACACTAATTGCTAATAAACGTATATCTATAGAAACTGATTAGTTTGGCAATACATAATGGATTGATACCGCCAATACTGATGTATGGAACGGAAATTGAATTTGCGTTATTGGATTATAATTAGCAAAAGAAGAATGCAAGCCGAATAATTGTCGTTAATATGAGATCTTAAGTATTTAAACATATGTGTGGAAAATTTATGAAAATGAGTTTAAAATAAAGACATTAGAAGGATGTAAGTTTAATATAGGGATACTTGAAAATATCCGGAAAGGCTATGTGAAGCGGTTGGGTATCTGGAGCGCATGGATGAAGAAATGGATAATTACTGAGAAAGTATATTCGCCAATCGCGTCTGGATAACCAGAACGAGGACGGCCAAAAAGGACTTGGCATGACCAAATCAATCAGAGCTTTAAATCGTGTTTAAAGTCTACGTAACTCGAGGGTTAGGATAGATACTTGTGGCGTTTCATTCTCTCTATCTACTACGATAGGGAAGCGGCGTAAGACATTTTTACTGACATGACTAAACAAAATACTATTGTAAATATGTAGACGTTTCGTCGTGACATGATATATTTGTCAATTATCCTAAGCCTACCTTCCTTTCATAATTAATTTGAAAATTTGGAAACAAAATTTTACTGAATTGAGAAAAAAATACAATATTTGAATGATTTTATTGTCCTTATTTTTTAAAATATGTTTTTACGGTGATAATTACTATTCAAATCCGTCAAAATTATTTAGGTGTATGACAATATCATACCGATCACAATACTAAAGCAATATTGTAATTTGTTTACTTTAATTATACATATACGAAAGCACCAAATTAGTAAAAAATAAATTACGTAATTACAAACAATTATTATCACTTTCAATGTGAACATGCTTATATGAAATAAAACTCTCTAATTTACAAGTTCTCATTAGGTTCTGATTCATTATTATCTCTCATGTCTCCGATGCTCAGCACTCGCTGTTCGCTTCCCGGCGCTTATGAAGAGTTCGCCATTTATGAAGAACCCGCGCAAGAGAATGTGAGTGGCGTAGAGCGCTGTCGGAGACATGGATTTTCCCTTAATATACTTTTTGCATGGGCTCTCTCTGAATGGTGGAATTTCAGCACCTATCAGCGCGACGAGCCATCGCGCTCGTTCTCCAAGGCTCTGCACTGTGTGATATAACAATATTTTGGGGCCGTCAAACCCATGAAAACTCGGTCGTTGAACTGCGTCCGGTCGGGAACGAATGCCAAGCGAAAGTAGACTTTTATGTCCTTTCCTTAAAGACTATGTCGTCTCGAGAATGGTTAGCATCTCGTCATTAAAAAAATCCAGAAAAAGCCAGCCGTAGGATGACGTGTTGAGTATTGCGCATTTAGGTAATACGTATCTCTTCGATTTTTATAAATATTTTTCTTTTCATAAGGCCCACTTTTTTTTACAAAATCCGATTCTATATTAAAATGTATACTTGTGTACAGTTTGAATATTACTGAATATGATTTATACTTTTTTAAGTACGTAAAATGTAAATGACATTACAAGGTTTTACATTTTGATAAAAAAAACATTAATACTAAATATCGTTGAGAAAATGTTTTTTCATTATTTTAAGACTCATTATAGTATTAAAAATTGTACTCCTCCGTAGTGGACTGGTTTGAACAATTAGCTACTGTGCTAAAGGTCTGGGGTTCGAAGCCAGGGAGCTCAAAATGAAAATGTATTTTATAGTACCTTGAACTTGTACCTGAAGCGCGGGACTGACTTCATATAATTAACGACCAAGTTAACACTGCTTTGATAAGCTGCAATATGCTATGCAATATTAGGCATGGACAAGGGCTCGAAGGAATAAAATAAGAGATATATACATTTTTTTTCTATAGATATATACATAAGTCGTAGTATCTATACATTTTGTCTATGAATGATTTCTAATATGACTAACGTATTTCTTGGAATATTTTCATTTCGTACTATTTCCAAATATTCTAATGAATAAACAATCGAATCATTCGTTCCGATCCGATGTTTCGTGAGTCAGAGTTTAGCTTTTTTGAATACCTAGTAAATTGAAAAGAATATTAAATCGTACAAACTCATTTACATGCTATAAATTTATTAAAATAATTCAAATAATATTTGTGTACATTTTCTCGATCGAACGACAAAGTGGATATGAAAAATCTTTTTACTTTAAAAAAAATACGGTTACAATTACTGATAATTGTGCCTTACTGGCTTTATTTATTATTATTTTTGTTATTGTAAAACATTTTCGTTTTTATGCAGATACTGTAAAGTTTTTAATAAAGACTAGTTGTAGTCACGTCTATAAATTCATATATTGAAATAAGCATTCTTTCAAATTATCATACGATTTTTCCGATTTTGTGAAACTTATTACATGGCTCTTTATATATTGTGTCAGTCACATATCGCTGTGTGAAATTAATATTAATTTACAGAGTCAATTATCACGATTATGATCCTACGTCACTTACCTTTAAACGGATTTTATTTCTATTGACTACCGTCAAAACATCCATAAACGTCAGTGAACGTCACGACGCGTTTTCCAGCGTCGCGATGGGAACCGGCGCGCTGCCGGCACTTGCCCCTGACCGCTGCACCGGTCTGTCTAAACCAGTTGAACAACGGTGCTTACGCAGTATGCTCTTCCAGTCACCAACCTCTCAACGCCTTCCTAGTTGTCTGTTGACAAAAAATATCAAATTATCAAATCGAGCAGTATTATAAGATATTGATGAAATCTAGATCTAGTCAATCTTTTTTAAATCAATTTTTGCAGTGTCATTTAGATACGAGTATATGCTCGTATGTCAGTATCCACAGTGTTGCTGTAAGAGCGTTTTGCTAAGATAGGATTCGATTCCCAGGGTGGGAGGATTCAAAATAAATATCTCTTATACTTGAAACGCAGGACTGATCATATGCCCTTCAGGTTATTTACGTTCAAGAAAACACTTTATCAGGGGAGGATAAAAATTATTAGAAAATATACGTTAGTATTAACTTCTTAAATTATTTTGATGGATGTCGATTATTGGCTTTTTTTATTAATTATTACATTAATTTTTGTTATATTGCTGTTATCATCACTAATACATATAATTCAATCTAACATGTTTGTTTGATCGATTTGTTTTACCTATTTGAGTACAGCATCAGATCTTCACGGTATAACTTCACCAATCACACGAAGGTGATCGATCCTGCGCCCCGTATACAGATTGGAATGAATTTGAAGGGTTACGAGATACGCAAATTACTTTTATCAAAACTAACACGAAATTAACTGAACCAAAACTAATATTCCATATTTATTCTTTATTAAGAAGAGTACTCAAAAAAATTAAAGGAAAACTGCATAGACAAAAAAGCTGTAAAAATAAGATATTTTTATCATAAACTCGTTTCATTTAGAATCCACCTGTATAGCGTTTTGGCTTCTAGAACACTCACTACACATTCATACTACAATCTAGGCCTTGTGATACCTTTGTACATAAAAGAAGTACAGTAGTATGAAATAAAGTACATTGTACACTATATGGTTGCATGTTATCTAAATATTGAATAATAATAGTTATAATTATAAAATCTCGTATGTACATGGCACCCCTTCCTGGAATCGAACCCGGAACACGGGGCGCAGTAGTGGAATGCGATAACTACCACATCATCTATGTATTAGAATATTCTATTCCCTTAATACCACGAAACAAAACAAAATACATTTTATTTTAAAAATTAGGTAGTTAAGACGTTGGAATGCAGTTGAACAGATTACTCTAGTACTTCTTCTTGGCCGCGGCCAAGGGGGGAAGGGGGAGGGAGGACACTTGGTGGGGGAGGCTGTGTAGAGGGGAGGACTCTTCCCGCTTTACTCGTTTTCGGTGGTCAAAGGCCATTGAACTCAAATGGACTCGAAACATTCACTCGCGCAAAATAAAAATTCCTGTACAAGCCTCATCTACCAACTAGACTTGTTATCTAATAATAAACTATTGCGATTGTGCTAAATATGCCAAATTTTATTCCATAATCTGACCTTATTTTAAAAAAAAAATAAACATAGATAACTATGTACGGGGCTGAAAGGCATATATAAAGCACAATTTGAAAAATATAATTATTTGTTTTATCTATCGTTTCATCGAGTTCTCATCTAATAACTTTGGACTCAGCATTTATATCAAATATTAAAAAAACGAAAATATCCGTCAAAATGAGATTTACGATTCAGCCAAAGTTATCTGTAAATATTTAAACTCTAGGAAAAAAAATCTAGGCATCATTAAATTTTCATGAATATGTATTGTGATTTCGACATACCTTTTTAAAAAAAATATTAATCGTCAACGCATAACAAAAAAAGGATATTGTATTCGTTATTATGAGCAATTTTTTGTTGTTACAAATGTATTCCTCGTCTATAGCAAGTGTTCTTTACTCGACAAGTAATGTTGGAACGGGAAATTCAATGAAAACCTCTGATATCTTTAGCGGTTCCATGGAGCATCCCACGTTTGTGATAGATAAAAAGGACGAATTATTATTAGTTTTTTTTATTACTTTTTTTTCTCCTTCTTCCAGATGGATGTCATTTATATATACAAGATAACGTCATTAATGTAATTACTGAAACAAGATATTTCCATCTTCATTAGTTCAAGTTTTTTTTTTTATCTAAAGCATATGGATATTAAAGGAATTGAATTAAATTAAAAAATACATATCGTCATATTACATATATTAGCAGAATTACTTTGTCACAACAACTATACATTATAAGTTACACTTCAGTAAAATTTAAATTAAAAATGGATAGATTTGACCTGAGGTGGCTGCCGAATTGATTAATAAAATTATTTAAAAAATATAGTAAAAATCATGTTTCACAAATTTATTATGTTTGAATTTAGTTTGCATTAGACGATTAAAAAAAGTTTTTTTCTCATATTCCTTAATTAAATAAAACAATATCCCTAGTTCATTAAATAGGTACCAATTAGTTAGTTTTTTATATGCAGGATAAATAATTCAATCAATGAGTAAATTATGAATTTTACCCGTATCGTTATTGCCTGTATTAATAGTACAATTTCAAGTAAAATATATAGCACTACAGAAAAGTAACGCATTTTTTTACCGTTTGACTCGTGCTGGGATATTTTATTCAACCAAACAGTTATTAATTCCACCCCTTAAAGATCTATTTTAGATTTTTTTATTCAAGTTACCCAAATCATTTAACCCCGTTATCTCATATGGTAACCTAATTCTTTACGACAATAACATAAATCACCTGGTTGAAAGGTGCAACATATGTACATTGGATATTAGTCGGAAACAGATGGGGAATTTGAATTAAATCTTAAATATAGGTCACCAGATGCATATTGAAGTAGTAAAAATGTTTTTAAAAAATCATAAACTAGTATACCTACATACAATGTGATCAATCTGACTGATCACATTGTATGTATTGATTTGACCAATAGGTAAAATGTGAAAATACATATAAATTTGGTAAATGTTTTTACAACAAAAAACAAAATTGTCATTCTAACTTACTTATTATACAATAAATATTTTTTTGAAATATGTATCTTACGCTTATTATCCTTTTAAACAATTGTGACGTTATTTATTTATTAGATAATGTTTGGTGGTATTTAATTTTGATTTCATTATTAATATTTAACTAATAGTAAGTTCTCTTCAATTATGAGTCTTATCATTGAACATTAATTCGTGGCCTTTACAATATATTAACAATGTTTTCCATTTGTGCTGTTCTTTTATGTTTAACACTAGGCGCTTGAATGCAGTTCAACCACTTGTATAGATGAATAATCCCTACGGTGCTAATAATTTTGTAAGTTACGCTGTACTCGTCAAAAAAAAAATTACAGCAAACGATAAAACGGAACAGGTCTCGAACACTTTTTACTCGTGGTCATCGCTATGGCTGGTACATTTTGTAATCGATTGACTTTGTATAGTTGTGCCTATTGTGGTGAAGCAGGAAGACGAACAGTCCCGTTATAATGCTTTTACCTGTCTTCCTCTACCTGACAAGAGCCCTTAGGCTTGCATATAAAACGAAGGAAATGAAAGGAAAGGTACGTTGATTTGTATGGCGTGCAACATCGCACACGAAAAAGGGAAAAAATGTTTTTTTACTGCGCAATAATCTAGAATCCGGGCAAAAATTCACATTATTTTCTCATTTTTTTAAATGTTACTTATAAGTATATAACATCGATTGAAACTACATCTACTAATATCTATTGAAATGAGATTGATATTCGTAACATTTTGTATTTACTCGCACATGTCAAGAATCTTTCATGACTTCAAAACTTATACTGAAAACTATTTTTCTTGAAATCACTTACTGTGAAAATAAAGAAGATATTCTCTTTTTTTTTAATTCGGTTCTTATTATTTAAGTAAGTTCATATTTTGACAATTTTAGTAAAGACTGCAAATTTCAGACTTTCATTTATTTTATAAAGGTTTTTTTATTTTCACGGAAAGGTTTTTAATATCCTTTTCTCAAAAATCCAGTGGGCTCATACTACATATGATAAAATGCATTTTTAATCTCTTGACCAAATGCATTGTCAACTTCGCCGCCTTTTCCACACGATATTGTTCAAAAATATCCGTTGGCCATTTGGTAAATGCGCACTTTGAAAGTATTCACATTATGCACATGCACCTTTGAAGGAGGCGCATTGAGCATCGACAATAATAATCCGACAACTCTTTGCTTCTTAGAACCGAACACATCTGCCACTCCGGCATGCTGCCATGCCAAGTTCAAGCCAAATAATGCACAAGTTTGTTTAGGTTTATCCTCTCAACTTTTTTTATCACGTTGAAATGTGGCATGAGATATTTGTATATTTAAACCCCTAGGCAGTTAAACGAAATGATTAAATAATAGCAAACGGGAATAATTCATTTAAGGCTGAGATTAGCATTATAGATAAAATTAAGAAAGGTGTGTTGATGTCCAAAGTTCAACACACATCTGGAACGGATGAATGAGTAAAGAGCAGTAAAACTATTTTATGTTGCAAATGTAGTTGGAAATTGGAGCAGAGGAAGACCGAGGAAAAGGCGTCGTCAGGTCAGGAGCTGGAATAATTATCGGGTATCTATGAGGAGATACATCATGTATCTCCCCATAGATTCA
The DNA here is from genome assembly GCF_059751285.1 of Brachycentrus maculatus. Lineage (NCBI taxonomy): Eukaryota > Metazoa > Arthropoda > Insecta > Trichoptera > Brachycentridae > Brachycentrus > Brachycentrus maculatus. The sequence goes on from NW_028281373.1 coordinate 584,714, forward strand.
TCATGTATCATTGGTAATATAGAAGAGGCAGCAGTGTGGCGTTCTATTCTCTTTTCTTACCCCTGTAGGAAGAAGCGTGTTGGTTAGTTTGGAGGTTAGTTACAGGGATATCCACCTATTTCAAAGTTATATATCGCTCTTTTAAGAGAACAATGTCTCAATTCAAATTTGGAAAATCAATATGAAGTTTCTAAAAAAAATCTGAAGAAAACCTTAGCTAAGCATAATTATTGTATTACATACTCGTATTACCAAAACATATTCTGGTATAATACTTATAAATAATATTGTGAAATAAACAATGTTATATCGCTTCTAATGCGTCTCCTGAACAATTTGTCTTCATTCCAGAATACCATTACAGTACATTACAAACAGGTCATAAAAACATTTTTTTATTCCATATTCTCGCGGTTTTCTTATGCGATTCCGTTATGAATTCAATTTCTTCGTAAAAAAAACATCTGTGGACTAAATTCTTCTCGACTGTACCCACATACATAGAAATAGAGCTCCTTGAAGTTCCAGGAAGGAATTCTCTCTAATTACGTAGACTTTGCACTTATGTACACAAACAAATGGGAATGCCCCTTAAGGTAGTGTTTGGCTTTACACAATATACATTTTTACTAAAAAAAATTGGCAATTCTTATTTTAAAAAAATGAAAGTTGCTCTTCATGTGTTGAAATAAAATCATTGAACATAATCCAAAAGCCATATATTTAACGAAAACGCCTAGATCTCTTTTATGTTAAGCCACCAGATCAATATATCCCACAAGACTAAAATATGAGAAAAACTTGTCCTCTATATCGGATAGGTGCAATGGTATCTTGATTAAACTAATACGAAGACATGGAGATCGATTTGCTTGAGAAGCTAGTTGCATTTATTATCATAGTAAAAATACAAATATTTTTACCCCCATTTATTATTCACCGGGAATAAAGTTAAACTTTATCCGGACGAAAATGCTAAACTTCAAGCATGGCGGTATACAAAATACGAAATCCTACATAGTACGTAGATGAATTTCATTTAGGAGCTAATATAAAAGTAATTAAAAATTATTACTTTATGTGAAGTCTCTGCCTCGCGGGGAATTATAAATAAGGAATATGTTGTAGTTTTCTCCCGGAATAAAGGAAAAGGTGAAAGCGCCACTCCCTTTCATTTTCCGCAGTGCGATGCACGAGTTTTTCATTGCACAACAGTAGTAGGTGTGGGGTAGCGAGGTAGTGAGTATAACCTTACGTGCCACGAGAGCTGGGTCGGTGTGCAGACGGCGGCTGTGTACGGCGCTGCTCGGTGGGTCACAGTGCCTGGGGGGTGTGAGAAAGGGGGGTTTATGGTAGTACAGCAGCCGGCGGGGTGTGTGTTCGGGTTCATCGACCGGGGCGGAGGCTATAGTATGTCTATAGTTAAGTCGCAACGATTAACCGATAAAAGACAGTGATAAAAAACCAGTAAATTAAAAAAAAAACACGTTTCACCTGTTTTAAAACATGTAATGAATCTATTTACTTCCTTTTTTCGTTCACTCGTTTATTTTTATTATTGACTTTTTTGTAACTCCATAAATTAAATCCAAATTTTAAAAATCTATTTCCGATTATAAATGCAATGAGCAATATACTCCTTTATTGACATAGATTTACGTTTTAAATTACATCAAAGTGTGAATTGAGGCGGTGTTTGTAATTTCTTATTATTCTTCAAATCCTTACCCAATGCATCGTATTATCTTGATCGTTACTTAAATGAAGGCAAGGTGATCATTCTTGCGCTTCAGGGACCAGTCCAGGGAATATTTAATTAATATTAGTTTGTAAAATCACTAATATTTAATTTCACCCCTCCTGGGAATCGAACCCGGGATCTCCAGCACGGTATTTAAACACACTAACCATTACACTATGGAGGCGGACAAATTTGTAATTAAGGCTGGTTATATTGTCGATTTTTTTTATTCAAACATGAAAATAGAAAGAAAAAAAGTTTCATTATAGATTAGCTAAGTCTAAAAAAGGCACCATATATAATTGCAAGGGTTATATTTAATTCGTATTTTATTCACCAAACGCAGGTACCGGTACTGTGTCGATAAATAGACGAACATTTTTTAGAAGTTGGTGCGTTTCGCATATAACGTATACGGTATATCTAGGCTTCGTCGCATTGAACCTCTCTCCCAATAGTTGTATTGGAGTAAAAATGTATATCTGTAGTGAGCTGGTAGGAGAATTTAAGCTTTCCCCAACAAGGCGCCCATTGGGGTAGGTCCGAGGACAATAACCTGATGCAAAATTCGATACAGTTTCCAGTAGGGCAGCGTGTGCACTGCACACGTCGGGAAAGGGTGCGTTAAATCAGATTTAGATAAGCTTTTTATGGTGAGAAATTATTATACATATAGAGACCCTATATAATTATTTTACAAGAAAGTACTGTGAATAAAATCACCAAATATTTATCAATAAATAACAGACAAATTATCAAATTAGCAAATTGCGAATTAAAATGATTAGATTTCAGAAGTTTGCAACGCTTTTAAAAGAAAATTATATGCAAAATGGAGACACAACTCAAAATTTTATATGTTTATAAACTTATTAAACTCGTTTTCTAAAATTATTTAAAAAATTATATGCAACAAAAATAGCTTGAATTTAATTTAATATTTTCTTTAATACAGTAATGTTTAAAGTTCAAACTAAATATTAGCTGAAGAATATTTCAAACTTTTTTTGTAGAGTAGTAGAATAAAAATCATATAAAAAAAATCAAGAGATTAATGATTTATTTAAAAATATTATGTACCTAGTTGATTGAGTTAAAAGATATTATTTTTTTGAAAAACCGAGTATGTTTTCTTCAAAAGAAACTCGATTTATTGAATTTATTGGCTGATAGAAAAATAGTGGAAAGAATAAATCTTAAATTTGCTGAAGTGCCAAATTAAAATGAATACATATTTGAGTGAGTCTGAATATTTGCTCTTAAATTCTCGTTTGTCAAAGAAGTTATTGTTATCAGGATTTATAAAAGTTTCTGATAATTTTCTAATTTCAACTATGGATATCATCGGCTATGAAGTGTTTTTAAAAAAAAACGTATGTGTGCAAAATAAAAATAACTTTTGATGTTTCAATTAATTTTTTTTTAACATTTACCAAAATCCACAGGCTCAATTGTCATTAGAATATACGTTTTTAAATAATATTGTTTTTTACAGTTTTTAATTGTCAATAAAAATAATTCCTAAAATACGTATTATATGAAGGAAAAAAGCTTAATAGAAGAAAAGTTTAATAAAATAAACAATGAGTGGTATTGTTTCATGAATGGGGTTTGGATGTGTTGGTGAGGGAGCAATGCCTCTCTAAGCCGGGCGAGTAGGGGAGGGAGGCTCTATGGGATGGTGAGCGTACATAAAGCTTTATGCGGGACAGGGAGGTTTCCAATGTGGTAGGTTATGGCAAACCTACACTTGGCAGATATCGCCGGACTATTATTTCATTCTTTACTTCAATAAATTACGCAATGCTTTTCCATGGCTCCCTATACTCGTGTCAAAGTAATTTACATAGAATTTTTATTTGTACTTAAAAAACGCCTCCTGTTAAATCAATTATTATTCTATAATTTGATTTATTATTTTTGTAATGTTATTGTTCAGAAAATAAACTTAACATTTAGAATGAAAAAAATATACAATTGCATTTTTAGAAAAAGGGAAATTTCAGGCTTATAAATATAAGCAAGCGGTTTTTTTAAGTTAAATTTATTTAATCTATATACAAACGAGTGCATAATTAAGTAACACATGAAAAATATTTCAAATTAGAACATATATAATAGATTAGTTATAGTAAAAACCTCTGTGCTATTTATTTTGGTGTCAATGCCTTCTTATGAGCAAAAGAACTCGTCATTATATGAAAAGTAGAGCGAGATAGTTGCTCGCGATTTCTAGTACGATCGAAAGAAATGGATAACACTCTTGATGCGTGCGAGGGAGAGAGAGGAATTGAGTTTTTATCTCGAGTGAGACAAACAATAGAGGCGAAAGGCTAATGACCTCAAACAGATTCAATGTCTTGGATTCTGATATTACTTAACTTTATTAACCTTTAAGTACCAACATTAAACACAGACAATGAAGTTTTCAATATAAAAACATTGGTCTCGATCACGAAACAATTTCCCAAATTGCTTTATTACAAAAATGTGACCGATCAATTATAATTTGGAATTGGGATAACAATACTTTAATTTTTTTAACTTTTTTTATTTAAAAAAAAACAATAAAATCATGAAATGAGATAAGTTAGGATTTTTGAAAACTGAATGATGAAATGACGAATCTCTAAGTATTTATGAAGTCTTGGCTAGTTCAAATAATAACATACTTCATTGCTTTTATTATTCTACTTTATTCTACCCATGATTAACAATCACATTACAAAAATGTCTTTATATACGCTTCAAGAAGGAACAAAATTCATATTTTCAATAGGTAATCATAGAATTGCCTCCTGCATGATGGATTTATTTTACCTGAATCATGTTTATTTGTGATAGTAACCTGTATGTAGACGTTTACAAGTAACTTCACATATGCCTAACTTCCTTTCTTCATTTATCACGTATTGCGCCATCTCATTCCCTCACGCGTCCTTGCCGTTACAACGGTAAATTCGAAAGTTCTACGACAAATAGTCATAAGCGCCGTGCCTCACTAAGTTTTGAACGGATCAACATAGAGCCTAATGGCTACCGATCAAAAACCCGTTCTCAAAGAAAACTTAACTCATAAACAATCTTCTTGACGGTAACTAACCACGGAGATAGGTACGCACTTGGAAATTGTGTGTGGCGGTACATTATTTTATTATTGTTATTAATTTAACAATGTTTTATGCATACTTGAATTAATATCTCCAGTTTAATGCCTGTTATATTTTTAATGTATTTTCGTTTAAAAATTAGTAATATTTTTTATGGTTTAAATACTGTTTGAAAAAAAGATTTCATATAAAGTACACCTACTTCAAGACAACAGTAATGTGCGTTAAAAAAAACTCATAAAAACATATATTTACGATTTAATAGTACACTTATATACGTTTTAACATGTTTGTTTTTTTGGAATTTTTTTTAATTGGTTAAGATTTTTTATGTGTTTTGAACAGATCTTAAAATGAAGATAGAAAACATTTCATATTTTATTTTTTCTTCAATATCATAATTTTTTATACACGATTTTTTCAAATTCTGCATTAAAATTAAATGATGAACATTGAAAATATTTTAGATGATTTAGATAAAACTTTCAATATATTTTTTTATTATTACTAATCGCCTGTTTATTTCGTCCTTCTCTTTGGTATTCCTATCTTCATACATAATCAGTTGCCTTAGGTCAGGTTGTACTGTCTGAGGTCTCGCCAAGTATCGACCAAATTCTCTCACACCCTAAATACCCCTTCCGAGGGGGTACAAAAAGTTTAACAGGGAGAACCTCCGAAGCCTGCGAAAGGCTCTTGCCAAAAGAGACCATTTTATACATTATATATACGGGCACTCAGCCCATTCTGGAGACCAGCATATCACATTTTGAACTTTGTTTTTATTACGTTTTGATGTTTACTAAAAAAAACTTATTGTGTGATATTTGAGGAAGATAAAAAACCGGTTTAATTAAGGTCATCATACATAAACTCAACGCAAAATGTAACAAGCCACTAAAAATAGTCGTAATACGTAAGTAAACTGACGTAAAATAATAATCTTGCAAATAATAAGTCCTTCAAATTTCTTATTTTAATCTTCTTGAACGTACATTAGTGGGTTTATTGTTAAGAGATAATGTGTTATGAGTAATGTTTGCTGAAACATTAGTATGAATGGTCAAAATTTATACCTAAAATACTTAAACTAAGATTTATTATACTTTTCATGCAGGTAATTGACTAACAAAATATATAAAATAAGTGTAGTCTTGAAATCAACAGATAATTAATACATTGTACGCTATCATCAATAGGCAATTATTTCTAAAATTGGTTAATACATAAATCTGGTATATTGGACAGTATCCAAAAAAGTCAGTGATTATAAAATACATATACAAATACAATACTGTTTTATTTTCGTATCGTGTAAGCAGACAAAATGTATGCAAAAATATACATATTGAACGTGGGTATACACAGTGGATAATACTGCACAGCACAGGGTGTCTACGAACCGCGTAGAGGTAGGTCGTGGCCAGACGATCCCCAACACAACGTACTTCCGTATACATGCAATACAGTATGTATATGTTTATTCATATTAACTCGTCACGACACCTGTTTTAGATATGATAATATTACGAAATAAATAAACATAATTTCAAAACCCCGTTAATGAGTGAATAATGTAAAACATTTCGATGAAATCCTATTTCATTAATTTATAATCTAATGTATGTACAAGTTAATTTATATAAACACGTAAAAAATACGAAAATAAGACACATGATATATTTTTGTGATTAGATTTAAAATATTGTAAAACATTTTCCCATTAAAAGAGTAACGTTTAAATGAATATGAGTTACTCAAAATGAACAGATCAGTTCCCTTTATCCAATGATTATTTGAATTCCAAATTAAATTTTTCTCCGGGTCAAACATCAGGTATGTGAAATCGTTCAGAAATTAAATAAGTTTTTAAAGCATAATACATTCCATAAAATATATGATTATATGTAATAAAACGGTATGTTCTGAAACAGGGTATATTGGCAGTAAAATCATACTTTGAGAATTGAAATAAACATGAAACATATTTTACAATATTTTTTATCAATAAAAATGATTTTTAAGTCTTTACCGAAACATTTGACTTTTTCACACTTGAAACTTAGCTGAAATATTTTTCTATTTTAAACTTGAATCTTTCCTGAAACGTTTTATTTCAAACCCAAATGAAAAATTAATTTTCACGATCACTATTGCACTGGTGTTCTGTGTGGTGGTAGTACTGGTTGTACTCCGGGATCACTGACCGCCCTTCCGACTCCCCGCCCTCCCGCGCCGCCCCCCGCTGCAGTCGGGTCGGTAGACGCCTTTCACTCTCTCTTTCTAAACTCCAGAATATTACAAATCTACCCTCATACACCACCTGAGTTACGATTTCATTTTTAAATAACCCGATGTGGTTTTTCTTAAAATATATGGACTCAATATTTTATTTAAAATTTGTGTTCGTAGTAAAAATAACAATAAATATGTAAATGCCTTTCTGTCATTTCTGCGGACAATCACCTGGATATTTTCATACGTAATGTTGTGCACAGCATTGTGAAATATAAGCTTATGGAGGTACAAATTATGTACATTAAAATATACTTACTATTACTTAATAAGTTATTTTATATGTGATGGCACATAATATAAAATCTTTTTTATAAACATCTAGCACGTGTGTATCGGCGAGACGATTAATCTAACATCACCTATTTATTTTATACGTAATAACTTGCTTCTATTTTTTCGTCAAATAAAAAAATTATACAAAATTGTAATTGATTGAAATACTTATCATCCCTACAATACGACTATTAAAAAAAAATTTTTGAGCAATTAATTTATGACATTAGAATTTACGACTTATTGGAATATTGAGATATAGATATATCTTGTAGATATGTCTTCTAAAGGTTAACCATCTAATCAACAAGCTAGTATTCGATATTGAACATCAAAACTAGTAAAAAGGTATTGCCTTTGAAATACCCAACAAACACTTATGAATTACATACGTGCGTATGTATGTATGTATAATATTGTTTCCTCCATGCACAATGAGTAAATGTATGTTTTTATACAACCGTAGATATAATAAGTAAATTAAACATATTGGATAGTACTACATATTTTTAAACTCCATCTATGAAATATGGTATTTACATATAGTATAATATAATGTATACCATACTTCATTTTCAAATCATTATAGGGCTAAAATACTATAGTTTGATATGTAACATGTCACGATGACAACTCGCATGATACCGCACTGCAAGTGTGTACGCAATAAGGCATTAAAGTTCGGACGACCGGCCGCGCTGCTGCCCACTGCTGCGGCCGGTCGCCGTCGCCGGACCAGAAATAATGAACTTGAGTATTACCCAGTTTTGCGCAATAAGTGCGCATCGACATATTACGCGAGAGTCTTACTACGAAAATATTTTTACTAGCGGCTTAAATGAAATAAGACCTCACTGCTGGGAACTCCTTAAAAGGTCACCAAGAATTACTCGATTCCTTTTGTGACAGAGCACTAAATTTGACTCGAACGCACATTGTTAGAAAATGCATCGAAGACGAACCTAATGCACATATCACCGTATCGTTCGCACGTATGAACTTTTGCGCTCCGGGTAAGCAAGATGCACTGACCTGCGCAAAAGTTCACTCGCGGAAGAGCGAGCGTTTCATTTCCTATATGGGCGTCGCGTCAGCGAGAAAAGGACGGACAGTCTCGGATGCATCAGTCGAATAAGTGCATGTAGGTCGGTCGGTAAAGTCGCGCGACTGTTTTACCCACATTTTAGGTTTAGTTGCCATTTTGCCCGCCTTCAGTGATAAAGCGTTAGGAAAGGTCAGTGGCTCATCGTTCTCCAGCAAATACGCACCCTGGCGGAGGAGCCGGAAAACTGCGGATGTTCGGAATTTGAAAATGTTCGGTGCGCTTTTCCAAGCGACGGTGTAGAGACTGATTTTGATTAGACTTGAATTTTCAGTAAACAGATAGAGATAGCAGCAATCAAACGCACACCCCTCAATCGAGAATACACCCCTTTCAGTATCGCGCAAACTTTACTTTTGAACGGACGTCTTATGCAGAAACTGTCACCGGACGAGTACACTATACTAAACACTGTTTACTTCTTTTCCCCGCAATTAGTGAAAACCGATCAAATAAACTAACATTTTACATGATTTAAAAAAAGAAATACTCTTTAAAAAAAAAACTTATAATATATGAATGCGATACAATACAAAAATAAGTTAAGTGTTTATTTTTTTACCGTTAACTTATTTAATTATTTAACCGGAATAATATTTCCCTTTTTTTAACTATTCCTGCGCACACAGGAAGAATAAAACATTAAAATTAAAAATCAAAACGATTCAATACAATAATTAATAATCCCACAATTTCTTTGTTTAAAATATTAAAATACAATCAATAATACAATTGTGTAATTTTTCTTGGAAGAAAGTGATTAACTTGATTGAAATGAATGCATAAGAACATTTAAAAACCTTCCATTTTTGTAACATAGTAGAAAACGTTATTTTGAATATCGAAGGACCTTGATGAAATTTTCCAGAGAGCTTTTCAACACACACACTTACAACTTCGCTCAATACCATCACACGAGAAAATTCAATATGGCCTCTATGTGAACTCTTCCTATATGCGCAATTAAATAACGTCAAAACTCCAGGATGTTTCATAATCACTAACTAGAGAGAATAACAATACTATCCACGTTGTACTGTTAGTAAAGAAGTGCATTTTTGTGCATAATGCAGTCATTGCAAGTTAAAGAACATTGAAGAATCAAGGCCTACTGTGTACTTGGCATCTCTTGCAGTAAGTAAATTAAGTTTCATTCAACATTTAAGTCAATTATTAGAGAGCATGAAAGTATTTTAAACTGATAAATATATTATGTTAACATTTATATATATTGCACATATGTATGTAGGTGTGATTAATAAAAACATCTGTAGACAAAATACTTATATTTTTTTTATAAAACTCCAATGATTTCTTTTTAAAACGTAAAAGTAAAGTAAAAGTGTTAATTAGTACTTCTGTAATTTTATTTTTAAATACCTATATACTTCATTGTTTTATAACAATCTAATGATTTATTTTTGTCAATGTAACATATGTTATGATTTTCTAATAAAACAAACTATTAGCTCCTGATGTTTGTTTTTTTTTCCATTGAGAGAATAATAATAAGCTTTTCTACTAAAACTTTCTATGGGTACATCTCAAACAGAAATATTTTTAAATATTCTTTTTATGAATCGAAAATATATTTTGATCAATACCGTGATAATAAAATCTCGTAGTTCCGACGTAGTCAAGAACATGCGATCAGATCCCCATTCTACCTCAAATTCATTCCAAATCCTAATTTTCAAGGCAAACCTGCTTTGCCTACTTATTAAGGTCTCCCTTATAACAAATTAGAATAAGATTTTGTGTAAATCATGTGAGTAAAAATGTTATTTTATCAATGTCATATTATTAGTCAACTGTAGTTTAAACTTATAAAAATGTTTTCAATAATTCATTTTATCATAGTTTTTTTTTAATCTTTAAAATATTTAATGAAATAGCACACTTCTGTCAAAAAAATATTTTAAACAAAGGATTGATATGGACAATCTGTGAAAAAATCGCAAAAACATTTTTTTCAAAAATGCATTTTAAAAATATTTTTCGAAAATAAAGACTTTATATCATTAAATCCATTCGTCAATAAATCCTTTCGAACATTGAAAAAAAAACAGTTCAAGTCAATATCATGTTCTATAGTAACCTTGTAAAACATTAAAATGACTCCAGACTATTTATACTGAACCACAAATGAAATTTGTATTTATGTTGTTGGCACATACCGGTAACTAAACTACAATCTTAAAGATATCTTATGCATTTCACTTAATTTTGTAAGTATTTATTACAATTTAATTTACTTAGTTGTTTGATATGATTTCAATTACTTTAGAAATATATTACACAATTATGCATCGCACAAATATTCATCGAAAACGATATTGAAAATGCATAGATTTTCTACGGTATAAATAGTCACCAAGGTTATCCCAGTCTTTCCGTCCCTTTCTAACCGGCGCATTTCTATTGCGGTTATCGTCGTTTTTCCCTCTTTCCGCGTTGACCTTGCAACTATTTGGCTTAGAGACGCTAGTATTAGCAATTTTCCATCATTAGATGAATGTGCAGCGCCTTTTTGCGAATTCACGAGATGCACATGCAAGCGCGACCGCTGATGCACATACGCGCAGTACATTATGTATTATAGATGTACTAAGTTTAGCTCTGCTGTAATCATTGCACTTGACATTGCAAGCAATAAACTATCGCGATGAAACATGCTTAGTCTAAACCGATTCATATGTAAATGTGCAATGCGGAATTGTATCTGACGTAAGTACCTATATATAATATTTTATCGAAATTTAAAGGGCTTGTGACAATAAAACAATAAAATGCTTTTTTAAAGTTATTTTTACATTGGTAGTAAACATCACGTTAATTTTGTCGTAAAAAATTATCTTGGAAACTTTTGACGTAAATGTACTACCTCTCCATCGTTTAGTGGCTTCCCTGCATATTGATTTGGGAGTGGGGATAGCTAGTGAGTTTATCATGCTGCGATAGGAAGGTTTCTCATGCGAGCCATCTCTTCATGTACGCATTCTCAAAATTTACATATTTCACAGTAACAAATCAAATCCTTCTCTTTTTCACGCTTTATTATGCCTTTAGATATGTCAACATTCAGCATCAAATCACTCTGACACCAGCTCCTGCAGGTCTCATTTACTATCGGCAAGAAGCACGAAATCCTAATATGTCTTTTTTCTGGGTCGGGAAGGTTTTATTTACTGCATCATATAATTCGTATTTTAAAGGTTTTTTTTGTTGTTAAATATATAAAAATTTATTGAAATTGTTTACTTGATAATAGTTGTAATAATTATTACTATTTAATTATAATTACTATTACGATTTTAATTGGCATGACGGAAATGTAAAACTAAATAATCACCAACATTTTGTTACGCAAGTGTTGCATATTTCTATATATTGTTGATGTTTTTAAAGCATTTTGCTTCGCTATCAAGTGTAGTGTGAAGGTCTCCCCATTGCATATCAAAGTCAATTTGAAAGTAAATTCATTTAAAAATAAAGTACTTGTATCATATAATAATTGTCCTTTTTAATACTCAATCCTTTATATATTGAACGGGTTATTCTTTTGATCTTCAAATCCTTATCCGCACCCGATGGTGCATAGGGCACTGCATTATATAAACGTGGTGTAATTTTTATCGTTAACACATGAAGGAATCAGTTCTCCGCTTTAGGTACCAGTCCAGGGTAATATTAAATAAATTTTATCGTGAAAAAAAACACCAATAAATATTTATTTTAATGCTTTCTAGCCACCCAATCATTTTATTGTCGAAAAAATAACAATATAGCAATATTATTTTCTCACACATTTCAAGATACGATATTTACAGCTCTGATAATTGACGCAGTTGTCGAGAATTTAACTGTTTTTCTTAAACAGTTACGTATTGTATTTAGATGTTGAGTATAAATTCTTATCAACTACTAAACATTATCACGCCTGCTGAAGTACATATGTGCAAGCTTATCAATTCAAAGTATTAAACCTTAAACGTGATATTTATCATATAGGAAGTTCAAGGAATACACTTCAAAATTATGTGCATAAACGTCTTATTAATTCAGTTAATATAATTATTAAATAAATTGTTTTATTTTATTTTGTTAGGACGTGAATATCCGAATATGAAAAAATTTTCGAAACAGGTTTGCTTGAACAGAAAATAATTCGCAAATGTTTTTAAAATATCATACGGGTAAAATTAAAAGAGCCCTGTAAACTTTAGTCGATTGTTATTGATAATCTAACTAACTAACCATCACGCCGCTTCCCGTAGGTTAGGCAGAGAGAATAAATCGCCATACCAATCCGTCTTTATTATTATTATTATAATTATTCTTATCCTCATCCACATTTATGCATCTTCTAATACATCGGCACCGATTTTTCTGACTCCTGACCTGACCATTTTCAAGTATTTGAAATACTCGATCATACTACGTTTACCTCGGTCTTACTCTACTTCTATTACATTTTCCGCATAAATTTGTTAACAGTTCATTCAACACTCATGCCCAAATTGACATGCCCAGATTGACATGCCCAAATCATCTTAACTCTTTTTTCTTAATTTTATCGATAATGCTTACCTCAACCTTACATTCTATTTATATATCACCATTTTAATATCTATCATACATCGTTTTACACCACTGCGCACTGCCCGTTTAGCTTTTGCTGAAAGGTTGTTATTTTCTATAACTGATTTCAGTGCACCTTCTACTCTGTTCACAACATGCACCCTCCTTTCTAAAACTTTATCAATCTTTCCATTCCTATAAAGCATACTGTCCAAATATACAAAATCATCTACCTGTTCCAAAATTTCTTCATCCACCACTATTTCAGATCCAGTTTGTTATTCCAACTATTTTTGGTAAAATTAAAAATTATCATATACAACTATTTCAGCTGTTCCCAAACATTGTAGTAAACTATAATTGACTTAAGATTCCGTTTATATTTGGATCCTTCTGCCACTTTAATGAATGATGAAACTTATAGAAAGGCTCGTGCTTGGATAACGATATAATTTATCACATTTTAATCAGCCAAATTAGTTGTAAAAGTAAACAACTCTCGATAGAAGGTCAAATTAGTACGATGATATTCAAAGTTACTGTCACTTCCTTTACTTTTGATTTACTGAAAATATCACCAATGCCAAATGGCTCTCGTTCAAGTATCATTAAATCAATTGCAGTTTCTTATTTCAATTTTATGTTTTAAAAATAACAATTCTTTCATAAGGAAGAAGTTATTTAAATAATTTAAGTTTTTTTAATTATATTTGTCTAATACAAGAATAATGTTTTATTTAAGTGACATGCCTTTAATGTTTATGATTAATATTATATTGTTTTTACATCTCAACATAATTAATGTTTATTTACTTTATTATACAAAGAACTGACACCAATAAGAATTTTTTAGCTCTAGTTGACAAAATAGATTTGTAATAAAATCAGGAATGATTAATTTATGTTTTATTGACAGTAAAGTTGTATTACTCGAAATGATTAGTCAAGTATTATGAATATGTTTGGATTTATTTACGTTTTACATTTTCCGACTAAAATTTATCCACTAATTAAAACAACAAATTAAATCTCGTATTTTTGTTTCAGGATTCTCCAGAAGCGCTGATGAGATGATTTGGGAAAACATAAGTTCACAGAGATTTTAATCATAGAAAAATATGAGACTGGTAAGTAAATTTTACTTGTTACTTTTTACAAATCGTCATACCTCAGGAAAGATTAAGGATTCATATCCGGATTAAAAAATATGTAATGTTCAAAAATATGGAGTGAATGGTTTACCATTCACTCCATATTTTTGAACACAGATGTGATAAGTTAACAATTAATCCAGACAACGACCGAACGGTTAAATCTCTGTTAATCTCCAAATACTTCCACATTCCCTTCCCATAAACTTCGTCATTGTGGGTTTGTGTCATTATAAAATAAGCATAAAATCATATATTTAATAACTTTATGTTGATAATGATTGACGTACTGACATATAGAATTGGCATAATTTGTACCTTTTTCATCAAATTAATTCATTAAAATTATCGATTTTTACAATAAAAATTGACCGAAATTTATAGTAATCGAGTTACGTCAAAACGTAGTAGTACCTACTTGTACTTTTGATTCACGGCCGCTACACTGATTGGTACGGTATATGTGCTCGCATACTAGTGCATATCCTGACCTCTGTCTTAAATCCATTACCAATGCTTACGTAACTAACAGCTGCTGCAAACGTATAATTCCATTATGTAATCATTGCTTACGTTCATACCATGCATTAATTGCATATGCATCTTCTTAATTTTATACGTATCAAAGAATTCTCATTTAGTTTTTGGTCGCGTTCGTTTGAGATTCCAAATTTGTTTCACAATGATATCAATATGAAAAACAACAAAATTTCGCTGCTATCATTTGTATGTTATACTTTAAGAATCATCTTAGCTTTAGGTTATATACAATCTTGATTCAACTGCTTTAAGTAAATGGGGAGGGGGCCTTTGCACTACTGAATGCAAATAAAAGAAGAAAAAACTGGGGCTAAGGAGAAAGAAACAGTAATGTTTTGGAAAATACGTACAATCTGAAATAAATAATGCAGTTCGTATCTGCACTGCGCGAGGTGAAGACTAACTTGACCTAGGAATAATCATATTTTCCCCTCCCACTTATTAACTAGTAGTTGAGTATGTACTCACAATGGTACTGTCGTCTGCCCGCTCAGTGTACAGGCTATCACTAGCTATACATGAGGTACGTGGCTTGATTCCACCCAAGGCTGAAAAAAATATCAATAAAAAATAATTAATTAATTACCGCACGAAATTCTTCGGACAAAATTATGTTTCTAAACTATTATATTTGGATTCCATGTTTAAGTACAAAAATATAAAATAGTCAAAAATAAAATGACAGGAGCTGTGGGTAGATATTTGGGTAGATCTCGACTGCGAAGCTGACATTGCGGGTTTGATTCCTGCCAATTTCAAAGTAAATTAAGTATAAAAGATACATATTTTGAATTGATCTAGATATTTGTGATGTATTTTTCACCTTTACCTTCAATTTACTTCCTGCAGACAAGCCTTTAAAAAAAGAGGCTTTGCAAGTTATTCCTTTTAATATAACCATTAGTAATACATATATACAAGTTCAATACAAATTATATTGAAAATATATGTGCATTTAAAATGTCCATATAACTTCATATTCATAAAGCAAAACATTATGATAAAAATTATCAAGACACTTCGTCAAAACGATAGAGTGCCCTATGCACCAATGGGCTCCGATATTGCTTTCGTTGCAATCTTTGGCATAATGGAATCTTAGAAATCCGTTGTTGGTTCCGAGTTTCCTCGAGTTTTCCCGAGTTTCCTGCGCAGAAGCAGGCACCGCTCGAGAGCATGTAGAATTTCTTACAGTCGTTCTGAATGCTGTCTTTGCCATTTGTGTGTGCGCAGTTTGAGGTGCACATCTGAGCGGAAGTGGGTCAGTGGTGTGAGTTGCCGCCCCTTTTATCGACCAATATGAAAACTAATTCTTGAACCACACGCCTTTATTGGAATGCGCTTCAACACGTATTCTAAGGATAATTTTAATATAAAAAAACTGGTTTTATAATACATTATTTCTGTTTAAGCAAAAAATATTGTACAAATTGTCTGTAAATAAGCCGGGACCAAGACTAGTATAAAATAAATAAAACTTCATTTTTAAAATTAACAAAATTAAATTAAAGGTGAAACTACACATTTTTAAAATGGATACTACCAATTTTAAAAATATGTTTATCGGTCTACTTATCTTTTTTTTAATTTTTAGATTTTGTTTTCATCTTGCCGTGGTCAAAATAAATAATACGCAAATTAATTTACCTCTGATTTGAATGAACGTCAATATTCCCACGCGGAGCGGTTTAATCAATAAATGAAGGGGCGTTATGGAAATTTCCTAATTTTTCCAGAAACGTCATCTGACAAGGCGGTTAAAAATATACTTTTAAATATTTCTTCTGGCCCTTATCCGTTAGCTATGGTTCACAGCAAGTAGACTAGATGTAATGGGATTTCATGTATTCATATTCACCTAATTTAAAATACTTTTTTTAATTTAATAATTTGAATGGTTTCGAAAAGGGTCAAACTTACCAAATGAGCTTCCAATTTATATGTAAAATGTTAAAATCAAACACTGCTTTTAGAGAGAGAGAAAAAACACATAAAAGTAAAATTTGTGACAATTGTTTCGCCTTGTTATGGCATTTTGAAACTAATGTGAAAATTAAATGGACTAAGGGTCTTAATATAGCTATACAATTCTAGGTACTTAAGTAATAGTTGTAATATGTGCAGTAATAATTTACAGGAGAAAACAATAGTTGAATGTAAGGCTTACAATTCGTGATAAAATTACACTTATTGTAATAGGTCATTTGTACCACTAGCCCCGCTTCTTTCACCTCGGAGTAATCTCCCTCGGAAGCCGGCGTCGGCGTCGGCGACTGGTGACGCACGACGCACTCACGGGTCTCGGTCAAGGCTGCTACAGCCCGCAAAGTGCAACAAATCAAGGCAATCTCTAATAACTTGCAAATCGCACTGATAAACTAGTAAAATGAACAAATGAATTAATCTCGCGTCATGCTATATAGATATCAACAGTCTCGCTTTCATAATTATGTAAACCTCAATAAATAAAAATATAGTTAAAAGCTGTGTACTAATCATGTAAAAATCTAATTCAATATCCTAATACTAACAAATCTGTATTTTTAAATTTATATTAATAATTTTATCATTTAATACGGAGTATAGTATCGTATAACTCCATTTCATGCCGTTTATATATCTATTTGTTTAAAGAGAAATATTTTTATTTTTATTATTTACAAAAATACTTCAATTTCATACGATTTCAGTGAGCTTAAGCGGCTCATTATTAGAAATACTCGTAGGTATCAAATTGTGGTAGATTGGGTTCGAGCGAACTCAAGAGCCCGCGACACTCACCACGCTACCACAACCCGACACATGCAGTATTTATAGTATACCCGGGACATTTAGTATATATATCTGATATATATATATATATATATATATAACTATATAATATTATATAGATAACCTAATATAAACAAAAAGAAAATCAAAGGGTTCGAAGCCATAAGTATTTTTTTCTTCTAAATAAATTACTCCAGAGTTATATATAGTAAATATATT